>NC_134649.1:22962080-23263996 GCF_030463565.1 Pelecanus crispus | reverse complement strand
TACTTAAGACAGTTTTCATCTGGTATGGAAGTGATCCAAGCCTCAGCCATTCTCATAGTATTAACATTTATTATCTGTTTTTTAAGATTATTTTTTTCATTCTCTGAAACATAGGTCAGGAATCGTGAAGTTGTTTTTGCCCAAACTTCACAAGCAGATCAGTGTTTCAGCACCTACATTTTCATCCCAAAAGGTAAATGTCTTGCTGTGTTGTCACTGATCCCTTGTGCAGCTTGACAACAACCAGTCATTGCTGCACAAGGTGCAACACAGCTGCCTTGTGAAGTTATCTGCCATGCTACAGGGCTCATCCAACCCAGGAAGACACTAATGATTCAGTGCTTCCCATACTGATTCAGCATGTTGCCCTCCACGTACTCTAAAGCACCTGCTCCATTACTTGGACACGCCATGTTCCTACAGCACAATGGCATACCAGCTGCTTCTCACAAGGATTCTTTGGATAGGTTTTCTTGATAAACACTGTAGTAATCAGCTAGGTGTCACATTAAAGCCTGTTTCTTGATGTGGTTCTTTCAAATACTCATTTTAGCCTCAAACTGCCCTTCCCCCATCTTTTAAAGAGGAAGGTATGCAAAAGAAGCTCAAAGATGAAACAGTAACTACTTTGTGTACCAAACACAATTTAACTAATTAGTGCTACCATCAAACCTGATGATAAATACCTAATCTTTAGAAAATATAACTCAGTGGCTACTACAATTAGATCTAGTTTCCAGAGCATTCCTTAAATAAAAATTCAGTTATAGATCAAAATAAAGAGTCCTACCCCCACCCTTTTAACATTGAAAATGTGTTTTATTTCTGAAGCATATCTGCAGTCCCAATCCCTTTAAGCATAATGCTTCCTTACAAAACCTGCCCAGTGTCCAATCCAGACAGAGGGAGTGCCATCAGGGATTAGCGTGTTTCCAGCTCTCCCCTTGTGCTGCTCTATGCTCCTCAGGCCTGGCGTGCAGGATTTCTCAGGGCTACTACAGCAGGAAAGAGACGGGAGCGCTAGACCCACTCTGCGTAACAAAAGCTTTAAAGATAATGAAATAACCGCCCTCCCACCCCATAGTCCGAGATCTTGGGGAAATCCAGCTTTAGGACTTTGCACAGCACTTGGACCCTCTGCACTTGCTGGGCTTAATGTTTGGAGAGGGAACAGAAGAAAAAGCAAAGAGCTCAGCTGAAAGAACTGTGCTGCTGATCCTTCCTGCCACAAAGCCCCGCTCTGTTCTGCTTCCACAAGTTCACTTTGCCTTTTTTTTTCCTCTCTCCTCCTTACAAGTGGCTTTGAGCACACTTACCATCTGGGACTTCATCTGGCCGCTTCCTTTTCTCATAAACAACTATGATGACAACGAGGATAACGATTTCTGCCAAAATCCCCAAAAAGGGCCAGAGGGGAGCCAAGTGGCTGCGGACACGGAGGATGGTTGTGACCGAGACAGAGCCGACCTGGTTGGTTGCGTTGCATTGGTACTCGCCAGGATCCTCGTTTATCTGTAGATTTGTGATGCTGAGCTCAGTGTAGTTGTCTTTATTTGAAATAAAGAATCGTCCAGAGGAGTTGTTGATGTCCTGATAAAAGGAGGAAGGTGGAAGAGGAAAAGAGCAAGAGCTTTAGTAAGTTCTCGTTCCTTTTCTTTTCTATGTCATGGAAACTAGAAGATTTGAGGGATTCTTCAAAGAGGCTGGTTCCTTAACACAACAGAAAAGCCCACTGTCAGTGTTCATTCTGTATCTCTCACTAAAGTGAATTGTGCTTCAAAACAACAAAAAAAATGCCAGCTTGACTGACAAGCTGTATTTTTTCCTACTTTAGCAGTATCAGCCATGAAATACGCCAGTGGTTGTGATCAGGTAAGCTACCATTTTCTCAGCCTTTTGCTTCAAGAGAAACTGTTACACTCCACTCACCAGTTTACAGCAATAAAATGAAACAGGTCAACCTGAACAGATGAGACAAGTAACAAGAGAGAGGATACATTCCCTAGTAGGGGACAACACTATTTCAGTGTAGAGGGGAAAACAGAAAAAGCAGTACCAGTTAAGATTATTCTACACTGCATTAGATAGCATTTTCTAACTATTTAAGGTATGATGGCCCTAATAAATTTTTGCCTTTGCTATGTTTTAAGAAGAAACACACCCTGCTCACAGATATGTGGTCAGGACAGCCTAAGCCACTGACTTCAGGAATATTTAGAGAAGCTGAAATTCGAGGCACCATATTCTTTCTACATTTGAAAAAAAGATTTCCAGAGTTGCTTATGTGTAAAGAATTAAAAATAGGCAAAACTTGGACAAAGTATGGATGTTTGATCTTCCTGAAAGTTAACCTTGGATGAATTTATCAGATAAATTCACCAGACAGACAGTGTAAAGAGAGATCTGCAGAACACCATACAGGACTCTGAAGACTCACAGCACTTGGTAAGTCACTCATACAACTCATACAGCACTGTCCCTTAAAAACTTAAGCTTGCACTTAACAGTGAACAATCAACCCATACTATTAGTTGCTTAACATTTTTTCTTCATCTATCGATCAAATTGCTACCTCTCTGGCAGATCATACAGCAACGTAAAAATAGGTGGGCTGAGGATTTAGCAACCTCCAGCTTCTCTTCTGCTATTCCAATTGCTGGTCAAGTTTTTTGCTCACCAATCAGCTGCCACATGGAAAAAATATGATCACTTAAACACTAATAGGTATGACTGCCACATCCTCATATTAAGTCTTGTGAGTTCAAACAGTAAAACTGGAAAACTGTTTGAGAAATTTATAATCAAATGCATTTTTAAATCACATTTCATAATTCATGTTCTGCAATTTATCGCAAATACCCTGAACATCTTTCTGGACAGTTCATAACTTTGCCCAGCAACACAATGAGCAATTCTGTTAACACAGCAACAATATAAATATCCATTTTATACTCACTGCTGCTGAAAAGTTTCAGCTTCACTCACTAACGTATCAGATTTTTGAGGAACTGCATTTTGAGAAGTTATAAGGCACCCTAAATAATAAATCCCTAAAACCAAGGTGCTCATTTCTTTCCTTACTGGGGGTTTTGGCAAGTTAATACATGTCTAACACCCCAGTTTTCTTACCTCAAATACTCCATTGATCTTCTTGCGCCACACCCACTCAGGATGTGGGAAGCCCACAGACTTGCAGTACATGAGTGCCTCCTGCCCCTCATTTTTATTTTCACTTCGCTTGTGGCCAGTGATGTCAGGAGTAGCTATGAAACAAAACAAAAAACTCTGTTTACAAGCTGCTCATTAAAGAGAGAGTTATTTCAAGCTCTGAGAATTTGAACAGGAAATTAGTGACAAGTTCCCTGGAAGCTGTTGCCTTTCCCACACTGAGCCCATCTTACAGAAGAAAAATTGCGATTCCCATGTTTCTCCAAGCAGCATCTCAACTGAAGATCTGCAATGTCCTTCAGGCTTGGTTTGCCAGGCAAATTGAGGGACAAGGAAGAAATCTCAACATCAAACTTGAGCTATCTACCAGAAATCTACAAAACTAAGATGGCCCAACCATTCCCCAGTGCAGGAAGCTGGGAAACATCCACGTCTCCCTCCCCACCGCTCAGGAAGTCCCTGCGGCTCTGCAGTACCTTCAGCTTTGAAATAGAGCTGTCAGAGATTCTGGTTACAACTTGCTCATCATGTCAGGACTCTGAACTGATACTGTCTTAACACGAATTTCTGAAAGCTGAATCAAGGTATTCTTCCTTGCAGCAACATTTTAGATTTGGTCCACAAACATGCTGTGACTTGTTACACTTTATGCTTGTTATACCTTACAGCGACACTACTCCTGGGTACCACTGGGTATCTGTAATGCAGCAGAAGTCAAAATCCCTCCAACAAAGGGCGTTTCATTCAGCCTACCCACAAATTCGTATATTCTAAGGAAGGTTGCAGGGGAAGCTGGGCAACCACAAGCAAAACACAGCCCTGAATATCAGCAGAGGGTCTTCTGAATTAATTTCTCTATAAATAATGTCACTGCTGTTTGCCACATTTGTCACAGCAACCCGTTGCAGCCTAATACCTCATGAGAGATTACAATGGATCAATGGACTGCCTGAGCTGAACCTTTGCTTAAGCAGATGGCTTTGGTGCCGTAGCGACTACCTTTAAAGCCCGTTTGCTTTCTAGCTTGCTAATTATGTCACACGTGGCCTGCTGTGTGATCGCAGGACACTGATCTGTTAATCCAGTCAAAGTCCAATCTGAGTGCTGCAGGAAAAGACCCCCAGGCACTGGAATTTATCCTAAGAGTCTATTCAAGGAGAGTTCCCTTTACCACTAGCAACCCCTACAGATAGGTATAGAGATGGAGCACAGGTTTGTGTCAGCTTATCTGCAGCTGAAGCTAAAAGAATTAAGCAAATTTCACAGTTGTCATCAGACACAGCAAACAAGAACAAGCAAAATACCTTGCACAACAGGACAACATCAGCTGAACCTGCTCTTCCCAAAAATTACATCACAACTCTTTGGGAAAATGTTCAGCAAGTTTAAGTGCTAAAGGAATTACCATATTTCAAGGCAAGGGCTTTTCAAATGCAGAAAGCATCCCACGCCTTATTCCTGCAAGATTCTTTTCTGACAGTAATGCAGCTGGTTGACAATATTGTTAGAGGCAGAATTAAAATAAGCTTCTGAACAACAGAAAAATCACAGTTGTAAGAATACTTAAGCTACAGCATTCCTTAGTATGTGTGTATTCACCTGAACAGACACCACCAGGAGAAGCTGATCAACCCAGGCTTTTCTCAAAACACCTATGTAAATTCAAACAGGATTTCCAACACATGTGAACTTTGCAGAAGGTCTGGCCATTTGCCATGTAAAGAAACATTCACTTGCTGCTTACAGAATTATTAACTCTTAGCTGCATTTTCTAATGGATGACTTGCTCCAACTCAGCAACAGCCAGAGCACTGACAAGCTGAACAGATCCTCCACACTGGACGCTGCTGCAGAGGATGCAGAGGCCAGGTGCTTAGCAGATATTGCCCACCAGCCATTAAAACTAACTCCAGGACTTCTGGTAGAACCCTTAAGGAAGTTATGCCATTTTAAAATATTTTAATATGCTAAGCATGTTCTCTTTTTTCCCTGATTTTTAAGTAAACACCTTTTCAGCAGGGAGCTGAAAAAGAGCTCATTACTTAAGAAAAATACTATGATTGTATCATTCCGTAAGGAAGTACTTGATCAAAGTCTGCAAGTACCCACACAAGCAAATAATGGCTTTGCTAACAATATTCAATATACATGATCGCATAGCAAGACCAATGGATGAAACTAGACAAATGCCGACTAGTTGCAAGATGATGTTAACCATAACCATGACATGTAAGAACAAGGCACTAGGGATTTTATTTCTCTTTAAGAAAACTGACGTCTAAAATCCATCTTTACACATGTCGTGGTTTAGCCCCAGCCAGCAACTAAGCACCACGCAGCCGCTCGCTCACTCCCCCTACCCTGATGGGATGGGGGAGAGAATTGGAGGAGTAAGAGTGAGAAACACTCCTGGGCTGAGATAAGAACAGTTCAATAATTGAAATAAAGTAAAATAGTAATGATAATAATAACAATATAATAATGATAATAATAATAATATACAACGCAAGTGATGCACAATGCAATTGCTCACCACCCGACGACCGATACCCAGACAGCTCCCGAGCAGCGATCGCTGCTCCCCAGCCACCCCCCCCCCCCCAGTTTCTATACTGAGCATGACATCACATGGTATGGAATAGCCCTTTGGTCAGTTTGGATCAACTATTCTGGCTGTGCCCCCTCCCAGTTTCTTGTGTACCTGGCAGAGCATGGGAAGATGAAAAGTCCTTGACTAGCTTAAGCAGTACTTAGCAACAACTAAAAACATCAGCGTGTTATCAACATTCTTCTACTAAATCCAAAACACAGCACTATGCCTGCTACTAGGAAGAAAACTAACTCTATCCCAGCCGAAACCAGGACAACACATCAAACATGAAAATACTTTGAGACACAAAAACATGAACTGAATGAAAAGACCAGATCATAACAATTCTCCAGTCTTGTGCAAAAAGAAGCTTCCAGGTACAGAAACTGAAGCAAGCTGGAAAGGAAAGAACACTCCATACTTGCTAAGTGATCACACACTACCTGTGCCTACAAGGGGCAATAATATTTTGAAGAAATTAAGTTTTCAAGCTGAAGGTCTCCAAGCAGAAAATAGATCAGCTTTAGGGTTGAGTATGCTGCATTACATCTTCAGGATACTAAGCACCAACATGCACCTGCAACATCCTTTCAAACCACTGTCTGCAGCCTCAAAGAGGAACATAACATTAATTCCAAAAGATGGTGGTTCAACAAAAAGTGAATTTCATCTTGTGATCTACTGAAAGGCATCATCTCTTCCTTGCTAGGCTTGCAAAGTTCTCTTTTAGGCAGGAGCTAAGTAAGCCCAGTGACTTCCCTGTGGTTTTTACATATTTGAGAATAATATGCAGAGATCACAACCAACCTGATGAAAATGAAAGGCCAGCAGAAGCAGAACACAAGAGACAGACTTAAGGTGGTGATGCAATGGTCCCAAAACTGGCACTGATGAGCTGTCAAAAGCGATTGCAAATTACCCCCATTAAGAACAGAAGAAATAGGATTCATCAGCTTAAGTTGAAGCCCCACACAGTCTCCATCTGTCAGCACTTCATTTTTCACTGCCATCTACCAGCAGACAGCAAGTCAAAGCAGAACCTTGCATGGGAAAAGGGTACAGTAAGTCAGCACTCTGCAGCTGGCCCACTTTTTCTGTAAGGTTGCTGATAGAGAAAGAAAGAAAAAAAGGAAGGAAGAAAGAAAGAAAAAAAAGAAAGGAAGAAAGAAAAAGGGAATGCTTTCTAGGACACCTTAACTTCTACTGCAGGGTGACCTAGCATTCTCCTACAGCCAAGAGATAATTATATTTCTTTAAGAAGAGGACATCTTCACCAGGTTATCCCAATGAGAGCATAAGTGACAAGAATACATTCTGCTCTTTCCTTGCTGGGCACAGTTACACAGCATCCATTTCCAGCTCTACTAGGACAGGGGCTATTTTAGTACACAGTCTGAGGGGAGCACCACATGGAATATTAATATTTCAGGGCATGATGAAGCCAGTTTCAAGCTCTAAATTGGGGACATACCGATTTGATGGGTGGACTGTTCAGTGGATAAGGAATTGGCTGGATGGTCACATCCAGAGGGTCATGGTCAACAGCTCAATGTCCAAATGGAGACCGGTGACAAGTGGAGTCCCTCAGGGGTCCGTACTGGGACCAGTGCTGTTTAATATCTTCATCAATGACATAGACAGTGGGATTGAGTGCACCCTCAGCAAGTCTGCAGATGACACCAAGCTGGGTGGTGCAGCTGACATGCCAGAAGGACGAGGTGTCATCCAAAGGGACCTGGACAAGCTGGAGAGGTGGGCCTCTGTGAACCTCATGAGGTTCAACAAGGCCAAGTGCCACGTCCTGCACCTGGGATGGGGCAACCCCCAACATCAAAACAGGCTGGGGGATGAAGGGATTGAGAGCAGCCCTGTGGAGAAGGACTTGGGGGTACTGGTGGATAAAAAGCTGGACATGAGCCGGCAATGTGCGCTTGCAGCCCAGAAAGCCAACCGTATCCTGGGCTGCATCAAAAGAAGCGTGGCCAGCAGGTTGAGGGAGGTGATTCTGCCCCTCTGCTCTGCTCTGGTGAGACCTCACCTGGAGTACTGCATCCAGCTCTGGAAACCTCAGCGCAAGAAGGACATGGACCTGTTGGAGCGGGTCCAGAAGAGGGCCACCAAAATGATCCGAGGGCTGGAGCACCTCTCCTATGAGGCCAGGGTGAGAGAGTTGGGATTGTTCAGCCTGGAGAAGAGGAGGCTGCAAGGAGACCTTATTGCAGCCTCCCAGTACTTAAAGGGGGCCTACAGGAAGGATGGGGACAATCTTTTTAGCAAGGCCTGTTGTGACAGAACAAGGAGTAATGGTTTTAAACTAAAGGAGGGTAGATTTAGACTGGATATGAGAAAGAAATTTTTTACAATGATGGTGGTAAAGCACTGGAACAGGTTGCCCAGAGAGGTGGTAGAGGCCCCATCCCTGGCAACATTCAAGGTCAGGTTGGATGGGGCTCTGAGCAACCTGATCTAGTTCAAGCTGTCCCTGCTCACTGCAGGGGGGTTGGGCTAGATGACCTCTAAAGGTCCCCTCCAACCCAAAGCATTCTATGATTCTATGGCTGAGAC
This sequence comes from Pelecanus crispus, assembly GCF_030463565.1. NCBI lineage: Eukaryota > Metazoa > Chordata > Aves > Pelecaniformes > Pelecanidae > Pelecanus > Pelecanus crispus. Next base: position 23,255,673 of record NC_134649.1, on the reverse strand, counting down.
ATGAATCCAGTACTTATTCTACCAAACTGTTTGGCTAATCGTGTTCTGCTGTACAAACTACAGTTAAAATATTGCTGCAACTGACCTCAGTCACAGATTTAGCAACAGAACGATGTTTTCCTGTGAAGCTTTTCAAGTCAAGATTTTTCTTAAACCATTCTGCTCTACTGCCAGTAACAGATAAAGCACAGAATGAAGCAGGTTTTGATCAGAAAGGATTTAGACTTCACTTCAGCTTTTAAGCAGCAGAATCCACATCTCTGTTAACATACAGTTGGCTGTGGAGACGTGGGCACAACATGCTATGTCAGCTCCTACATTATTGAAACGAAGATAATGCCCCTGATAAAAGAAAGTAAGTTTTTCATTCTTACAGTGTGAATCAGGAAAACTAAATAATGAACGTTCGTTTGAAACAGCATATGGAAAAGCAAAAAGAGGGAGGGCTAGTTTAAATTAATTGCTACCAAAAAGAAAAAAAAAAAAAAACAACCCAGATTTAGTCTTTGTTGACACAAGCGTAAATGTCTGATAAGCACCATTCTTCTGCTAGTTTTAAACTGAATCACAACAGAAAGGGGGTTTGTGCCAGAGTAAACACTGGACCTCCATGCTTCAAGTACCCAATAGGCACAAAGTAAGTGAAAGATAAGAAAGTGCAGCAACTTTCAGAATGTATGCTTTTAATACAGCCCTGAAAAGAGGGGTTTTTTTTCTTCTTGTTACAGGGCATGCAATGTCATTTCTTGATATATGAGGTATTCAGCCCTTAATTTCCAGGTATTTTCAAGATATTTTACGAGCATTACTAAAAAGGAGAGGAGAAATAATATGCATAACACCTCCAAACCGTGTCCCAGTTAACAAAACCCCTTCAAGTTTTACCATTAACAGACAAAATTAAAGCAAGGGCAAAGGCACCTAAAAATATTCTTGCATGTAAAAACTATTATGTCTTATGGGTGACCTAGTAAAAGGGCTCTGGAAGATTTTATTTTTCTGCATTGTAATTCTAATACATGTCTACCTTTATAGCCTGGGTGGAGAGCTAAGACACGAAAGGTACTGCGAGAAGGGAGAACGTGACGTGCATTTTCTGTGTATTGCTTAGGATCACTCTAAGATGCAGTTGTGAGACTGCATGATTTCTTAATTTCTGGTACAGCATTAAGAAACCTCTGCTGCAGTTTCACAAGACAGCCAGGGGTCAATATCTTCCAAGGCTGCTGAAATAACCATTAATTTTCCAGCATGGAAAATGGGCTGGAGCCAGAGCGAAAGTTTAAGAGTAACATTCTAAGTGCAGGTATTGCGTGTGAAACAAGAGCCTCTGGTTCAACTGAAGTTTTAGAGAGCACAATAAGCATTTTTCAAAAGTGGTAAGTTTTATGTCTCTCAGAAGCAGCAAACAGGACTGGTCTGAGCACTTGCTATTGGGAAATCAATAGCAATTGGGAAGGATAGAAGAGAAAGGTGCAGAATGAGCGAGGGACGAGGAGAGAAGTCAGAAGAATCCCCTTGATGAGACAATGGCAGAAAGGCCTTATAGGAAGAGGCATTAAAAAGCTCTACCTGTCCAGGTGCACGGAAAGAAAGCAACCTTTGGGAAGGCAGGGCAGAGAGAACAGATGCCCTCCATCAGTCATACTACATACATCAGTATCTTTCTTGATGCTTGCACTACTTCTGGGCAGCCAGAGGGAACTGGAAGTATATTCTTCCCCATCTGTTTCTCACTGCTCTGCTCTGTACCAGACGATGGTTTGGACTATCAGAAGACAGAAAGACAAACTTGTTTCCTCCTCCTTCTCCCAAGATCTTGATAAGACTAGAAAGATTGCAGAGGCAGAATTCTTCAGGGTTGTGTTTCGGGGTTTTTTTTAGTTTCTTTTAATCTTCAAGTTTTCAGAGCTCCAGCAGGTATTTCTACTGTGTGGCAGCAGAGCAATTAAAAAAAGCCTACTTCCAGATCGTGAGTAGATAGCACACTGCATCCTGGCTAGTGCTTGGCAGGATCATCTTCACTGTTCCTGCTGAAAATAACCACATCACGGCCTGGCTACCTGCAAGGCTCTCAGCCAGCTGGCTTCACTGCAAAACCAAAGCGTGGGAGAAGATCCCTATTTCAAGGCAGAATCTTCCTAATACCAGCATTTGCTCAGCCTATTGTTTCAGGCTTAGAGCTGCACTCACACAATGCCCCTAACAGCTCTGAGAACTTGAGCAAGAATACTCAAAGTCTCCAACAGACACTTCATGCAAAAGCTGACTCTATGAGGGAAACCAGACTTAGTGCCATTCCAGCGAATTCCGAGAGACTGACATTAAACCCCAGTATTTTCAACTGCTGTTATACTAGTACTGCCCTAGTAATTTTTTTACCGAGAAAATCTGCTTTAAATATGCAAGCACACCTAACAATTCTAACACCAATGCTCATGTTTCTGCATTTTTATCTTCCTACATATCGCATGTAGAGATTCAGGAAGAAAATAGGCAACATTACGTAAAAGGCACATGGCACTGGTATATCCTGGATTACATCTGCTGCAAGGCATTTGTTGAAGTTGTGAACAAGTTGTCAGGAAGTCACTATTTTGATCCACAAGCACTTTTGTGTTCAGAACCATCTTTTCTACGTGCATCAGCAGTTAAAAATTGCAATATAATTACAATTAGCAATTAAATTTGTGTACAATTGCTTAACCACAAATACTGTGACAGGCCACATGTGCAGGTAAGCATTAAATTACGGCATCTGCATGGTCAAACAAGATTCATGCATCACTCATACATCACATATGCCTTGATTAACAACTAGGTAACATCTCCACACGAAGTAGTATCAAAAATCTGTTTGCTTTGAGAACTAGAGCTGTTTTGGCAGAACGTGCAGAATATTTACACCAAACTACAGGAATCAGAGAATGCCTTCCTTTGCAAAGTTAAAAAAAAAAAAAAAAAGCCTGTGTATTTGCAACTAGCATGGATATTATTCAGAGACGTTTACATCCAAGAAAATACATGTGATACCATACAAGTTTAGCTGTATGGCTCTTCCAGGAGCAGTAACTCAAATAAGTACTCTCTGATCAGAAATGAATTTATGTACAGTGCTAGGACTGCAAGGAGGCTGTAAAGTTCTCTAACTTGTGCTTTAAATGCAGTCCCAATTCATTACTATGCAAGTTTCCAAATAACAGGAGTTAGGAAAGTGTCTTTTCAGTTTAAAAGTATACATGCATTCCAATTTCCAATTTGCTTTGCAGAAGACTTGTCAAGGTACTTCCCACTCTAAACAACGCCTGGTACTTCTCTCTGCCAAGGAGTAATTCGATGCCCATCAGCCACTCTTGTGATGCTGTAAGGAGGAGCTGGAGAATACGGTTACCGAGTCCTGGAATTGCGACTGCTGAGCAAGCTGCAGGTGTAATACCTCCCAAGTGTGGTGCTGGAGTCATTAACTTTTAACTGATGACTACTTATTTGTATTTATATATAAATTACCTGTGAAAAGTTGTTAGTAGGATTAGTGGTTATTCTCCCTCTGACCTTTGTGCCAATACTTCTATCAGATATACTGGCTTTTCTTTCTACAATGTTAAATCCTATGTCCCTGTAAACCTCTCTGCCAAGTTCTCTTGGTGTCCCTGCCTGGCACCAGACAGCAGAGAAGCCAAATATTTCTAAAAGGTCTTTTGAGAGATTATACAAAGCCGAAAAAGATCTTACTCAATCTATTACCAAAGTTAAATTTCCTGTCTCTAGAAGTGGTTTGTCACCCAAGGCAGCCTAGAGAAGGCAGAAAGGACTTAAGATCTTAATTAAGATAATATTAGAAGATTTAGTAGTTAGAGCATAAGAGCAGAATACAAAACAATAGCCCAAAAAGAAGAAAAACAAACCCCTACACCTATGTACCTTGAACACCCAGAAGACAAGCTCACCAGAAGTACAATATAAGTTTGAATTCAACTTGCTGTAAGAAAGGCAATAATTATTTTTAGAGGTGCCGTCAGATTTTTAATCAATAACAGTCTATTTCTCATGTGTTCACATGCCATACACCTCTTAGCTGGGCCAACAGGAACTTGTGGTGCATTCGCATGAGCACATATTTTACATTTCCTTTTTCCTTGCAGAGATAGCTTCTGCACCAGATTTGGTTAAACACTGGGTATATTTTGATAGGCTGTTTTATGCAAGATCATTAGAAAAAACTTTTAAAATCAACACAGGAAATCAGCAAGCTTTTCTTGGTACAATATGTAAATATTGTAATATGTAATAAGTCAGAATGCTTATTTATATGGCAATATTTCTCTTCCCCAGGAAACTGTTTATATGGTTCAAAAGACGCTGTTCTCTGGAGAGGAAAGATGACATTCAGAATAATACTGTGCATTTGTCATTTCACACAGACTGCTGAACTATTCCCACTTCCTCACTTCAGATTCAGGAACCTGACCATGCAGTGAGGCACCAGAAATTCCCAGGAAAGAGGTCAGCTTTCAGCTCTTGCTACAGATCTGTGGCACCTAATTTAAACAGCAATGATCACAGTATCAGGACAGGCCACATCACTGGTGCAGGGATGCTAAGAAAGAGCGTGAAGCATCCTCCTTCCCATTTGCTTTTTCAAACAGCAGCAGAGGAAGCTCTACATTTAAGCTAGGGGTGCAAGGAAGATGGCAAGTAATGCTAACTTAGGTTTCAAACAAGTTTACAGTACACCTTCATAAAACAAGCATCAGTATAATCCCAGACGTGCATAGACTGGCTGCAAGACTTTTTAACACATTTTTGCGTAAACTCATCTGCCTTTGACTAACAAAGCGGCCAGAATGCATCAATTCCATCTTGCTGCAGCACTAAGGGGCAAACCACAGCTACTGCAGAGCAGTGGGCCAGTAATTTCCACAGTTAGTCAATGAACAAACAACCGTACTGTAGCAGCAGTTTAACACTGTATAAAACACCATCATCTCCATGTTACCTCTACGTTGTATGTCCAACAGAAACACTATTATTTTGTTCAAAACTACGGTAAAGCTTGGTGCAAACCCTTCACATTTTGCAGTTTCCATCCACAATTTTAGGGTCCTAAAGATGTCAGAACACTACTAACACGCACAAGACAGAAAAAAAGGTGCATCATAGTAGAAATCCCCAATCTGGTACAGGGCATCTGTCCTAACCAGAATCCAGGCCTTCCCAGCAACTGAAGTAGTCTCAGCAGACAAAAAAACAGTTCCAAGCTGCCACACGCTAGATGCTGGTTCATACTTTTTTCCTATTCAGAACAGACATTCAGATGGCCTCATTTACTGTGAAACAGGAAGGAAACAACAGCTGTCCTTGCATGAGAACAGACATATTCTACAGCAATCTTTATCCTGCTGGACAGACGTTTTCTTGTGATAGCCAGATTTACCAAAGGGGTGCAGAAGTTTGTGCTAGAAGGTATTTTAGTATCCCCTATGTGGACCACAAATGCAATGGTCATGTTCTCATATCCATAAGATCTTCCCCCTATGACTGCGTGCAAGAGTTTCCCTTGAAATTATAACAAAGGGTTGGACACAGGCTCTGTATCACAACAAAAGGCCTCTTGAGTTAGCTCTCTTGTATGGACACTGAGCAAGATGGCTGAGGCAGTGAAAGTACTTCACTTTCAGGGAGAGGAAACAAAACAAAACAAAAGAGTACCTCTCACTTCTATAGTGGCGTTGGCTATAGGAGAGTTTGAAAACACAAACACGCACAAGTATTCCCCTGACTCTTCTGCTCTGGGCTTCAAAATCCTGCAGACAGGGAGAGAACACATGAGCCGCGTTAAGTACTGTGTTAGCAACCAAAAATGAGCAGGCTAGGAAATTATTTCCTCCCCCCTCCCCCCCCCCCTTTAATCTTTTAACTGAATTTCACAGCTATTACTTGTTAATTCAAGGTGTGTTGTGCAGATGTACCTACTTGAAATAAAGGATGTTGTTTGCCTAGAGGAAGGGTGAGCTCTAGTCTGGAAAGTCAGTACCAATTTAACTGGAGAAGCTGCATTTAGTTTTAAGGCAAAGAAGGAGCCTGACACCTGTTAATTATGCACTAGAGTTAGTTTGATGCAAGTCATCCTCAAGTCACTAGCCTACTAGGCAGATATCACCTCCTATTGAGGGAAAAACGTGATTTGTATGTACTATCTGCACTGAAAAAAATCATACACGGCCAATTAGAAAGTGACAGTCTACAAATACAATCAAGGCTGATGCTGTCATCTCATGAGCTGTTTTCTTTTTTTTCCATAACAGATATGAGATTGGTCCATTAATAGTTTGCTCTGATTCAGACTGGATGTGGAAAAACTGCAAAAGCTGGTCAACTCATGAAGGAAGACACCACACAGGAATCTGCTGCCACTTAAAATTAGGAAAGACTAATGCAATAACAACTAGTAGAGGGAAAGACAGATGCAAGCCCAGCCAGAAGAAAATTGGAGCTGCAACAAATGCAAAAATCAAGATGAATTTACACTCGAGACAGTGCTAACTTCAAGTCCACCAGCTTTTGCTGTCCTTCGAAAAGCTTCTGGATACAAATGACTTAAAAGCTCTACATATATGTTCTTCAGGTATTTACCTACAAAAGAAATCTTACACTAGAGAAGCATATGACGACGTGACACAGAATTTACATTTCCACACAGCACAGAATAAGGCAGAGTTCTCCTGATCTCTCCATCCCTTTACTGAAAGGCTTCCTTGCTTTCTTTTTTCATTATTAATTTTCTAAAACACATTAAGTAAATAGCATGCAGATGAACAGCAACCCTGCAGAAGAGCCCCGTAATAAAATAATTTAATTGCACATGGAAACTGCTTAGACACATGGAAAAAGTTGCTCAGTTTAACACAATACTTTGACTCAAGTCTTCACTGTATTTACAGCACTTACTTCCCAGAGTCGCTGGTGAAAGTCTAAAGTTAGTTATAAAGTTAGTATGTCTTTCAGATAAACAATAATATACCTGCTTTCCACAGAGTTAAAATTAAAGATTATCTTAATGACAGAAAAAATTATCATTTAGTAGCAAACATCAAAGCAATAACTGTGTTTAAACTGTAGGCAGGTAAAGTATCCTTAGGAAGAGTGCAGCAACCCTGAACATTAGTGCCTGCTGACACTGCTGGCAAAGGTGCAGTCCTCGCCTAGCTGCAATGGGACAACTCAACCCAACTATTTCCATTACTAAGCTATCCTAAGACTCTGCAACAGTGAGGGAAGGCAGAGAATACCCAGCTTTCTGTAATAGCATTTAGGACTTTAATATCTAATCATACTGACTACTGCTTTTTATCCACTATAGTTAATGCTTAAGGCCGGGTGGGGGAAGAAAGTAAGATGATGTATTCTTTCAGTTCTACATAAGCTTTTTACAGTGTGAAACTATGGCAGCCTCTACTAGAGTATTATTACCATAAATCATTAAAGCAACTGTAAGTCGATATAGCTGCAAAGTTTTATAGACAAATAAGTACCTGAAACAAGTTTGCTTAGCCAACAGCTTCCCTCAGTCCTCTGGTTTTAGGAAGAGCCCAGCTTTTCGTAGATGTAGATTTTTCAGCAGATGTAAAAACACCCAAAAAACCCATTTTCTACTATTTAACTCAGTAACCTGCTACTCAACTCTGAATTAACTGATGAGGAATTTGGAAAGAAATCACTACTTTTCTCCTCCAAACTATGAATGTAGACTAGGGGATGGGTCTCCGGAATGAAAGCACAGGATGGCCAGAACCACTTCCAGGCACCTTCTGCTTGTAAAAGAATACACTACAAATAATTCTTGCCCATTTTTAATTAAAATGGTGAATTAAAAAGCTATACTTAACTCTGAGCTTTCTGACTATAGCTGCCCTCCAGCAAGAGCAGCTGCATCAAGTTTGAATGAAGAATTAGGAAAGATGTGTTCAATTTCTAATGTTGTATGAAGCAGGATTTTTAAGGTATGTAGTTTAGCTTACAAATTCTGAAGCTTTCTGAATGGTAAACACCACTGAACTTCAATGAACTAACTACATTTCATAGCAGAACAACACATCTTAATGACTGAAACACCAAGAACCTGAAACTTTTTTTTTTTTTTTAAGGAAAATATGTAGAATGCAAAATACTAATCAATCGTGTAAAAAAATTGCTGATGTTAAATAACCTCTTTTAACTACAACTATGTTGACATTGCTTGCATGAATATGGCATTTCTGGATCTACAAAAAATAAGTAACCAAATCAAGCTAGAAGTTAACAAACAGATCAAATGCAGTGTGACCACATGCAACGAAGAAATGCAACAGAAAGCCTCAAACCACAACATACAGCAAAGCAGCTTATAAGTGAGCAGGAATTTGAGGTCTATATTGCAAGTTTTCGCAAATTCTCAAGCTGTCCTATGACTGCAGCATGCTCTACCAACACTTTATTCAACAGGAACAAAGTGACTGTCTTACAGTCTGCCCACCTTACTTCTTCCTTCTCCAGGACGTTAAAATCGAAAGCAAGTTTAATTTGTCCTTTACTGAGGAATCTGAAAGCAAAAATCCACCCTAGCTTGGAACAGATTATAGAGAAGTCAGCCTCGACACTTAGTTTCCTGAATAATAATGTGCGATTTTCAGTAATCTTGATGCAACATACCTTTTGTACCACTCAAGCTGGTGCTTTTGGACAAGACTGCTCATCAAGTTAATTGCTAGATAAGGAAGCAGAGCCTTTAAAACTCAGACCCAGTGTTAAACATTGTACTGAGAAAATAACAGGATGTAATTACAGAACTAAATGACACTTTTTTTTTTAACTGCAAAGCTGAACAGATAATGTGAAGTGAGCTAAAGTGGAAAACAAAAGGAAAAAAACTTGAACACATCTTTATCAGAATCAAACACAACTTCCATAATCCTGTGGATGAAATGCTGCTTTGCTAAGGCAATGAAAACCTTGAGTATTTCTTAATCCTGTGCCAGTAAGCAACATTAGTGTGGTGAAGAGCCCACAGTGCTAGAGACAGAAAAAAGCCAGTGAGTGTGTAGGCATGTTTCCTCACTTTAGTGCGGCGACAAGGCACAGTAAACCAGATGTACTATAATATAGCAGGCCTTACACAGACATAAGTGCCTCCTTCTGACATAACAGCTGAGTAAGAGGGTCAGAAGTGGTCTAATGTCTCCAAAGAGTAAGTTACCACCAGTGGTTAAAACATGCCTTAAGTAATCTTCATCTTAGCTTAACACTGAACAGAAATTGTATTTGCTATCCATGCCGGCATCAAGTGAAGAAGACGGAAGGGGAGTGGGGGGTGGAGGCAAGAAAATCACACATACAGAACAGATCCCTGATGGCATCACTGAGCAAGCTTCATATGCTCCAATCGACTCCACAGCAAGAAAGCCCCATTTCAGGAATACAGAAACTGTCAAAGGATTTCTGCTCGACGCAAGCTACAGTGAAACAAAAGAGGTGGCTGTATGCATTCTGTTCTCCTTCACACCCTTAGATGGAAGGCAGAGACAAAGCCAGAGCATGCACACATGGAATAGATGAATGCTGAAAATGTGGATGTACTGACAAATAAGAAGCACAAGTGATACAGTTGTACTGGTTTAATCAAGATTTGGTATCATTTTGTAGTAGTGGTCTAACAACTCATCAGTAACAACGCGGACAACGCTGTCTTTCATCTCCCAAAGCCAGAAAATTACTAAACCAGCCAATTTCAGCAGTGATTTATGTGTTGCGTTTCTCTGCATGATAAAAATGCACAGCTGCAGATTCATCTTTATGTAGAAATAAGCAAGACAGAGACTGCACAATATACTCAGAGGAAAAGAAAACTAGACTGCGTGTCTGTGCCTAGGTTTACACATCATGTATACTCTAAAGAAGAACTATATGAGTTTAAATTGAAAAGAGAGGTTTACAATATGTTTTTGACAACATTATGTTTACATGAGCTAGTTGGGACAGCTGTAGCCAACAATTTTTCCAGAATTGTTCTTCTAATGCTATTCAGAGAAGTTGGGACAGCTGTAGCCAACAATTTTTCCAGAATTGTTCTTCTAATGCTATTCACAGATGTACTTTTTGTGGAGCCTCTTGTCTGACCACTGTCAAGCTGAACCAGGGAACCAGGGGCCTTGGAGTCCCAACATCCCATCACCTATCCCAAAGCCATATGTCTACCAGGTTTGTCATTCTCCAGTGTAACATGAAGATTATCCCAGAGAGACTTACTTGTATTCTGTAGTGTTTGAAGATTTTCTAGTGCCAGGGATCTCCTCTCCATTCTTGACCCAGTAACTGAAAGAAAGGGGGCTGGGACTTGTGGTGAGGTTACACTGCAATGTGACAGCCGGACCATACAGATGAATGACTACATCCTCACTAGCGTTGATCCTGGGCTCTGAAACAAAGGACATATTAAATAGCAACAAATCTTCACTGGCAATTGTGCCATGCTAGTCTAAAATTCAAAGGGGAGTTGGGAAGGGAAAAAGACTACACAAGGAATGTCACTGCACTAATTTGGGAGACATCAAGAAAGTCACAATAAAACAGCTGACTACTAGAGTAAAGGCAACACCTTATGGATCAGCATCCCTATATGGAAAAAAGAGATTTATTTTACATTATTTATTTTCACATTTAACATCACTCCAGATTTGTATGTAACAACATTAATCATTTTTCACACACTGCTGACCATAACATGGGAAAACGCTTGTCCTGTTACATAAGAGATCAGCTGGTCTGTCAGAAAAAACTTCTTTCTGGCTACTACTTGGTTCCTCTACTTATTCTGAGGTTTAAAACAAACCCATTTTCTATATAGAATAGCCCTCAAAGTTAGACAGTCTTCTGAATAATATTTCTGGACTTCCCCCTACAAAATACTAATGTCTACCTAATGAAAATATCCTGTGCACACAAGATATTTCAAATAGCACAACTTTTCTGATGTCTGAAATTCAAGCAAGCACCCAGTGTGAAGAAAGCACAAGTCTGATGAAGAATGGCTGAAAGCAGCCCTTAATGCTTAACAATAAAAAGTAAGAATACACACCATGTTTAAAATTAGAGTCGGGAACTATTTCATTTTGTAAAGAAACCTTAAACATAAACTTGGGGGGAGGGAGTGGGGAGTGAGCCTCATTGCATAAACAGACCACAGGAGTTATATACTTTGCTGGATGCATTAGGAACAGAACCCAGGCTGTTTCACATTACAATCTTACCTGGTAACATCAAATTCACATTTTTTAGGGGAAAGCTTTTCATAAATTGTAAGATTAGTATGAGGACACTGTCCTTACATTTGATAACCACATTTTCTTAAGATCATGCAGATGGCTGTTAACTCTCTAACAAATAAGGCTGATGAATTTTTAGAATAGTCAGAGACAAGTTTCTTCCTAAACTTGGAAAAAAGACCTTTCCGTTGAAGGTCTCATGGTTCACAGCTGGTTTCAAATATTCTGTAAAAAAAGAAAAAAAAAAAGACCCTGAACACAGGATGACATTGCTTAAAAGAAATTTAAAAATTCTCACTATTAGTCTTCCAAAAACATCTAGATTTAGTATGGGCTGTAGTTTCAGCTTGAACTAAAGGCCACTGCTGTAGCAGTCTTTACCATGTAGATGCTACTGTGTCCTCTGTCTTTGATGTATTTCCTTACTTTAAAGGCTGAAATGAATTCCAAAGAGATAGCTGTTGCCAGCTACTCGTTTCACTGACCACGCTCCCGCAGTGCCAACTTCTCTGAATGCAATGGCTGCCTCCTCTGCATTCTGGTTGGCAGCAAAGTGCAGGAGGGTGAGGATGTCAGTCAGTAATAAACGTCCTCATGATTTTTGCAAGTCAGCAAAGGATTTTTAATCCTGTACATTTTGTTATGCCTTGTGGTAACATATTTGGAATACAAATTGAGTCATACCCATGCAGTCTTTTGGATATTCATCTGCAAAGCACTTGGAAAACAAATTATGAAACAGAACAAGTGGAAAACACCAGTACTGTCAGAAACGCTGCATTTTTCATCACATAAAACATTCATCTATCCAATAGTACAGTACTTAGATTATTGCCCAGAGAGGCAGGGAGAAAAGATATCTACCTGCTAATAACCTGACAAAGCCATTTGACATCTGTATATCCTTTCCCGCTTTCTTCAGCAGGATGGCTTCTTTTCACAGCTATTTAAAACTAGGACTATCATTTAATTGCAGAAAAACTGGCAGGTACTGTAGTAATGCACGGTTTTCTGACACTTCTCTTAGACACTTTGCTATTATCACACATTTTCAACTATGTTTCTGCCTCATTGTTCCCATACTGGGAATTGTAACCAGGCAAGGATCTGTTTGGGTCCTATGGGGCATAAAATTGTTTTGTTAAAGCCATATCATTTCATTACTGGACTGCCCAGTATGCTTTTCCATCTCCCACAAAAATCTTGTGTGCATACTCAGAAAAATACTAACAGAGCTCTGGAAACATTCTTAGCAATGCGTTTGAAATAGTAACGCAGCGTCAGAACATCTATATGAAGAAATAAAGTTTTGCTAGAATTCACTGATCATACTGGTTTTGGTTTTAAATGTTTTTCTTTGATGATGAAAGCAGTGTCTTCAAGACTGTAGCCTGAGAAATAAATGCAATGTTTTCCTTTTAGGAGGAGGATGCTGGCAGGACAGGCTTCAGGCCGCTGTAACAGGGACTGCAATGCATCTAGCGAGTGCTGTTGTAACAGATGCTGATGCTGTCTCTGCTGTGCTGAGATGCAACCTAAAGCAGTGATCAGCCGGCAGCAATCCTGGAAATGGAAAGCATACATGCTGCCATCAGAAAGCATTACACAAATGCTAGCAACAGGGAAAAGTCACAAAAAAATTTGAATCTAGTCCCTACAGAAACCAGAAAGTTAAAGACTTAATCCAGAAGGGTTTTGACAGTGGTAATCTTCTGGCTTTCGTATTCTGTTGATAATTGACTCTTCAGCCTCTAACACTGATGAACCAGAACATACAAAAAAAACCTGCCTGGAGCTTCAGTGACAACTACTGCTAATTCACACCTATTCCTACCCACGGCTCTGCTAAGATGCCATGTCCAGAAAACATTTACAGCTGTCTCAAGCTTGCTTTGCTGAAGTTTGCTGGGGCCTTTTGTGTCTGACTTGCAAATTTGTGAAGTTTTAGGATTTAAAAAAAAAAAAAAAAATTAAAAATCCAAAGAAGGATTTCTACTTGAAAGAGCACGATGCTGAAGAGTCTCTTTTTCACATCACTTAAACTGCCCTTTTTATGTAGGATCAGATTTTTAAATAAAAAAAATACATCTATAATTGAAGTTCTTTATCCAAACTAGAAATGAGATAGAAGCTAGATGTTAGTTCTTGGGTGCTAACTTTTAAAACTCAAGTCACACTTGACCTCTTTGCATTCAAGTTTTGGTATTTGAGACAAGCTGTGATCTAAAGGACCGTGAAAAGAGGTTGTGCTCTTCTGATACATTTGATGGTTCTCTTTCAGTGATGCTGATGTCAAATAAGGCCAGCAGCAAAACAGCCACCATCAGCTGGAAACTCCAACACTGTTCAGTCAGAAAACTCTCGTTTCAAAGACAAACTGTGTTCACGCACACAATGCGGCATCTAAGACATTTTGGGCAGCTTCAGATAAGATGGTCCCCATCTTCCAGGGACGGCTTGGAAACCTGCTTCACCCCTTATCTCCATTTCCAGCCTAGCCACGCAGCAGTTTGATGTCCAAGCAGTCTGTTTCCCAAGCAGCAGGCGGTCAGATTGCTTAACATACACAGGATCACAGAGTAAAAGCATTAAAGTATTCTGTTCGACAGCCCGCCGCCCCCCCCCCTCCACCCCACTATGAATAAAATGCAAAAGCAGAAGAATTATCCCAGGCACAAGGCACTTAGCAATGAAGTCACGATACACACTGCGGTATTAGTAGCATCAGATGCAACAAGACGATGTTAACTGGGGAGGAAGACGAAACGTTAAACTTTAATACCCGGAGCAGGTTAGTATCAGGAAAAAACCATTTTCCATATGGAGACATCTTCACAGTAATTCATTCCCAAATGGTGACTTTTCATATGAAAAGGATTTTGTCCCTCAGTAGGTTACTAAAACTGACTAGACACAAAGAGAGGAGCACAGGACCACCACAGACTTGCCACACTCGAGAAAAACTAAAGGTCTTAATAGGGGCAGTGGGGATTTCCCAGAGACATTACTTCCTACAAGACAAACATTTTAGCTCTGTCTTAAGGTAGTATTTCCTAAAATTACATGGTTCTTGCTGTTGTAGGTCATGCAAGCAATCTACCAATCTGAGTCCTTTGGGACCTCAAAGGACAAAGGAGGGATCAGGCATTAGGACTGAAAGTTGAGCAGGTTTGAGCTGAACAGCCCAATGCCACTCAAATTTTCAAGTCAATCCACATCATGGGGTTCACTGTCTATTTTTCCATGTGTATCAATGCTGTTTCCATTTTCCAGAGGGAAGGTCTCTGATCCAGCAGTGCTGACTGCAGCACCACACTTTAAGGAGGTTTTGGGTTTTTTTTTTTTTTCAAGTATCCAAAAACATAACTGAGACATAATTACAGAGTTGGACATTTTTGTACCCAGACAAAACTCAAAGTGGTACATAAAAGGTTTATTTATGCACAGAGCACAACAGCAAGACAACACCTATGCTCTACTCTTTGCCACCTTAGGACATTGAGAAATCACCAAGAAAGCAAGTTCTCCTGTACCTCCATGCAGCAGGCTCATGTTGCAGATTTAATTCACTCTACCTATAACTTGTTAGACATTTGCTTCACCTTGTTAGCAAACGCAAGAGTTTTGCATCTTAACAAAATGAAACAGGGTTCTTCTCTACTGACTCTGATGATACAAATTTCCAAACTTGTCTGGGACTGCTTTAAAAGCGAGCTGAACGCAGGAAAGTCTTGTAACAACAGAGAACAAAAAGCAATTCTGGGTCAACCATATTCTCTGCTTTTGAAAGCTTTGCTGCTGCCAAAAGTTGCATTCTCAGATGAAAGTCATTTAGCTAAAGTTATTAGTTCAACACTGGGGGAGGATATTCCCCCCCGCCCTTTCATAGGCTGGATTAAGAATAGCTGCATCAGTTCAGTGCTGCTGCATCAGAGAACTCATTAGGAACACACTGCTGTTCAAGAAAGGAAAAGAAACACCACGACTTCATAGAAAAATCTAAACATTAAAGGTCGTATGTAACTGAAAGGGAAGGATTTGTACAGAAGCATACATGCAACCAAAACCATGTGAAAAGGCATTCAGGGAACTTCCAAGAGACCAGAAGAAATAAAAATAAAATGGTTAGACCAGGGAAGAACACAGAAATCAAATATAAAGGCACTCATGGAGAAGCCAGCATTAGGGTGGCTGGAAACCTACTACAAAACTAAAAGGAGGTAGGGAAGAAACACAAATTCAACACTGGGCTTGTTTTCACACAGAAGGTATAAAACAGATCCACAGATTTTCCCAAGTCTTTTGATCCTAAGGAGAAGAAACACAGATGGCAGACAATGTCAGCACTACAGGCAGAGGAGCAGTCTTGGGTTCAAAACAATAGGAAAAGGTAGCAGAGGGCTTTATCGGGGTAACGGGAGGGGGTAAGGGTCACTAGACTGTCTCTAGATACTACAGTACCACTACTGTAGGGTGCCAGACTCACTCTGAAGGACGCTTATAGTAGCCTGGGCTCGAATCCACGTTATGGAGGGATTTTGCCTCAAGTCATTCCTCCTGGGATCGTTGCTGGCCCTGCACTCGTAAGTCCCAGAGTCTTCCAAGGTAAGGCGGGTTATTCTCAGCACACTCACCCCATTCGCCCCGTAGGCAGTGTTAATGGTGACACGGCGCTTCCGAGCGCCATCCCACAGCTGTTTGAAAGACTCAGCCCGGTTGACTTCAGCATACCACCACTGGATCTCTGGAGTGGGGTTCCCAACCACATCACAGTACAGTTCAAAGGCGTCCCCCGTGAGTTTAGTTTCTGACATGGGCGACTTGACAAACCCAGCTAGAGGGAGGGGCAGCAGAAACGCAGTGACAGAGCAGCAGAAAACAAAAGATCTTATAAAGAACAAAGCAATGAGGTGCAGAAAACACAAGAGTTAGATAAGACATTAGCATCTACAATAACACAACTTTCATAGAAAAAGCACAACACGGAGCACTCATGGATGGAGGTTGATAGTTTGAGAGCAGTGCACCCCCACTCAACAGAGTATTCAACGGGAGGCACAGCTTCACGGCACCAAGTGCTTATCCTCGCCACTCCAGGGGATCCAACCGTGGCAGCTGTACTTGGGAAGCCACAGGCTGCAACACACAGCATCTAGGAGGTACCTCCAAGCCACAGAGCAGACTGATGGGTTTTCAAGGTTTTTTCAGTTGTATGGACCTTTTAATTGGCAAGTGTTAAGTGTTCATGGCCAGATGTCTTTTCTCTGAAGAGTTTTCTTGCTTTATATGACCTATCTACCAGGGTCGGGGGGAAGGAAGGGCAAAACCCTAACCTTCTGCCCTATGCAGCTAGCAATTGTGAGCCATCTGCTTTGGCCTTTTCTTCCATCCATTTTGGACATCCTAGGCAGGGAATTCCCCAAGATACAAATGACCTACTTTCCTGAAGTAGCTGGATCACCACAGCTGCAGGAATCTCACAACCTTCTAAGGTAAAGGGAATTTCAGTGGTATATGCACACACAGGCCAAAAGACTGTCGTTAGTTAGGAAACAGACAGCAAAGGTGCTTCAACAGACCACACCATTTTTGCCTTCTGAAACGAGATGCCATGCTGACATTCAGATCAGGCCAAAATATCCTTATTATGGCATGAAATCCTTCAATACTTACCGGCTTCAGAGCTGTGTTAAGAGGACAGACATACTAAGTTGTCCTTCAATCCTGTTTTCAAAGGTATCTATTGAAAAGTGTTGCCTTAAAGCTAGTCTCTTCCCCCATCACGCCCCCCCCAAACGAAAAGATTACAATACAGCTGGCCAGACAGATTATGCAGCAAAACCCGTCATATTGCTGTGTTCCCTGGGCAGCACGACTTCTCATCAGCATGCAGAGTTAAGAGTGCCACACGGCTGATAAAACTCAGATTGTTTCATCCCTCTCCTCAAATTCACGGCTTGTTTTCAGGAAGAGGACTGAAAGACAAGTCAACAGATTTTAGAAGAGGGAAAGGTGGACTTAAAGCCCTAGTAAAATTTCTGATACACACTCATTCAATAGCATTCCCCCTGCCCACTGTTTGACCACATTCATGAAAACAGTGAAACAAACAGTTGTACACTGACAGACAATTACATGGGAAGTTTGCACTATAGGTGCATCTCTAAAGAATCATTTGGGCAAGAAAACAAGACCAAGAGTCTCTAGAGCACACGCAGAAACTGTCCCTTGCCAGCACAGTCCTGTTTGAAGAGCAACCATGCAGTAGCTGCAAACAACACCTACAAGAGCAAACGCTCAAAAATAAAATAACCTCAGAAACTGTTTCAATTACAAACTCATTTGACAAGGATTCTCCAGCCTTGTACTCCAGCACTAAAGGAGGCGAGCTCTATGCTCAGTAGAAATACCACAGCAAATAATCCATGGCTGCAGGGAGAGGAAAAAGCTATTGCACTAGAAGTGCCCTAATTACTAGCAGTTACAAACTGCACTAAGACCACCGTCATTGTTTCTTGAGGTTAAGAAGGACTTTCACGCTGTTTTCACACTGCTGCTTGAGGTAACACAGGAGACCGGGTTATGATCTTGCTCTGCTGGACTGTCCACGTTTCAAGCAATGCTGAACAAGGAAGACTTTATATTCCCACAGAGGCATACACTAAACAGCGAGACCAGCACCTACCTATCTCAATGTGGTTTACTAGACACAAAAGGCTAAAGCAGTAGCATATGGCATAGGCTAGCTTCTTTCCAAATCTTAGTGGTTCTCTCTCCTATACTACAGCCTTTTTTTCCTACCTTCCACCATAATATTGAAATGCCACTCACAGCAGAAGAGACAACAGTAGCTCAGGGAAGACTGCTCAGAAGGCGATCCCATTTCTACAGGTTCCCAGTTTCCACTAAATACTGATGCACAAAGATGATGAACTCCCCTGTCATGAAATGCATCCCTGAAGTCAAAGGCCACAATTCAATCCTACTTCTCCAGCTCTCCTGGCTACTAAGCAACCATTTCTGCAAGAAAGTCTTCTTACCTAGCCTTTGTGGCAGGGATGAAGGGGTGTAACTGCATTATTTTAAAACAGCTGTTAGCTGCACTACTGCTGGAGCTACACAATAGCATATGTGATATGAAAGAGTACTGTAAATCATGTTATTAAAAGGAGTACCAGCAATTTGAATAAAACAAGCTGTCAAAAGCTTTTGGTTTTGAATCTGATTCTGCATTCACTAAGCTGTTACAAGTATTATAACTTTCGCACAAAGCCTAAAAATAATTTTAAAAGATTAAACTAGACAACTGCATCAAAAGGTCTCTAGTAAATATTCTCTGGGTTTAAGTTTTAAACCCTACATTTCCATCAGTTTGAAATCCTCTTGAAAAACATTGTCTTAGATTATGATAAATTTCAATGCAACACACTATCTTCATCTGAGTAACCACGTCATCAGCACAGATAACTCCATAATGATGGCAAAGAAAAAACACAAACTGGATTTGGTGACCCTCCCCGCCCCACCAAGAGATAAAAGTGATCTTTAAAAAGGCATTCCAGGTTAGAATAAAATCCTGGAAGGACAAATAGGAACGAAGGTGGTAGAAAAGCCTCCATATGGAAATGAATAAAAACTTAGCATTACAAAGGACTGGCAGTGCTATTAAACTCTACACAAGAGTCTGGGGTTGATGTTTTGCATCTTCAGTCATTCAGAAACAGCAAAGGCAATACATCAAACAGCATCAGTAAGTTGAGGCGATGCTTCCAGCTACTGTACAACTGCCAGAGGGCCATTTCTGACTAAGATATCCAGCCAGAAGCTACAAAAAGGGCTGAAATCTGCCAGTACCAAGTAGACATGTTTAAAAAAAAAAAAAAAAAAAGGAAAAAAAGCTAAACATTACAGAGAATGCTCCCTGAAATACAACAGGAGTCTGGAAACTGGTAGTGCTTTTTGGCAATTGTCAGCGATTTCCATAATTGTTCAAAACCAAACAGAAAATGACACTATACAGATTTCGTTGCTTACATAAGAGGCTTTCGGAGCCCAACAGTTCCCTTACTTGGTCTTCTCCAAGCACAGTACTCACTCCTTTGTTATTACCATGTTCTTTTCTGCACAATTCTCGAGACAGGAGCATCAAAAGAACAAATACATACCAAAATACAAACAGATCAAGTCAAGAGGTCAAGGTTTTGTTAAAGGATTATACTATATCTGTTTAAAACTGAAAACCTGCCCTTATTTGTAATTTAGAGCTGTCTTATTTCCAAAGTGTAAACCATAGGAAGCACTGGTTTGCAAGAATAATTTTCAGCTTCAGCTTGCAAGTGTCAGCTCCGTACAGAATAGCAGAGCAAAACTGTGGCCAACATTCAAAAGCTCACAAAGGTCAGGGCTCTTGGTAGGATGGAGGAAGGAGGCAATAATCCATAAATCATAACTTAAGATCACATAGACCCATGGGAAGTAGCAGAACAGCCCAAGTCTTAAGTGAATCTTTAATGTCCAGTACAATAGGAATAAGCACCTTCAAGTGCTTTCAAGAAAATATTCTTAAGAATATTGTAATTTATGTTATTTTCATAGTATTGCCAGCTGTATTTATTTAATTACAGGCATCAGTAAGTTACCCTGTTACACAGTGGGTTCTCCTCATTAAAATAAAAAGTGTTGTTTTGTGAGGGTTTTTTTAAAGATTAATTGCTATCATGCATAAAAGAACAAGGGAATATCTATTGTTAAATATCCCTCACAAGGTCTTTACAATTTTTCATGATGTACCAGAATGCGAGAAAAAGAATACATCACAGTTCAGAAGGTGTAGCTATTCAAGCACACTATTATGTTTCCAACCAGGATTTTTTTTAATAATTGATGGTTGTCTGCCTGAAGGACAGAACGAAGAGCAAGTGGCAATAATATTAAATCATTTCTGAAGTTGTATTTATTTATTGAAGATTTGATGTCATCCACCAATTGTGAGGATAAAGGTGAGGAAAGCAATGGACTAATGCTCTAAAATTAGAGAAGCAAATCAGTCTCTACATAAAACTCTGCCAAAGATGAATGAAATCCAGTGCACAGCAGGGCTCTTCACATTTGCAAAATCTGTATGTTAAAATTTTAAAATTTGTACTAAAGAACCACTAAATCCAGATTTAAAAAAGAAAAAAAAGAAAAAAAAAAGAAAAAAGCATTTTGAAAGACAGGTGCACTTGAACTGGGAGTGGGGGAGAAGCTAAGAGCTATTCAAAAGGGCAGCCAAAAATTTCCATATGCAGTAAGAGAAACATGTACAGCAGACTCCCTGAGCCAGAAAGCTGGAAAAGCTCCACATTAAACAAATCTAGAGTTCAGAAGAGGAGAGAGGACAAGAAGCCTAAAGATGGAGAGTTTAAATGAGCGTAAAGCTTAGCTTTGCCGCTCCTGAGCAACCTGTTTTCATTAATGAGGCTTTATCAATGAAAGACAGCCTTTCAGATTAATTTTTCTTCTGCCAATATTTATAAGCTACCTGTTGGCTAAAAGCAAGGAAGGCCAAGCCAAGCTACATTCCAGCTTTGGCATATAAATGAATTGGAGCTTTACATACTAGCAACACCCCTTCCAACTTCACATGGCAGCAGCACCCTTTCCAACTGCAGCTATTGCCCTCATTGACAGAGTCGGCAACCAGGTACCTCTGGGAGAAGGGGCAAGGCTTATCCTTTTGCTGACGTGATCATGTAACTGTAGGATTAAATATAGCATACAACTAGAAATTCAGACATATTAGAAGCACATGGAAATATTTAACTGTAATTTTGACCAGCTTCTGAAGCCTGTAGAGCAGCTTGTGTTCTACCTTGGCTGAAGCCCAAATGAAAAAGTGACACAAAACACAATTCCCTAATAGCTTAAAACCAGTATCACAATGACCAGAGCTTCCCAACTTCCTCACCTGCTAGAATGAACACACAAAAAAGGATCTTGATAGAGAGATCAACAATTCTTATAAAACGTGCTAGCAGTGAACTGCCAGTCTAAGAATATACAGAAAGCAGTACCTGACAAAAATCATCCCTGAGTTGCAGAAATGACCACACTATTTATTTAAATATCTTTTTGTTACTAAAATTTACACAAGATGCACTAAGTTGCAAAAGAATCAATGCAAATGGCACTGGAGAAGCAAAGCAGGGAGAATATCTTCCCAAGTTAAAGTCTGGTCTAAAGAAAGGGGTTTAAGAAATAAACCTAGATTTTGCCTTAAGAAAAATGTAGGTAAGTGCTAGTTGAGGAAAAGAAAGGTTAAACCAGTCCTGGTAGAAAGACAGAAGCAGCCAGGTTTAAATGAAATACCGGTTTTGCAAAAAGCCCTACCAATGTAGAACAAACTAATTTCTCTAGGTTTTATTTGTACCAAGCATGAAGATTAAAGCTGAAAACAAGCACAAGACCATCAACATCAAAGAGCAAGAGGAGACCGCCCCGAAAACGGAATCTGCAAAGATTGGGAAACAAAAGCTATGAAGCCCAAGAGGACAAAGGGCTGATCAGAGCAGTTCAAAGCAGAACATGCACACAAGAACATACAAAGGTGACCCAAACGAAGGAAATGCAATGTATTTCCAAGGACGTTTTCAACCACAAGGAATATAGCTGTAACAAAGCAATTTTACAGTCAGGGCAAAGCAGTGCACATCTCTGTCAAGCAAGATAATGCTCCTATTCTATCCTGATCCTATCTTTATCTTGTGGTGAATTCCACTTACATGAAGAAAGCAAACACGGTTCAAAGCTCAAAGAAAGAGAGTTTGCAAAGCTAACACAAAAATAAACTCCATTTTCAGTATGAACCCACAATACACAGATAAAATGTAGACTGCTTAGGGACTGAATGCTTCACAGATTGTCTATATTTACAATGAAAACCATAATGTAAACAACAAGAGGCTGATGTTTCCTATTTGTCCTGTTAGCGCACCATATGTCTGTATTTCACTGCTTCCCCACTGCTCTCAGGCCTTTAGCACAGTTCTGGAGATTTTATTTCGGTGCATTGGTTGAGAGCTTGCCTGCAATTCCACTTATTTATAAACTGAATACAGTAGAGCTAAGCTATCTCTTTTTTTGCTTGCCTTTGTATCTGAAAACCCATGAAAAAAAATTTCCTTAGTAATATAGTGTAATTAATTTTTGTAAATACATGTCTTCAGGAATGCCCTTCCTAAATGGAGTAACAAAAAGCCAACTATCTCTGCCAAAGTGAAGCTTTATATGTTCTATAGACCAGTGTTATCCAAAATGTTCCAGATGAGATATTTATATGTTATTCTAGCAAATGCCATCACCCTTGGTATCTAAGTTCTGCCACCAAAAATAGGCATTACGGTTGAAGCTTTCCATGAGGTCGCATCATCAAACTGTTTTCACACCTTTTTCATAGGTGGTGTTCTGGATTATGCAGTCTTATTTTTTAATTTTTTTTTTTTTAAAGTCTTCCAGCTTTTCCAAGTACCCTAGGCTCTGCACAGGTAAAATGAAGCAAAGCTTTACCACCACTGGCACATGCTTCAGAGCGACTAGATAAAATCGCTTGATCTTCTGTAGTGGAATTAAGAAAAAACTGCAGTTATGTGTATTCAAAAGGGAAGAATATAATATAATCAGATGCAAACACTTCACATGCTCCTGAAATGCTGCATTTGTACCGTCTCAGAAACAATCACCTTCTTCTAAGTCTGGTCGTGACACCAGGACTCAGGGGTACACAGTGTGGTTGGAACACCAGGGAATGAATGGTCAGGCAGACTGCAGTTTCAGGAAAGGGGATAAAGCTAAATGCTAGCTGTAAAAGACTTCATTAAAATATGAAGGCACAGATGATCTTGGGCAGCCCACAAAGTGCTTCTCAGCTGGCTTTGCTCTGCCCTCACTTTAGCTTATTTTCACCTTTTTTATTACATGGCAACAGTCTCACTTTAACTCTCATCAGAATATCAAACTACAATAAGCAGCTGCCCTCCTCCTCTCCCCCCCTCCATTTTCTCACTGTACCTACCATCTGGGCTTTGAAAACCTGAGCACCAAGTGTCTGCTGCTTAAACTGGTACTTTGTCTAATTAACACCTTTTTCTCCTTCACTGAAAGTTGTTAATTAAGTGATAAATTTTTTGAGGGCAGAAAAAAACCACCATAACTTTATCAAAGTATTGCATTTTTACTTCATTTAGGTTAGAAAAAAGGCAGCCTAAATAATGTTTAGTTTCTTTCCAATGCTCACCTTTACTAAACCAAAATATTAGAAATTAGTCAAATCGACAAAAGTGACAGCCGGCATGCCAGCTGGAGAAGAAGGGTGAAGGCAACTCAATTCCATGGAAAGCACTAAGGCATCCTGCCTGTTTTCACCCATCATCTAGCAGGTTTGATGGTTTCCCATTCTTTTATCACTAGAGAGCATGGTTTTTAATCATACCACTGATAAGAAATGGGTTTGGTCTTAATCACTTCCCTGGTTTAAGTTTTAGAGTTTTTAAGAGATGGGTTTAAGTTTTACAGTGCACTCCCTGTCCTCTTTACTGAGTATGACTCACCAGCTGTTGTAGCACCGGTAACCATCACGTACCGCATCAGACAACCTTTGGCTGTAGTCTCCTAAATGCACTGCACCAGTTCCACGAACTAAAAAATTGGCATTAATTTTCTTGGTCTGCTTTGCCCTATTCTTTAGCCAACTACAGAAGCAGCTTTAAAAGCAGCACTTTGACATTTGTACCAGATATCCAGATGAGCCTATACTGTCTATAAGCATACTCAGGACCAGAGCAATATGTGAAATTAATTCCTGCAATCTCACCTTGCAGCTTTATATAGCTGAAGGTAGGTTATGACTTGCTAAAGAGGAAAACATTACCCAGAGAGCATCATATAAAATGCATGAGCCCATGATGTAGCATTAGATTCATTTCACAGAGAGGAAAACCTGAGGATTACTTTCTCCAGGTCCACAGACATGAGGATTAACATTTTCTGGATTCAGACCAACATTCCTCATTTCTCTATGCATTAGAAAACCTTGCTTAGTTTGACATGCAAAAAGATTTATGGACAAACTAATTTCATTTGTTTGCTGAAGTAAAATTCACAGAGTCCTTAAGTAAACGCTTTCAGAGCCTTCGCTGTTGCGAGACCATCCTGGTGATGACTGATTGTTGAAGGAATGTACTAAAGATAACAGGCACCAGGACATCTATAATGAGGAGCAGAAGGCCAAGAGATCTCTCAAAACAATGAACAGGTATCCTTGAGTGTCAAAACTCCCCTTTACTCCTCTTTTACTGTTCAGCAAGATCCACTAATTAGTGTCCCCTAAGTGAACCAGCTAATTGTAATATGAAAACCACACCTCTGTTGGAAGAGCTACCCACCTCCAAAGGGACACCTCTACCCACTCAGTATGTGTAGTGATTTTAAAGGGAGCTATGTCTTTAAATCGAAGCAAAAGTAGAAATAACCAATGACTAACAAGTAGGTGTTAACAGTAGGCCTAGTGACTTTGTTTAATTGTATAAATATGTGATGCAAGGATAATGGGGTGTGCTGGCTTTGTGGAATTACGACCTAGCACCCATCTCTGCACAGAAATTAAATAAAGCAAGTATCTTGACACAGTGTGTGAATTGGTTCTTGCACACCAGGTCAAAGAACCCATCTTTGTGGCAACATTGGGAATATGCCCCATGTAGCCAAGAGACACTTCTCTGCACAGATAGATGGAGAAAGGACACTCTGATCAGCTTCTGGGTTATAAATCAGAGAATTCAGACTGGAAAGGATTTCTGAAGGTCCATCTGCCTCCCCTCTAAAGCAACCCTTAGATCATGTTGAGGCCCTCGACCCTCAAGCCCCCATTCACACCATGGATGCTTTTATTCAAGAGCTTCCTCTGAATAAAAAAGCAATGCTTAACTTCACACCACAATGACTTTCAAGTGCAACTATTATTGTATGGTCACTTCTATTGGCAAACACTGATCTTTGTAACCATAATTCACTGAAAAAACACATCAAAGCATGGTTCATAAAAACATTACTGGATAGAAAAAGACACAAGTGTGTTGTAACAATTACAGCTACACACTTCCTATTTCAGGAAACTACTCTCACCCCAAATATATTCTCATTATAGAAACTGGGTTCAGAAACCTTCTCCAGGCATATTCCTCATCCACACATGGTTTCATGAGTTGTGGACAGTGTTTACAATTCTACTTTTGCAACCAACAACCCTATACCTGTATGTTTGATACCATAAGGTAGAACACATGAGAATAGATTCAAGTCTGGAATATCCGGCAACAGAACAATAGTCAGAACAAGAAATTAATACCTACTCCCTCGTTTTGACTGATGTCAGCCTGCTGGCTATAGTCACCTTTTTTAGTGTAGGAGTTCGCAGACCTTTTTTCCTAGTTCTTTAGCTGGAAAGAAGAAAGTTCTTCTAGTTCTTTGGTATTTAGTCTGAAAAAGTAAGTGGAACACTGACCTAGGTCTTTTACAAACAACTGGGAAACTTGGTATTTCACTTAGTTACTGGAACAGAACTGAAATACATTCCACTTTAAAACAGTAAGCAAACCTTGATACCAACATTTAATTGCTCACTTTGTTAAGGATGTATAACTCACTGACTCATATATTTTTCTGCAAAGGACTTAAAAGTGCTGATAATTAAAGCAGTGTTTTACATGTATAAACTAACTATTCAGATGACACATGAGGAGCAGACATGGGGTAAAAAGATGCTACGTTTTTACACAGGCTTGTCCCTAAAGTGTGTTGTGCAGTCCCTATCATAGCTCATTTTCCACTGAGTGCAAGTTCTATTTTCAATTTATAGCTTCTTCATTATGAAAGTCTACTTTTTGTTTTAAGCCCATCTGCTTAGAGACATTGAAAGAGTACAAACTAGAAAGCTTCAAGCCTCTCCACCCTGTGAGTTTATTTATTGAAGTGATTCTCTCTGCTTTGGACATCCTGGTTGGAGAGACATTTTTAAATATCACTGCAGACATGAGACTAAAGCATTCTCTTCTATAGGAAGTGCAGAAAATCCTTCATTTGCTTATAATGCTCAGACCAACACTCTTCAAATAGACAATAGATCGACAGAGACATTATGAAGCCAGCTCTGATCAGTCTGAAGCATGGATCAACTTGCCTGTGAAACAATTAATGGTATCCAGATCAACAGCAAGTGCATCCATTTGTTCAGCACCTTAAAAAGCACATTTCTTCATATTTCAAAGAAACCATTAAAGGATATCAGTCAAGAACTACCCCTAGCTCTCTTTAGAGTAGCTCACGTACACAGCAGGTAGCACAGAAGACAACATCCTAAATAGATTTATATTTAGCTATGTGGCATTTCAATCACATCCTGTTGGGAGTCTGCTATAGACCACCCAACCAGGATGTAGAGGTAGATGAAGCATTCAATAAGCGGCTGGCAGAAGTCTCACAATTGCTAGCCCTTGTTCTCGTGGGGGTCTTCAACTTCCCAGACATCTGCTGGAAATACAACACAGCAGAGAAGCAACAGTCTAGGAAGTTCCTAGATTGTGTGGAAGATAAGTTCCTGACCCAGCTGGTGAGTGAGCCTACCAGGGGAGGTGCCTCACTTGACTTGCTGTTTACAGAGAAGGACTCATGGGAGATGTCATGGTTGGAGACCACCTTGGGCTTAGCAACCATGATATGATAGAGTTTTCAATTCTTGGCGACGTAAGGAGGAGGGGCAGCAAAACCGTTACCATGGACTTCCAGAGGGCAGACTTTGGCCTGTTCAGGACACTGGTTGGGAAAGTCCCTTGGGAGGCAGTCCTGAAGGACAAAGGGGTCCAGGAAGGCTGGGCGTTCTTCAAGAAGGAAGTCTTAAGGGCACAGGAGCGGGCTGTCCCCATGTGCCGTAAGACAAACCGGCGGGGAAGATGACCGGTCTGGCTGAACAGGGAGCTTTTGCTGGGACTCAGGGAAAAAAGGAGTCTACCACCTTTGGAAGAAGGGGCAGGCAACTCAGGAAGAGTACAGGGATCTTGTTAGGTCATGCAGAGAGGAAATTAGAAAGGCAACAGCCCAGCTAGAACTCAATCTGCCCACTGTTGTAAGAGAGAATAAAAAAATGTTTCTACAAATACATCAACAACAAAAAGAGAGCCAAGGAGAATCTCCATCCTTTGCTGGATGCAGGGGGAACATTGTCACCAAGGATGAGGAAAAGGCTGAGGTACTTAATGCCTTCATTGCCTCTGTCTTTAATAGCCAGACCAGTTATCCCAGGGTTTTCAGCCCACTGAGCTGGAAGACAGGGACGGGGAGCAGAATGGAGCCCCCATAATCCAGGAGGAAGCAGTTAATGACATGTTACGCCACCTGGACGCTCACAAGTCTATGGGACCGATGGGATCCGCCCGAGAGTATTGAGGGAGCTGGCGGAGGAGCTCGCCAAGCCACTTTCCATCATCTATCAGCAGTCCTGGTTAACAGGGGAGGTCCCTGATGACTGGAGGCTTGTCAATGTGATGCCCATCTACAAGAAGGGCCGTAAGGAGGACCCAGGGAACTACAGGCCTGTCAGCTTGACCTCGGTGTCAGGAAAGATTATGGAGCAGTTCATATTGAGTGTGCTCAACAGGCATGTGCAGGCCAACTGGGGGATCGGGCCCAGCCAGCATGGGTTCATGAAAGGCAGGTCCTGCTTGACCAACCTGATCTCCTTTATGACCTGGTGACCCGCCTGGTGGATGAAGGAAAGGCTGTGGATGTCATCTACCTGGACTTCACTAAAGCCTTTGACACCATCTCCCATACCATTCTCCTAAGGAAGCTGGCGGCTCACGGCTTGGACGGGCATACTCTTCGCTGGGTAAAAAACTGGCTGGATGGCCGAGCCCAGAGAGTTGTGGTGAATGGAGTTAAGTCCAGTTGGCAGCCAGTCACGAGCGGTGTTCCCCAGGACTCTGTTTTGGGGCCAGTCTTGTTTAATATCTTTATCAACGATCTGGAGGAGGGGATTGAGTGCGCCCTCAGTAAGTTTGCAGATGACACCAAGTTGGGTGGGAGTGTCGATCTGCTGGAGGGTAGGAAGGCCCTGCAGAGGGATCTGGACGGGCTGGATTGATGGGCCGAGGCCAACTGTATGAGGTTCAACAAGGCCAAGTGCCGGGTCCTGCACTTGGGTCACAACAACCCCATGCAACGCTACAGGCTTGTGGAAGAGTGGCTAGAAAGCTGCCTAGCCAAAAAGGACCTGGAGGTGTTGGTTGACAGCCGCCTGAACATGAGCCAGCAGTGTGCCCAGGTGGCCAAGAAGGCCAACAGCATCCTGGCTTGTATCAGGAATAATGTGGCCAGCAGGAGCAGGGAGGTGATTATCCCCCTGTACTCGGCACTGGTGAGGCCGCATCTGGAATACTGTGTCCAGTTTTGGGCCCCTCACTACAAGAAGGACATTGAGGTGCTGGAGCATGTCCAGAGAAGGGCAACGAAGCTGGTGAAGGGTCTGGAGCACAGGCCTTATGAGGAGCGGCTGAGGGAACTGGGATTGTTTAGCCTAGAGAAGAGGAGGCTGAGGGGAGACCTTATCGCTCTCTACAACTACCTGAAAGGAGGTTGTAGTGAGGTGGGTGTTGGTCTCTTCTCCCAAGTAGTTAACGATAGGACGAGAGGAAATGGGCTCAAGCTGCACCAGGGGAGGTTTAGGTTGGATATTAGGAAAAATTTCTTCATGGAAAGGGTATTCAAGCATTGGAACAGGCTGCCCAAAGAGGTGGTGGAGTCACCATCCCTGGAAGTGTTAAAAAAACGGGTAGACGTGGCACTTTTGGGACATGGTGGCGTTGGGTTGATGGTTGGACTGATGATCTTAGAGATCCTTTCCAATCTTAATGATTCCTAGTTTTTACTTTCATTAAAAATAATCCAGCCACCAAGCCAGGAAACACGAAATTGGTACTCTACCCTTAATTGTTTTAGTGGTGGACTTGGTAGTGTTAGGTTAATGGTTGGACTGGATAATCTTAAAGGTCTTTTCCAACCTAAACGATTCTATGGTTTTATTCTATGATTTAAAAAAGCCAAGTCTAGGTAACTTCATTTGGCAGTACCTGTAGACCAACAACTTACATTAACACCACTTAAAAAAATTTGGATGACAAAGCCTTTTGAGGGATTCCAGGAAAACAGCAAGTCATTCCTCACAAAGGACATGCATCTCAACTCAGGGCAACAACAGCAGAACGCAAGCCAGTCTTAATATTAACATATCTTAAAATCCCAAAGAGGTTTGTTATCATCACGTTCCTGAATGCTACATGCATGGCTAGAAAACGTTCCTGTGGGCTGACTACAAACTGAAGGGCTCGGCATTGCAGGATTGATGCAATAGTCAAGCGACTTAAGGCAGTCTTCATTCTTTAGTCAACTGATTAGGGATTCAAAGCAGACATATAAGTGGTAATCAGGTTCACTAAGTAGCCATGGTCTCCCTCTAGTAAGACCTTGAGCTATAAACTATTCTAATCTGAAGGCAAAAAAATCCCCTTATCTACAGACACTTACAGAACACATATTCAAACTGGCTGTTGGTATCAGGCACCCAACCTAATCACCTGAACGAGCTGGGACCGTTGTTTGCCTGATGCTGGTATAGTGCAGGATGCTACACCAAACCTTTTTAAAACTATGTAATTGTGTAGCAAATGCTGGTTTTGCATGCCTCGTTCAAAGGAGTGCACACTGTCAGGAAGCTGATTTGAATGCATCAAGAAGCACTTAATCACAACAGACTTCCTTCCATGGAGAATTTGTAGACTAGTTTCTCTAAGGTTTTTTCCAAAGATTAAGCTTGCATCATGCTCAGAAAATGCAGACCTTATTCTCCTGTTCTTTCTGTTTATGCTTCTCCCTGGCATAACTTAGGGACAAAAGACTTACAATCATCCATGCAGGGAGAAAAAAAAAAAATAAGCAAGCCAACATTTATTAGTTTTAACTCCTTTTTTTAGGTCACTACAGAAATATTACTGTTGTAGCTAAGGAACATATAAGAATTTCTCTAAAGCAAAACCACACAGAAGCAGAAAAGCTCCTGTATATTGCCAAAACGTAATTGTTAACTAGGAACCCACTCCCTAGAAATAAGCAGGAAGGAACTCAGCTTCACAACACTGAAAAGCTGAGTTACAGCAGACAGCAATTGAAATTGTCCAGTGTTCACATGTAACACAGCAACTGAAGCCCGCACACTAAAGATCTCAAAAATTTTTAAGACCACCAGATTTGCACCCTAAAGCTAATGAAAACACTACAAAATGTTGGTGAAGATAATAAAAAAATATCTTGTGTTCAGATTAGTTATTTAAAATCCTCAGATTACACCATTAGAGAGCTAAAGGTTCAAAGTACTCCTCAATTTTGCTTTGACCTTTCCTGATCCTACAAATGTATGTTTGAAAAGAGACTGCTTACATTTCTCTTTAGCATAAAGGAAGCACATACTGAATAGCAAACTTCTATTTTCCCCTTTTATGCATTTTGCAGAAGTACGAGTTGCTCCATGCCATCCGTGATGAAGAAGCAGGACATTTCAATACACTGACCTTTTAAAAGAAACGCCCTTTTACAGAACTGTTGGATTATATAAGAGGTCACGCAATCCCAGGCAGGGCTGAGAACAAGTCATTCAGAAAAAAAAAAAAAAAAAATCCTTCTATATGCACAAGAAATGTTATTAGCAGGAGGTACAATACCTTTTAGGTACAATACATTTTTAAATGTAAATCAGAGTTCAACTTTTAACAGAGCAAGATCTGCCTAATAACAATATGTAAAATACTGGCCCCACTGCAGGAGATGGGGTGTTGTGGTTTAACCCCAGTTGGCAACTAAGCACCACAGAGCCACTCGCTCACCCTCCCCCACCCCAGTAGGATGGGGGAGAGAATCGAAAAAAAAAAAAAAAAAAAAAGAAAAAAGTAGTAAAACCCGTAGGTTGAGATAAAGGCAGTTTAATAGGACAGCAGAGGAGAAAATAATAATAACGATAATAAAAGAATATACAAAGCAAGTGATGTACAACGCAATTGCTCACCACCCACTGACTGATGCCCAGCCAGTCCCCAAGCAGCGATCACTGGCCCCTGGCCCACTCCCCCCAGCATGACACCATATGGTACAGAATAGCCCTTTGGCCAGTTTGGGTCAGCTGTCTTGGCTCTGCCGCCTTCCAGCTTCTTGTGCACCTGGCACAGCATGGGAAGCTGAAAAAGTCCTTAACTAATGTAAGCACTACTTAGCAACAACTAAAAACATCAGTGTGTTATCAACATTATTCTCATACTAAATCCAAAACACAGCACTATGCCAGCTACTAGGAAGAAAATTAACTCTATCCCAGCCAAAACCAGGACATCAGGTTAGAGGAGAGATGCTTTATTTACTTCAAAAGTCTACGCTCTCCATAGCTGGAGAGAATGACTGCCTACTAACTGCTAACTTCAGAGTAAACACACCTCTAGCAGCTCAGTTCTCGATCTCCCTGGTCAGATGAGCTATGCAGTGTATACAAGCAGCACCACACAGCCCAAAGACAGGCTATTCTTCAGGAGAACAGCATGTTATATTCCAGTTACAGGGAAAAGGAAGGCAAGCAGGAGACCTATTCAAATGTAGCAGGGATGCCACAATTTGCCAGATTTACACTCCTTTGCAAATTGGGAGATGCTTGTTCCAAGTTGCATTTTTGAATAGTATTTTTCCCCAAGCCATTTCTACAGCACAGTTCAGCTTCTCCCTGTTTTGATGCGTCTCTTACTCTTAAGAGCATGCCTTTGACCACAGGAAGGCTTTGCTAACTCAGACATCCACATCAAGCTGCCTACCAACACTTACTGCTTGTATATGGGACATGCCAATAGAAATAGCCTTGTCCTTCACACCACTTCGTGCCAGTACACGCAGCTGCATCAGGGTTACATCATAAATCGTATCCTTCCTTGGACTGGGGGTTTGATCTCACATGGCCTACCAACACCACTTAGATTATTAGTACAAAAATAAACTTGAGGGCAGCTCCTCCCAGCATCAAATATCGCTATTTATGAGATGAGATGAAACTCAAGTTCAGTATCAGCCAAGATTAATGCAAGCCTAACTGGTGATTACCCACACTGTGCATCCTAATCCACATGCAGAAATCACCTTCCTGCAGCCAAAGGCTCCTCATCACAGGGAACTGAGCCACTGAGATCTCCCGACTTTATCCCCACACCTCACACAAATCACATGCTGAAAGGCAACAAAACCCCAAAAATGCCAGTTGTGGTTAAAGGGGTCCATTTTGGAGCTTCTGCGTTTTCTAGCTAAGAGAGTCAGCCTTGTAGCTTTGAACACAACTTGGAGCCCTACTGCACTGACTGCCCAAAGGCTCCCCTACTCCTATTTCTTTTGCAGCAAAAGCAGCAACCCAGTTAAGGGCCAAGCTGATTTGGACTCTTTAAGTAGGCAGCATAAAAGGGAGCAGACATAAAATACTGAGACAAACCTGTTCCTTTGTTCAGTATAAAGCAGAA
This sequence comes from Pelecanus crispus, assembly GCF_030463565.1. NCBI lineage: Eukaryota > Metazoa > Chordata > Aves > Pelecaniformes > Pelecanidae > Pelecanus > Pelecanus crispus. Next base: position 23,222,753 of record NC_134649.1, on the reverse strand, counting down.
AATTTAGAAAACACCACCACCGTGCTGCCAATGCTACTTATGGGGGGGGGGGGGGGGGGGAACCCAAACTGTATGTGCTATAAGGCTTCTGCAAGAATGAAAGAAGCAAAGCCCCCTAACAGTTCACTAAGCAGTGTTTAAACATTAATTTGGTAATTCTTCCGATTTTAACTCGGCAACAGTACCACCACATTACCAATACAATGCATTTACACAGATAGCTTGATGAGAGTAAAAACTAGAAGCTTTAAAGGCAAGGGTTTGAGATGACTTCACTATAAGACTGACCAGATATGAAAGAAAAAAAGTACTACACAGAAGTCAGTGGCAAGATCAGGCACGTCTGAACCATTAGGAGAACTCAAGTCCAGCCTAATCAAGATACCAGGGAATCCCAACCCACAGCTGAGATCTATTTTAAAGAGTGTTTAACTCCATTTCACAGATTTTTTTGGTGTTTGAGTATAAATGGTGACCTAAACAATTTGGTTAAAATCTAATTTGAATCATATCCCTAAACTCACATAAAAAAGGTCCTACTTCTATTTTGTATCACAGGACTCAAAGAGCTGTTGTACTCAACAACATGGTGACAACACTAAGAAGCTTTTCACATGCTCTTGAACCAAAGACCACATTCAATTGTGCAATTTTACAACAGCATTAAAAGATACTTTTTAAATACCTTACCAGAGACCAGACAAAAGCACTGACAGAATTTATCCTGTAGCAGGCCTTTAACAGTGGTGGCCATGGAAAGAATGTAAGAACAGGGCAAACACGGAGTCATCTTCTGCCAGCCTTCAAGAGTTTGCTGCTGAGGGTTTTCCTAAACCAAAGATGATGTTTTCACTGCCATCTTAGAGCAAGTTTACATTTCCACAAAGAAATGGAAAAGCTGTATTTAGTAATTTTCCATCTTTGAGAGGCAAGAGCTCTGGTTCAGTTTGCAGAGAGAGGACAACAGTGTAGTATTTGGAAAGCCCTTTGGGAACTATAAATCCACTTTTTTGTCACCCTGAGGGCCCCAAAATAAGAAAGCAGCAATGCAGGACAAGGCACACTCATACTGGTAGTGACTGGACAGCCAACGCCAGGTTAACATTTGGTAGGTGCTGTTAAAAGGATAAATCATCTCTGCAGTTAATTTGCTGCCTAGAAGAGGCATAAATAAAGGGACATCAAAAAAGGATGTGATAATGCTTCACTGAAAAATGTGAATGTAGGCCACTGACAAACAACTATAACTCATGGACACTTACCGTATACTAAGAAGCCACACACCCTACTGTACCTACTTAAAGCAAGATTTGAGAAGATGGAGGCATGCACAGAAAGAGAATACTCTAAGCAGTACTGCATTCATCCATGCCCTTTTACAGTTCCTGCCTTGGCTGTTATTTATAGCTCCTTAAAAGCCATTTCTCTCTGTCCTGCCACTTTTGCTCCATTCTCCCAACTAGTTCCCTTCCTAGAAACCAAAACTGACTTTTTTCCCTTACTCCATATGGCTCAAGATTGGGGTCACTAAATTGATCCTGGTATTGCTAAAAATAGCAGCTTCGGGGGTTGAGAGCCAAAACACACAGCTGTGCTTAAAACTATCTTGTACCCTTAAGTGAGACCATACGTTGCTACTGAGCAGTACCGAACTTGCAGCAAAGTGCTAAAAAAACCTGTCAGTTAAAACTTTAACAAATTAAATCTGAAAGCAAATCATCAATACTGTATATCTAAGTCTCATATTAGGTTCAGTACCCTCAAAACCGGGGAGAGATGCAAACTGCCCTCTGCACTCAAGCAGTTTGTTTCTGGAAGCAAATAGCCAGGAAGGGAACACTGCATTACCACATGCTGCCCTCCCTGTCAAAGTTACAGGGGAAAAAAACAGGGAGACTTGCACCCTAACCAATCTAAACACAAATAACACAATAGGAGGAAAGGAAAACATTTAGACTACCTTCATGTTTGACAACAAGCAGGAAACCTTTCACAGTACTGAATGGTTACAGCCAGGTACTCAAGCATCATTCCCAACCCTTTTGTATAAAGAAATAATTGGTACAAATAGGATAAAGCTCAAATGTTTCCAAAAGTACAAGAGTCAGAGGTGTCAGCACTTACATTGTGGGGGGAAATCCAAAAGTGAACACAATCTAAAGCATTATATGATGGGTGCCAGTCATCAACAGAAACACAAGCCCAAATACAGTAGAAGGGAGAGAAGACAATTTTGTGAAATGCAACTTTTCTTTGGCAGTTCTGAAAACACTGGTGCCAGACCAGAGACCAATGGTCATCCCTAGGCCTGCACAAAGGGATGAAGCTTGTAAGAGCAAAAAGGCAAGTACCCTGAATGAAATAAGATAGACAGAAATAACTGGCAGTGTCAGTTTTTAGATTATGGTGACCAAACAGGCACCAAATATAGCACTTCTTAAAGCAAAATGAAGCACAAAGAGAGTGGCAACCTGAATGTATTTCTCTCTTAGTGCAGATTTAGCGCAATTGCGCAGAAGAAAAGCTCTCCAAGTATAACTAAAATGTCTATTTGTTCAAATAACTGCCAAAGACAGCTCTTTCACCTGCCCTTTGGAAGTATCTGCACCAAGTCCTCCCGTATGCCTGAGACATACTCAGATTTTACCATTAAGTTAAATAAAAATAATTTGTTTCTAATGGTATGGGTCCTATAAAGCACAGCAGCCAGTAACAGCTCTGTTCACTTTGTCAAGAGTTTTTTTGCCCAGCATGAAAATGCACAGGGAGGGGGGAACAAAAACAAAAAAAAAAGCCAGACCAGGCAAGCCCTAGCTTCCCAATATACATAAATATGGAAGAGTCCATCCAGAGGAGACTTCCAAAGACCAGGTGCATACTGGCTCTAAGTCATAAAACCTCGATGTTCAGCTGCTTCAGGATTTTGAAAACACTTCCCCAAGGCAAGTCTCTTCTAGTGAAGTGGTAAGCCTCAACAGCAACTAACTGCTGAACCCACTGTTTATGTAGCCTGGCAGTCATAACAAGAGGAAGAAGTTTGCTGAAGAACTTGTTTTACTATATGCAAACACTGAATAAAATAACATCGCCAAATTCTGATCTTCCTATTTATTTCCTAGAGTCATTAAGGTAAGATATCACAAGTGTAAACTAAGCTGTCCGATAGAGCTACAAACTTGAGAAACACAGGATAATGCATCACGCTCAGAATAAGCATTTGCTTATTTGGTGACTATCTGGCTTAAAACTGCAATTTGTATATCCTGTTACCATATTTCTTACCATACTAAATTCAGCAGACTTACTCTCTACATATCTATATACACACACACATTATATATTTATTCCCTCCATGTCATTTATTCATGGCTTTGTTTGATCTCAAGCCCTTAACTCCCTCCTCAAACCTCATTAGAATAGTTTTCAATCTTTTTCTGCTCTACCACCCCCTTTCTAAATAAACATTACACAGGACCGCACAGAGTAAAAATCAGTGGTATGGGGTGTCAATCTGAAGTGGCAGAGGACAACATCTGCTGAGGTCTCAGAAACTTTAGGCATCCACACCAGTAAGTATCCAAAAGTTAAAGACTTCCTCCTTCTCTTACACAACACAGCAGCATGCACTTTATTATTAAGACCCAACTACAAACTTTTGCTGTGATATGAGTTTTGTCCACTTGTAAAAATCTTAATTTTGGAAGAGATCGATTCTCCTGCAAAGCTCAATATCTGAAGAATTGCATAAATAGATTTTGCTTCTAGAACAGAATTTTTACAAGTTTTCTAGTTTGATATGCAGAACTAAGAAGTATTTCAAGTTACATACTGTAATGTAAGTTTTTCTCATTTCAAATTAGACCGCAAAATGGGAATTAATGTCATCACACTTCTAGAAAATGGGATTGTAGTAGTATAAAATGTTAGAGTGGGAGTCAGCTGCTTGCAAGCTTGGATGCTTAAAGCAAAGTTCCCTGTGAAAGGTTGCTTAGCAAACTATCTGTACATACAGGTTAGAATACCTCAAGCAGAAATTAACAATCAAAAGTACAACAAACAGAAATTTGCTGTCCTTGCTTGAAGATATATAGAATACAAGATCAACAACACACTGTAAAACCATGTTACGGATCTTCTAATTCTTTGCTCCATCAGCCTGCATTACCTCCTGGTAACAATGACTGTAACCTGCTCAAACAGGGAATTAAAATCAGTCCGTCTTCTGTAACACTACGGATTTTTACCACCAGGCTACCCTCACCCCACAAATAATTCAGGGGAAAAATTAATCCTTGCACACACAGTAGCCTGGCTAATCTTGCCAGTGTTGTGCCCAAGACAAGAGACCAGCTTTCACAGTGGCATGGAAAGCTGTGTATCACAGATCAAAATGAAAGGGATAACCTCTGATAGTTTTAGTTACTGGAGACCACCAGAGGACCCCTGAAAACCACCAAAGAGGGTGATTATGCATGCGGATTGGACATTTGCATATGATAATGATCTCATGTTTATGTAGATGAATTCTTAGAAATCCTATGAATATGTACAACTTGATAGTATAAAATTTCTGGAAGTTTGCCAGTCGTTGGAGCACTCATGGTGGAACGATCCCCAGTGCTGCCCAGAGCTGCAATAAAGAATGTCTGCTTAATAGTAACTTTGTTGCTATTGAGTTTTATTTCGGGAACTTTCTGAAGACTCCGTTTCCTCTTACGGAGAGGTTTGGACTTTGAGGAATAGTATCTGCGAATTTTTGTATCAAAAGTAATCCCCACATAGCATTTATTTTGTCCTTCTCAACTATTAATTATTATTAAAACTATTATTATTAATTATTAAGTTCTATTAATTATCCTTTACTGTACTGAGATTTAAAAAAAAAAAAAAAAAAAAAAAAGCACACACACAAAAACCAAACAGCAACAACAACAAAAAAACCCCAGAAAACAAAACCACCCATATCCAATTCTCATGACATCTTTCACAATATCAGATCCTGTATCAAGGCACCTTCCTTTCCTTTCTAAGCCAAGCAAGCCTAACTTACAGCTCCAGAGATGGTTGTATCTTCATTGCTCTTTTAAGCTCTGGACTGTAACATTAACTTCAGATTTTCCTCAAGCAAGAAGGTATCATGTAATATTTTGAACACTTATGTCAGTAATTACATACTATGTTTAGCATCACGGAAAGACAAAAGCCTCAACATTAAAATATTTGCATGAATTTAACAAGACTAACAGAAACAGTGCAGCTGAACTCCAATTTATAACTGCATTTAAACCAGTTTAGCATCACTTAATTCATTATTAGGAGTTCTGAATGAATATGATAGGAATTAAAATACTTCTACATTTACAACTTGAACCTGCTAAGATAGATTATCCTAGTTAACTATCACAAAGCTTTTCTAACAAACTAGGCAAAAAAAAAAAATCCAACCGTGATCAGTCAATATGGTATCTACTCATTTTTTAAAAATGCACTCAAGCATCTGTTTTTTTCAAACTCCTGCTGTATGCCTTCACCGAATTATTTCGGTCTGCCTTTGGTCTGCCATGATGTCTGTTGGGAGCCTACCGCATTGCCAAAAATCCTTGTCAAGCTCTTTTAAGTTCAATTTTCTCTTTTTAAATTCAAAATACATTCTTTGTCAGTTTTATCAATTTCCCAGAATTAAATCCTTTTCTCACCCACTTCTACTGCTTTAGTTTTGGACTGATTGCATCTTTTCACACCTTCCCTTTTCTAGTCCGTTACATTCCCTTTCCTCTTATTTTCTCATGTTTTCAATATGCCTGTTAGAAAATGCATTTATAGTTCAGGTTTCCAAACAAATGCACAAGCTCTACGGAGAGCCACTATGACCTCTAAGTGCGCTCAAAGCTAGCAACAATTCACAAAATGTGGGAAGTAGTAACTAGCTACACTCAGAAACACTTTGGCTCAATAGATTCATTAATGTGGCATTTTAAAACATGTAATGTAAAACAAGCCTATATGAATTAGAGCAATCTAAGACCTTCTTTTTTTTCTTTATTCAAACCAGAACAGGACATTATGATCTAATTTTCCTCTACAAAAAGGTCTCACAATGCAAATCCATTTAGCTAGTGACCTACTGTCTTGGGCACTTTACTCCTCCTCATCTGGAAAATTTGTTCTTTCAGAACATCCCTGCCCCTGCTTTTTCTTTGATATATCAAAAGGTTTCCAACCTGATATCAAAAGCTAACACAGTTGATATAAACATTGCGTCCCTGAGACTCCATCTTACATCCTGAAGTTCCACCTACACTTCCAAAGAGTGGAAGACAGACACAATGCCTCGTCCTCCCTCCTTCAAAAGCAGCTGCAAAGCAGAGATGTCTGCCATCCCACCCCACTTCAACATCAAAGCCATTAAGAAAAGCAGAAAGTCTCTCCTACCCTACAGCTCTGCAACAGTGTGCTATTTGGGGTCATATTTACTCAATATCTGCTTCCCAGGATCAGAGCCCACTGTTCACGCTTTCCCCCATGTGTACACACCTTCCAGCAGCCAAAATACTACGGTAACATGATGGTGCTGTTTTCCACTGCATTCTGAACAGGAAAAGTGGGAAGAAAAAGCATCATCTTGCTCTCAATCTCTCATTCTTAATTATAACAGAGATCTATAGTTTCTGACAACATATGATGATCACAGCTTCAAAACTTAATTGTCTTTTTTCTTGAATGAGTTTGCGTCAGTGCGTTAAGTGGTGACTTCAACCACACAGATGACCCAAATAAGCTTCAAGCTTATCAACAGGGCATGAATTTTTAAAAGTCTGCAGTAGTTATCTTACTAGGGGATAAATAATTCCAAGTTTTGACACAGATATAGACATTCAATTCAGGTTGAAATTATGTTTAGTTTAGACAATCTCCTTCAACACCAAAAAAAGACCATGTAGTACAAGACATCAAAAAAGCATTTAACTTGGAGTGAAAATAAATTTAACATATCAAGTAAGATTTTTAAAGGCATGCAAATAACATTTCAGATAATTATCACGATTTAAACAACTGGATATTATATTTGATATGGAGCTTTGTTAACTCCTGAGTTATGTTTTAATAGCCATTCTCCCTCCTCCAACTTTGTACAAGTCAGGTTTCTAATATTCTAGCATTAACTGAAAAAAAATCACAAGTCACTACAATCATTATTAAATACACATAAGCAGCTTGTTTTAAGAAGTTTGACTGAACACACAAAGGCTGTCCTCAAGCATCTATGTGCAGTATCAGTAAATCTGCACATTCAGCCCCTGGCTCCAGCAGCAGGAGCAGCACCTTAACCACTGGTGGGTTTCTGCAAGCAACCTCAGCACAACTTTGGCATGGGCAGAAAGCTCAGGTGCATGGAAAAGACTGGAGGGAGCTCCTGCCATCACATATGCCATTAAAAAAAAAAAAAAAAAAAAAGAAAAAGATGATCATAGCAATAAACTGTCTCAGGGAAGAGCTCTAAAACCAGACTACAGGTTGCTTCGGAACATTTGGGGGTGTAAAGCTGCTGGGTTTAATTCAACTCCTGCAGTACTTGTAGAAGATGGGTAAATGGAAAAGGGCAGTGCCTATGTTTAAAACGGAAACACAATGGAATAGCAGACCAGTCAGTCTAATTTCAGTGTCCAGGAAGAACAGAAGAAATCTGTTGGGAAGTGCTCAAAAACAGAGAAGGGCTTGGGGGAGGAAAGAACAGAGCTGTATCACCTACCCATGGTTCGATATAGCTTGCCTATGACAATCTGACCTCCTACTATAAAGTTAAAAACCAAAGGTGACTCCAGAGGAGAAAGAACAGACACAGGTTTCCTAATTTTAGTAAAGCTTTTAATACTGCCCTATACAAGAGCCTCATAACCAAAAATAAAATCTCATTAACATAGCTTGGGGTACCATGTGTGTGTTTTTTATGAGATACAGTACATGAACAAGTGGATGGAAAATTGAATGAAATAAGACCGATGATGGGCTAGAGGGTCTTTTAAGCTAAAAAGTAAGGGTGGGTGCTTGAGAAGATAAAATAGTACTTTTGACTACTGGGGGAAGATATCGGAAGTAGGTGACATACCACTTAATAAGAACATCTAAGAACTACAAGGTTTAAGCAGTAAAGCAATAGAAAGCAGCAGTCCTGCAACGTAAGATCTGACCACCATAAAGGATCCCACTGGACATAAGTCAAAAATGTTTTACTGCAAGAAACCATTTGCCTTGTGATATAAACGGGAATGCCATATGCAAGACACATTGAGTGATCCTTCCACTTCACTGAACCTTGGTCTGGTCCCAACTGGAAGTGTGTCCAGTTTTATACATCACACTCCAGAAAACGTGACTGAAGAAAACCCACAGAAAAGCATCAGGAACAGCCAGGAAAATGCAACTTATCCAGAATGACCCTGACAACCTGGAGAAGTACACAAAGTAGTTGCTGATGAGAAGGTAACACCCTCCTCCCCACTCTAAATTGCATGGATAAAAAGAATAAAAAGCCTAAAAGGATAGAAGAGCAGGTTTAGGTTAGATTTACAGAAGATCTTTCCAGCTAATAGATAAGCAGAAACAGCTTATCTAACTTTCAATCTCAACAGGTTCATCAGTGGAAGCTGCAGCACCTCCAGCACTTCAAGTTAAGAAGAGTTTGAATTATTTGGCTTTACTACCTAAGGATGAATCACAGGCTAGCATTGTCCTTTACAATGCAAGTTTTTACAATTACCTTCTCTAAAGTAGTACTTACAGCAAAAGAAACAGATCATTGTGTAGGGGAGAATGCACCTCATTCATGAATTTAACAAGAAGTACTCATCACAGAGTAGTAGTTGTAAGGACAGTTAAGGTTCTCAGTGTATTTCATCATTGAAAAGTAGTTCCACCGAGTCCCTCACTTTGAACTGTTTCTCAACATAATGAAAACTATTGTTTGAAATGTCAGTACTAGCAGTTATTGCCTCTTTACCTGTTAGCTGAGATCTGTCAGAATTCGGTGCAGTTTTCGAGTGTATACACGTTAGTCATACAGCTTGTATTTAAGTTTCCTGTGTGGCAGTTGTAGGAGGACTAATAACAACGGCGGGAAACAGAACAGAACTTCGAACATTTTCCTCTACACTCAGCCCACACTCATGCTCCATAAATGCTGTATGAAATTTTTTCTTAGTTTTATCTAGGGACCATTAAAGCCATGTCAGAATACAATCAGTGCAAAATGGATGAGAATCAGCAGTCAGAAATAGCATTACAAGGATAAAAGGAAGGTTTTTCACTTGCTCTTTCAAGAAGAAACTCATTTTAAGACGTTACTCTTTCCTGATTTTATGATCATTTCTATACTGGTTTCTGCCAACAGAAAAAAACACATCCTGTTTTTAGCCAGCTAGTTAGTTTCTTCTCATTCATCCAAACAGAGGATGAAGAGAGCAGAGCTAAATAAGTACCACCTAACTTAATTTGTTTGTATTTCCACTTATGTCTAGCTTTGAATAACCCAAATAATTTTATGAAGTCAGCATTCACAGTTTTAAAAATGTGATGTTTAAGAATGCCCTCCTCTACACAATACATGACAAAGTCTGGTTTTAGGTGCACTTTATCAGACCAAAGCTCTGAAAAGGGAAGAACTTGAAAAATTGCTAGCAATTCAACTCACATTTTGGTATGCTGAAGAAACACTGCAGATTTCATGGGGGCAGTCCAAGCATCTATTTTAGACAACAGTAAAAACACAGCCATGCTCCTTTAAATCCAAACACTCTAAGGTGAAAGTATTAGTACACTGAAGTCTTTGTTTTTAAACAAGCAGCTGGAGAAACAGAGACATGCAAAGGTTAAAAAACAGCAACTGGAAAACTGGCATGTTATTCATCACCAAACAGCAAGTCAAGCACCATTCCATAAGGAGCATGCTGTCTGTTTTGAAGTGCTAAAGTGATTTTCCAACAAGTACCAGTTGGAAACTACAGGTTTAACACAGATGATCTTGACAGACTGGCTTTTTCCAGCTGTTCCTCCTCATGCTTCCTCTTCTCTCTTCTAACCCTCCTTTCTGTCACTTCATCTAAACTATGCTCTGGGTACAAGTGACGAGCTAGTGCACGTCAGAAATGCAGTTTCTAAGAATATGACAAGTTTCTCAGAAGAATACTCAGGAAAAGCTAAATTTCTGACATGCAAATTTTTCTGTGATCTTTAGGTGTTTATGCAAGAGCTTTAAAAATAATCCATACAAGTGTCAAAAAACCTGCTTCCAGTTTTAGTAAGCTTAAATCTATAGGTGAGTCTGATTCAAAATATTCTGAATCACATTAATTCTGGAAAAATCACAGTGCTGTCCTGTCAGAAGCAGAAAAAAGGCTGCTTTCCACAGACACTCAAGATTCCACAAGATCTTCTGTGCCAGGCAAGTGGTGACCTGCTCTGCAGTTTCAACAAGTACAGCACCATTCCTTTATCATCGTCAACTCACGTGGTGTTACAGCTCTTGTTCAACAGCTCTTGGACTATCACCTTTCAGTACAGTGGCAGCTCCATATCAATAATAACTAACACAAGTCTCGCACATACACTTTGGGATCCTTCCATATACCTTCAAAGCACACACCTGTGTGTTAGATATGTTTTGGTTTTGAAGCAGTTATCACTGACATACTTGCACATGCCTGTTCAAACCACAACATCATTTTTCTAATGACTTACAAGGAGCATACACAATTCAGGAAATGTCTGTACCCATTTTTCATGCCAAAGCAAAAGAATTGTTCTGTTTCATTAAGTGTCTCATTGGCCATTATTTGCCGAAAGAAAACCGTTCCTCTGTGGCTGGGCCTACAATCTTCAAATTCATTTCCCTCTATTACAACAGCATTCAAATTGGAGTAAAAATCCAACAGCAGCAATGAACCTTATTCAGAAGGACCTCCACCTTTTACTTGGCTTGAAAGTCTTCTTACTCCTTTCCAGGCAGGTTTTCACTCACCTGTGTAAACTCCTACAGCAGCACAGATACTCAGAGTCTCCCTTACCACTTAATTGCTTGGATAACCCTAGTTAACCAAATAAAAATTGAGCTTTCAGGACACACCTGGGGTCTGCAGTCTTACTTCATGCCAAGATTGCTACTGCTTGGTTAGCTTCATGTCAGGAATGGAAGTCATGATTAGACACAGAAAGGCTAAACCCTTCCATCTAGCCCCAAAATGTATTTCATTGTTGACCTCCAGACATATAACTACTGTCAAACACCAAGTGTTTGCACCGCCTACCAACCAGCTATTTGGAATTGTTATACCAGCTGCCGGCATTTGACACCTTGCCTGCTAACTCTGCACAGGAACAGCTTCAGGCACATGACCCATTTAACTTGCATGTCAGAAGACTGCTCACCTCACTTCACCCAAGTACAAGAGAAACACAGCACAGGCAGATTAAGCCTGCCAAGATGATGCTCAGATGGCACAGGTATCACAGGAAGCAGACAGCATCTCTACAACAGAGAACCAGAATTTGCCCAGACTATTTTAGGCTCCACAAAAAGTCCCTTATATTGCAGAAAGCCTACAGTTTTCATTCATATAGTGTGAATGCCAAAGCTGCTTCTGTTTGGTTAACAGACATGAGGCTCAGTTCTGGTTTCAGACTGCAAAATCCACACATACTAAGGCAATAATTCTGATCGGGGATATTTGGGACATTATTTCTTTCATATGCATCTCTCCTATCATTGTCAAATATGCTGAAAGCCTCAATGTTTCTTCTAGAGCAAACAGCCAATGAAGCTGAAGCAAGGCAAAATTCACCTCAACAGAAGGAAAACGCTAGGACTGAATGATGATATCTGCAGAGCAGAAAGGAAGGAGAGAGAAAGAAGGATGAAACGATGAAACCTTGTGCGGGATTGGTGTATTGGTAAGGCATCCCTTCCTTCTAGGTAAATTTTCCCAACGCACATAAACCAGAGTCTCTTGTGAGCCGCCAAGATCCCTGCCCTTCACAGCATTTATGGGCCAAAGCATCCCCGGTATTAGTTTCACCATGATGCTGCATAAGAAGCCGCTCCAGAAAGACTGTGCTCAGGCACTTCTGAGGTGGATGAAACCTGCCTTCAAGGCTCACTCTCTCCTTCGGATGGCACGATAAGGCATGCATTTTTATCAGCGCTGCAGGACCTTCCTTCAGGCAGGAGGCTCGCACTCTGTTAGGCCAGCCTCTTGGCCCCGCTTCGTTCTGCCACTAATTGTCATGCACTTGGCTGCAAACTCATCAGGGAGGAGGCATGCCGCGCTAGATTTAGCTCATGCTATCCTACAAGGAAGAAAGAAGGGTTTTTTTTCTTCTTCTACGCTCCTATCAGAGGACCTCTTTAGTTGCTAAGGAACTACCGTTTTATTGCATTATAAATGATTTAAGGCAGCCCGGCAGATGCAGGTTTAGTAGGCGGGAGGAGATGTTCCATTTTACCGGCAGCACGAGACGCCTCAGGAGAAGCGGGGGGAGAAGCCGCCGCAGCGCAGCCCTGTCAGGCCCCCCTTCCCCTGAGGGATCCGAAAACACGGGGTATTCCTCCCCAAAACCGGGGTCGTCGCCCCCCCCCCGGCCCAGGAGCGGCCGCGGATCCCAGGGCCCACCCCCACTTGACCCTCGTCCCCCGCCGTAGCCGCCCCCGTAGCAACCACCCGCCCCCGTAGCAACGCGCCCCCCCCCCGCCCCGCCCCACCGCCCTCACCGTTCTGCGCCGCGGCGGGTCCCGGCAGGAGCGCGGCCGTCGCCAGCAGCAGCGAGAGGGCGGCGGGGAGCGGCCCGGAGCGCGGCATCCTCCTGTCCGCGGCCGGGGAGGGGAAGCAGGAGGAGGAAGGGGGCCGCGGGGTGAGGCGGCAGGAGCGAAGCGGCTCCGGCTCCGTCCTTCTCCGCCGACCTCCTACCGCAGCGCAGCGCCCGCTCTCGCGACGCCACCGCCACCTCTCGCGAGATTTGGCGGGGGCGGCGGCGCGGCACCGCGCGGGGCGGGGGGCGACGCGCGCGCGGCACCGGGTGGGTGTGTGTGGGGGGGGGTGTCACGCGTCACGCCGCCCGCCCCCCTCAGCCGCCATGTTGCCGCCGTCGCCCTCTTGCCCCGCCACGGGCATCCCGGCCTCCAGCCCGCAGCTTCCCCTCCTGAGGTGCCGAGCTCCCGTTCCTCGCACCGGCGCTCGGGGCCCCGCCTGAGGCCGCGTCCTCCTCAGGAGCGCTGCGGGCGGGACAGGGGAAGGCCCTCCTGAAGCTGCGGCCTGAGGAGCACCACAGTCCTCGTTTTTGTTCTCCGTGGGCTTAAAATGCCGGCAGATACAGGGTTAGGCAGGCCAACAGCCGGTAGTTTGCCTCCGGTCTTAATTGCAGGGGTGATTTAGGGGTTTTATATGCCATTCTGCAGGGGCCATGAGGTGTCAGAGGGACACAAAATCCATCCCAATAAACACCATTATATCAATCACCGCATACCAGCATTTTTCCCCCCAGCAGGCTTCTGTATGGAGTTTGCTCTGTGAAAGTGCTGCGCTTTTTATAAAAATACAACACGGCCAAATGGAATTTTGCAGTAAGTAATGAAGGGGGTAAGACATGCAGTCACATTGTTGAGAAACCTCAGGACAAGGGCTGCTTCGTCCTGCGTGTCTGCCTGATGGCTGGGGCAAAAAGCCAGGTCATGGTTAGGGCCCACAGACTGCCAGCACATAAGATTGCTCATTCATATGAAAAAATAAAAGTTACGTGTTTTTTGAAGTACAGGGTGGGCTCTGTCCTTGTTGCACGGGTAGGAAACTGAGGCCGCAAGAAGCAAAGATCTTTGCCCCAGGTTAGTGGCAGAAAGCACAAAAGCTCACTCCTGGTTTACCGGACCTGCCAAGCATCCCAAAAAAGTCACTGTGGTTCCACCTCAAGGCTTACCTGACAAGTTTTTGGCAGGTTTTCTCTTCAGGTATCAGGTCAGATGTACTCCTTATGCTCTGGTTGCTTTGTACCGCGCTGGTGACCCCAGCTGATGGTAAGCCTGATGTCTGGTAAGCCAGATTTCTGACTGCTCTCCCTCGCGGAATGAATGGCACAAATGGCTGGAGCCTGCTGCTGAATGTGAACTCGTCATTCTAAAATACACCCGAAGTGGGGAGGAACAAGAGTTGCAGGAGACTGTGGGACAGACCAGCAGAGAAGGATGTTGGAAAAGAAAAGCAGAAAATCACTCAAAACCAGATTTTCTGCTTTTTGCAGGGTCCTCTGTTTCCAATCCAGAGGTCTCTGCAGGCACCGGTGTACCCACAACACAATGGACTGGGGGAGCGGGTGCAGCACCTGCTCGCCTTGTGGTAGTAACCTCCAAACCAGTTGTAATTCCTCACACCAATCTACCGCAGCAGCGAGAGCTTGTTTGACCAGGACACAGCCTGCAGCAGCTGCACAGATCGCACCCTTTGCTCCCCCTCTTCCCTCAAAGCAGCTGGTTGACTTTGCATCCCTCATCCTTTACCCTGGCCTGGTTATTCTCAGCTGATGGTTAGCAAACAGACTCCCTGTCCTTTTATTGTTGGTGTGACTCAAAGACTGAAAAGGAGGAGGATCAGCCACACCTTTTTCATGAAAACCCTGCTGCCCTCTTGAAGCCAGTGAAATCGCTACTCCAGTGCTTCAGGACTTGCTGACAATCATTGTGGGCTTAAAGACTGCAGCTTCACGGGGTTGAGGTCACATGCGAGAATCATTTGGGCATGTGCTAGTGCTGTACGTAATCCTGGCTGCTCCTAACTCTCCAAGCATGCCATGGCACTAGATTTGATGTGCATCAGATATTCCAGTGTGCTGTGCATCCTGCGCTGGAGAATTTCCATGGTGCATTTCCATGACTCACTTTTCATGCCAGCTGAATCATCTGTGACACTACTATTTGTTTTCTTGCCATGGTGCAGAAACATCCTCTTTTTCACTCTCTGTGGAACAGTTCTAACTAGCCCTTGCAAACCAGAAGGAATAGGCAAAAAAATCCAGAAATCAAGGTTTCACACAGTGGTGTCCTTCTTTCTGCTCTTTGCATGCTGTTTTGCCTAGAATACTAGCTCCAGAGGATTTTGCTGTAACTCTCCTTTTTGCAAACACCCACTCGGTATTAGGCCTTACCTACACTCGACTGTTTTCCAAGTTTGGAACTAGTTAGCAATGTACTTGCCTCTGAGCATGGTTTGTATCTGCACAGTAATACTTGTTTCGTAACCATGGCAGCTCCATGACTCATGCTGCCAGAGGCCTGGGCCGAAGTTAGCAGAAGGCTGGGGTTTTTTTCCCCCCTCTGTAGCCAGCTCAGCACACTGTTGTTTTGCTAGATCTTCTGCCCACAGTTGCATAACTCACCCATCACGTTCACATTCCTCTGGCTCTGTCCTGGGGACAACCCCGGGACACGCTGCCCCGCTTACCGCTGGTTTCACCCTCGTGCATGCTTTCACTGGGAGCACAGAGCCATGGTTTCCCTTGGAGGCTGTGATCAGAGATGGTTACCCAGAGCGGTTAACGAAGGTGCTGCACAGACTGAGCTAACCTGTGGGTTTGTGGTTGATGCAGAGTTGCTATGAGCAAACACCACAAGAAACCAAAGCAGAAGATTGCCACGGCCGGGACTGTGCTGACAGACCTGATCTGAAGGTTGTTGTTGCCTTCAAGAGTCTTTTGGGGAAAATAAACAGGGTTCCTACAGATCCCTAATATATATAGCAGGATCTGTTCCTGCCATACTCATGTATCCAGCCATGGCTAGTATAGAGTAAAAACCTGTTGTTCTACCATGCAGGAGTATATCCTCTTACAACAGGTTGCTCTTATAGTGGAGTTGTGGAGAAAAATAGGATTTACCAGCACTGGATTCAACACAGTGGCTTGATAGTGAGGAAAGAGGTTTCTTATGAAGGCAGATTGAGTCTTGTGTAGGGTGCTTGTGCAAGTACAGCAATTCCTTACCTCGTGAGTGGCAGGGGCAACTCAGACATATCAAAGTTTCCAAATACAGTAATTCAAAATCCCTACATTTTCCCTTTCAATCCAGATCCGACTTCTTTTCACCTGAGATGTCTTAATTTTGATTATTCTCTGATTATTCATAAGGACTTTGGCAAAATCAGGACAGAAAATCTTGGATTTGAAACAAGCAAAGAGGAAGAAAAAAAAACCCATCAGCAGCAGCAAATTCAGGAGAGTATCAATTCTTCTCACATTGCAGAAGAACAAAGAGGCATCATCCTTTTTTTTCCTGTATAATCTTTGAGCCTGTCTTCTTGCAACTGGAAGTGTTTAAGAGATCCCTGTTATTTCAATGTATTTATTAATACACTTTGGCACTTGAAGACAGCTTTGCCTCTAGAAGTCTCACTTGCAGTCACCTTCTTTTGAATCTATTATTGGCAAGTTGAAAATGTAGGGTAAAGCATGAAACACTCGCTGACGTCTAGCAGTGAAACTCAGCTATTGCAACTGTTCTCAGGGCTAAGAAATGCTGAATAACATCAGTTAATACTTTGAGGGCAACATGCTAGGGAAAACACAGATCCATATCCAACAGGCTCAAATCAGCTTGTAGACGGACACATGCATGCAGTGTACTTGCAAACCAGAATGCCTTGGCACTGTAAGACTGCATTGTTAAATGCACGGTCGAGATAACACATGTGTTTGTTTTGTGCATGCGGGGCAAGGATGAATGAGCAAACACAATGCAATACATGTGTGCATGTATATACATTATATAAGGCCAGTCAGACAAACTCCAGCTGCTGGCCCTCGGCAGTCCTTGCCTGCCTTGCAGCATGGCAGAAGTGTGCAGCTCTGCAGCAAGAAGTACTGCTGGAGGCAAAGCATCCCAGGAAGTAGCTCTGGCCTTTGGGTTATACATAGGATTAATGTATATTAATCTCCCCAAAGGCACAATGGCAGGCAGGGAACACCATTAACCTAATCAGATAACAGAATGGAGCCACCAGGGGTGACACCCATCACAGTGAGTCACCAGAAAGGCTCTTTGGCTCCTCTTACAGATGGGTGTGCTGCACAGGGGACTCCTTACAAGCTTTCATCCTAAACAGGCAGAGGATGGTTGAACTGAAAAAGAAGCAGTGTTCTGAGGAATGAGAGGCAAAGGAAAAGCTCATAAAATAGAGAAGTGGGCTTTCTGAAAAAAAGAGAGGAAAGACCCTAGGGTAGTGATGAGAAGAGAATATAGATGTGCTTTTTTATTTTGCAGAAACCTGGCTTTACACTTAACCTCACTGGGTAATGGCAATTTGGTTATTTTGAGCAATCTCCCATCCTCCTACATGTTCAAATGTTCCTGTCAGAACTGGTCAAAATGTTTTAACTGATTTTTTTTTTTTTTCTGAGAAGAAATGTCTTTTCATGCAAAACAAACATTGTGACAGAAAGGGTAATTTTGGTCAGAATGATTCTTAATGTAAATAGAGTCCAATGAGAAATATCAGCATATTTGATTTCATCTCTGTTATGACAAAAATCTGAAGTTTGTCTAACCTTATTTTCTGCAGAAAAGGACCAAGGAGGACAAAAAGAAAGTGTTTTTTTCTCCTCTCTGACCCAACCCCAAAGTTATTTCTCTCAATTGCAAATTTTTCATCCAGCTGAGCCATGCAGTAATGTTTTTCTCCACCCAATTTTTTAGGGAACTGGGTCCAATAGTTTAGCTTCCAGTTACAGACACACAAAAACTATTCCCTGACCTCATTATCCCAAGGAAAGGGATAACATTATCCTCCTGCTCTTGTTGGAAGCAGCTCCATCCAGCCATGGGCAGGATGCATGGGGACAGCCATGCTGCACCCAACTTGCTCTTGCAGGCTGTGGGTCCCAGCAAGAGGCCTCCAAGAAGGCACAGAGGAAAACCTGAACATCTGGAGCGATTTGCATGATGCAAAGGTGAAGTTGTGGATGATGCCATCAGAAGTAGACGGCAGGTGGCACCCATGGATTAGCACAGGGCTTGCTCAAGGTGAGCACCAGCCAGGCTGGGCAATGCCTGCAGCTAGGGTTTAACTTCATTGCCTTGAAGAGGTAGAAGAGCAGGGAAATGGGCTCTTTTGGTTGCATGCAGGAACATCTATGTACCCTGTGTGGGGTGGCCTGGGGCTGTTCCCCACAGGCCACTCAGGTTATTCCCATCACATTTTGTTAGCCTGGGGATCAGGCTTAGCTTTGGTTAAGGGGTACCCACAGCAAGCAGGGATGTTGTTCCAGGGACCAGCAAGGGCACTGCTACTTAAGGGATAGGGAAGCAAGGGGGACACCATGGCTGGCAGGGAAGGACCAGCCCCAAGGTACCTGAGTACAGAGAGCAGGAGGCAGCCAGGGTCAGCCAAGAGTCCAATCATCAGGCATGTTCACAGCAATAAGGTGGGCTTGAGATCAAGCTGAGAAATCAATCCACAGGTCAGGATCAATCCTGGTGAGGGCAACCAGCATCAGATACAGCCAGGTGATCCCCAGGCATGTCCCAGGTGACAAAACAGACCTGAGTTTAAGCTGGGAAATCAGTCTGGATCAGGATCAACAGGATCCATAGTTAGGCACAAGTGCAGCTAGGGCTGAACTAGAGACCAGCATCCCAGGAGCACAGCTCAAACAAGGACTGAGGGCCCTGGGCTGAGCTTAAATGGGCTCTCAAGCCCATGGGCAGGTGTGGGTGGGAGTCCCAGGTGGGGCTGCTCAGGGCTGTCAGTGTCCCCAGAACTTGTCACCCAGCCTGCAGGGATAGGTTGCTCAAGAGGTAGAAGACCTTGTGCCATCCCCAAAGCACTGCACGCTATTTTTTACATCAAGGGACACCTCAGTGAGCCATGTGGTCCCTCATCTCCTCATCAGGGCTGTATTCGTCCGTGCCACCCTGGCTCTCTGCTCTTCCCTCCTGGCCTCATGGTTCCTGGTCCCAGCTCCCCCATGACATGCATCTCTTCCTAAAGGAGCACCCATATATGTGCATCACTGCGGGGGTGCTCAAGCCTGGTTTTAGGGGGCTGGAGGCAGCCCAGTGACCCAAACGTCGATGACAGCTGTGCTATCATGGCTTTGCATCGACTGCAGTCCTCTTGCTGCCTCCCCCTGGGTCCCAGCTGCACGCAGCCAACCAGGCAGAAATGCCAATACGTTTGACTAAACGCTGATGATTAAAATGAAATGAAGATGATCAGGCTTGGATCATTGGGGGGACAACAGAGTTCATTACTGAGCTGACAAAGAACAGCCTGTGGCAGCTCATGATAGCGGGCAGTGGCAGACCACATGGGTCATGTGTGCTGGTTATTGCATCGTACATGACACTTACTTTCAGCATCCCCTACAGGTCAGCGTTTACCAGCTAAATCAAAATTAAAGGCATTAGCTGGGCTTTACAGTATGGTAAATGATACAATTAGCTCAGCTCAACCTATTTCCTAATCCTGTGTGATGTAGGTTAGATTAGACACGTGATTTTTTCTAGCGTTAATGGCTCTCTTGGCTTCCTCTGGTCAGGCTTTCTGAGATGGGGCTGTCTGTGCTGGCCTGGGGCACATTTATCTTAGCCAGTGATGCAATGGTTAAATAAAAGTGATTCAATGAAACCTGAGGCTGCCTTCTTCCTTGAGAGTATGACACCTAAAATAAATACCAGCTATAAGAAAGAATTGTCCAGATTCTTTCTGGCAAAAAAAGTCTAGCCATGAGGGCATCAATAGGTTTTAATGGCCTTGAGCCAGCCTCAGCTGGGACCCCCACCCACATACCCTCTGCCCAGTGCTCCAGGAGCCCCATATAAGCTCAGAGCGAGGAAATTGCTCTTGGTTTGAGTTGGAGTGTGGGTGAGTCTGTTCTGGCTTGGGTTCCCAGACTGGCATTTCTGGGGTGGGATCTAGAGGTCTCTTGTAGATAGCCCTATCTTCTGTCTTGCTGCTCCTGGATGAATCCCCAATACAGGCATCTTCACTGGGGCTGCTCGGATCTTGCAGGATGCTCCCTGTTGGTGAGGTTCCTGCCTGTGCTGTGGTCACCTCTGTCTCTTGCTGTCATCACTGCTGATGCTCACTAGCACTTAGAGATGTCAGTGGGTTTGATGTCAAAGGCTAACTTTTCCTCTGCTGGAAGAGGAGGGATGGTGTATGGGGGACCTGAAAACCTTCTAGAACCTCATGTGTGATGTGCAATCCAGATCCAGAAACCTTGCTGCAGGTGAATGGGGATAGCTAAAGTGCCTGAGTGAAGTGGAATAGCCAAAAAGCATCTGTTTATAACCACCAAGAACTGGATTTAGGGATGGGGCTGCATTGGTCAGTGCCGTGCCCTGATAAGGCTTGGAAATTAGCAGAATTGGGGATTTCTTATGGAGACTTTAGGCTGTGTGTGTGTTGGGGGTAATGCTTGGGCTTCAGACTTTTTTGCACCTTTGAGAAACAACAGCTACTGAGGAAGCTGTGGTGGAGAGGGCTTAGGAAAAGCTTCTGGATGCAAATGCAAAAAGAAAAGCAATTTCTGAGCAGAATAATTTTTTATCAATAGGAGAAAATGAAAAATGGGGGATAGCAGTGAGTGACCATGGGCTCAGCTGAATATATTCAGTATCTCAGCTGCAAAAAGCTTGGAGGAGTGTCAATAGGGGAGGTTTAATTGATGGCAAACATTACGGCTGGTTCAGAATTAGAGATACTCCAGACTAAGCAAGGAGGATTTTTTTTATAACAGTGAACAGATGAGCATTATGAAAGATGACTATGATTCTTTAGGCATTTCTGGGTTAGATAGCAGTAAAATTGCCACAAAAAGCAATTGTGCTTTAATCAACTATATAACAAAGCCCCAAACATAGTAAAGAGCAGAAGGCATCAGAAGATAGGAAATTGTCAGCATTGCTGGAGCTGAAAGATAAGATTGTACTCCCTACAGCTACACTAAAAGAAGATAAATTATCCATAGGGGCAATTCAGAAAGAAAATAATGTACAATTAAAGTTGTTTGAATTATAGTTTTAGGGAAGCATGGGCGGAGGAAAAAGCCAGCTTCAGTGGAAATTCTGAAACCTCCTTCCCATGTGCTTTTAGAAAGCAGAACTAGTTTTGGAAAAAAAGATAATAAACTGGGCAGGACAACCCCTAAAGAAGAGCAAAGGATGTGTTAAAAAGGACCTTATAAAGAGATGCTGAGCCTGGGAGATATATGCTTGGAAAGTGAACTGGCTCTGAGCTTGCCAGGAGCAAGAGGCAGGTCTGGGAAAGACTGAAGAGTGGCAGGAAGGCTGGAAATCTCATCTCTGGAGATTCTTGCCAGCAGTCCTGGCTGGTTTGCCTTTCAAAGCCTGTGGTTGGGTGGGTGGTGGAGGACAGCTGTGCTCTGGTAAGGCTGGGGTGCTAGGAGCAGAGGTGGGTGCTTGTGCAGCTGCAACCAGGAGTGTCTCTTCACCTTCCATCCCCTCCCCAGGGTCTCCAGGCTCCAGCACATAGTGTTGTGCCCTGTGATGCTGGTGGGCTTTGGGAATGGTTTCCAAACTTCAGATAAACCTAGGTCCTGAGGCCGTGTCATCTCCAGAAAAAGCATATGAGGAGGGTGCAGAGGTATGCGGCTATTTCAGGTTTCTGCTGACATCTGCCCTTCTTCGGGCTCGATTTGAACACAGTGCAAACAAACCACAGGCTAAAGGTTAAAAAAAAAAAAAAGGCTGCTGGAGGAGTGTGTTTGCATGAGCTCAAATAACTGTCCTGAAGCTACCTGTATTCCTGATGGGGCTTTGCCTGGGCAGTTTGCTCAGGTCAGGCAGGGCAGGTAGGACCTGTGGCTGCATCCCCAGGTGGGTCCTGCTGCAGGTCAAGGGGGTCTGTGCTGCAAACCTCCCTCAAAGCCCATCACACTGCTGCAAAAGTGTGGGGGAATGAACAGCTGATCTTCAGTTTGTCGTGACAATGTCTTTGCCTGGCTTCATGAGTGGGAATCTCCTTGTGGGACTGTTCCTAAGCAGGCAGCAGGATATTTGGGAGAAAGTCGGTGTATCCTATTCTGCAAGATCCCCTAAAAAGCTGACGGTTCCTCTTGCCATCCCACCAGCCACCTGTCAAGGAGGCCCAGCTCCGAACAGATGGCGGTGGGGAGGACTGCGATGGGGATAATGGTGTGAACGCGGCATCTTGCGCATGATACATTTGACATGTTGCCATGGGACAGCTGCAATTTATAAGCCTAAAGCATCAGCTGCAGATAAGCTTCTTGGTGACTTCTGCAGTTGCTGTACTCCCTTCCTTGCTGGCAGCTCTCTTGGAGGAAGAGGAGAATGAGGAGGAGGAGGAGGATGGTGCTAAGGTGGAGGAGCTGCTTTGGGAAGGGCTTTTCTTGGAAAAAGCTCTGTTCTGTGCTGCACAGGGTGGGCTCCAAAAATGTGTGGGTGAGTGAGTCTGGAAATGTGGTGCACTAGCGCTTGGCTTCCTGAAATCAGCTGCTCTGGGACCAGCAGTGTGGGGGTTATTCCCTCTCAAGGCTTCATTTTCCTTTGGATCATCCCTTTCCTAGCGTTGCAATAACTCCTTCTCCGCCGTGGCCTGGGACAGCTATGGCACAGATTATGGCTAGGATGGAGCAGCTGATGGGCAGCCCGGACATGTGCTGCAATGCCAGCTGGCTGCCACCCCAGGCTGCATGTGTTGCTCTGACTCCTTCTGCTGAATTTCTACCCAAGCTGGTAGGAACCAAACCACCCCTTAGGCTTTGACCTCGTTTCAGACTTAGGTAAAGTTTGCTAGTGCATTCCTGGGGAGAAGAGGGACAGCCAGCAATGTGCTCAGCACTTAGTTTTCCCAGGAAACTGGGCTTAAAAGGAATATTTGGTGTGTCTAACAGGGATACTAATGGTATCATGGTCCCTTTACTTTATGGATGCTGCTGTGCTGTGGAGGTTTTTGCTGGAGCGGTGGGGATGCTGCACAGGAGAGGTCCGGGCTGTGTGTCCGTCTGCAGGCTGACAGCAGGCTCTGCCTTAGAAGCTCATGCAGCAGATGGTGAGCAACGACCAGGTGGTGGAGGTTGCCAAGCAAGACCTGCTGCCCATGGGTCTGCCAGGTCCTGCATGGTCTCTGGTGGGCATCTCCCAGGCAGGAGGAAAGGTCCAAAGAGTATTAGGATGTAGTGCAGCCTCAGACTCCCCACTAGTTAGATCGTCAGCCCCATGGCTGATTAGGTTATATTTTTGTGGGGGAATAGCATAAAGCTTTGCATTAGCTCAGTCGCACCATGCTATAAGGTTTGGCCAACTTCACATAACTTGTAATTGTAAATAGAAGTGCTGAGTCAACCATTAAGAGTTTGCATTAAGAGTCTGCGCAGCTTTTGGGCAAACCTGGTGCTTGCGTGCACACAAATTGAGTGGCACGTATCCTTTCAGCATATCTTGTGCATAAGCAGGGTGAGTACCTAATGGCCCAGGAAAATCTGTGTTCTGTGTGGTTTGTTCCTCACTGGTGCATGATCTTTTGAAGTTCTGCATGGCTGGACTGCGGTGTCACTGCTTTCCTTGAGATGTGGTGATTCTGTCCTGCAGTGCTACAGCTCAGCTTTGGCTCTGCCCAGGTAATTTATTCTGCTTGATTTCCCTTGCATGTACACTTGAGGTTGGCTCTGCTGTTGCTGCTGTGCTGCTTACATGGAGTTTGCTTATTGTTGTAGCGTGGGCTTTTGAGTTTATTGAAGAAAACGCCTTAAAAAAAGGCTTTAGAGATAAAACTTACTTTTTTTTTTTCTTCAAATCATGAATTGATGAAAGCCATAGCGAAAGTAATCTTGCAGAGGTGTTACTGGGGAAAAGGAAAGCCTTGTGACTTTTCTCTGATAAGAAAACACAATACTAATATTTACAGATAGCTAGCCTGCTCTGAACTGCATTAATTTCCTGGGAGATCAAAATGCAGTACATGCTTTGTAACTGAACCAGAAAACCCTGTGTTCCTGTCTGCTTTTCTGTGACCAGGCAATTTGTCTGGTGTGGTCGGGAGACAGAGCCCACCATGCAGCGATGATGAGTATGGGGACACTAGGTAAATGTGCTTGCTAGGGATGATGGCAAGCAGGTAGGAGGTGGCCACTTGGTAGTGTTTGGAAAGATGCATCTGGTTGCTGTCCTTCGAAAGCAATGAAAGATTTGTGGGTTAAAGGGAGCATCCATCAGGTAAGAGGGGGAAACACATGGATGTGACCTTTGAGGCTTCCCTGCTGTGAAATTCCTCCTGCCTCTGTGATGTGAAATTTGGGAGGGAGCTGCCAGTGCTATGGGACCTTCGCCCTATGTCAGGGTAGACTCTGCAGCCCCCCATTTCTGCCCCCATCTCTGGCTCAGTCTATATTGAAGAGGACACATGGCAGGACCTGAGCTGGAGTGTCTGGTAGTCCCAGTCACTTGCAGGACAGGGAGGGTGTGTTTTGCAAAGCTGTCGGTGCTGGACTTGGGGCATTTCTCTGACCTCATGTTTTGCAGGTGCAATGCTCCTGCCTGCTCCCTTCCAGGCTGGCACCCACAGCCCAGCTAGAGGAAGACTGGGGAGACAGGCCTTGGCTGTCCTGCAGTGAGGGTGGCTCTGGGACAGCAGAGGATGCTGTGGGGACAGATGAAGGCTCTGGCCATTCCTGGAGCTGAGCATAGAGGGGTGATGCCTTAGGGGGAGCAGTTCTCATATTTCTCAGATTTGGGGGAAAAATATTTTTTTCCTTCATACTGTCCTTGCTGGCTGTTTGGTGATGATGAGGCCCAGCTTCCCTTAGCACTTACAGTCCAGTGGGGTTGCTGGGGAGCAGAGGTGGTGGCTGCAGGAGATATCCTTCATGCTGCAGATGCTGGTGGCTGCAAGGCTGGATGGAAGGACTGATGGGATGCCTGGGAGGGATGCAAAAACAAGGGGGGAGCAAAAAAGCCTCATTTTTCCATGCCTGGGGGAGGGGAAGTCCTCTCCAAGGGCCTGGTGCACAGCTCAGCCTAAGAGCTCATTCCTCGTCCCTGCATGCCTCAAAGGCAGTGCAGCTGAAACAAAAAGGAGCCTTTTTATCCTGCAGTGTCTGCTCCAAGGCAGGCTGCAGAAAAGCCTCTGCAAACAGGACAACTTCACCTTCCTGTTCCTGAGAGCCCCTGGGTGGAAATAAGTGTGTTGGCAGGGCTCTCCTAACATGGACTTTCCTAAGCATTTTCCCAGGGGGTGCAGACCCTATATCATGTGCCCACCCTCCTTCATTACCCCTTGCAGACCCCTCAGGGTAATTTCACAACAGTTTGGGCAAAACTAAGTAAAGGTTGTTGCAGTGCTGGTCTCCTCCCTGCTCCCCAGTGCGTGGTCCCACCCCTTTCCTTGCACTGGGGCTCCCCATGTAAATTTGGGGTGCTGACCCAATTGTTACCTTTTCAAATAAAAGTCAGCAAGATTGGTTCATCTGCAGTTGTAGAAGCACCAGCTCTGGCAACCCAGACCTCTAACACTTTTGGCTATTGCCATTCTGGGTCCCATCTGGATTTTAGGACAGATAAAGCCCACCTGTATTTAGGGGGGAACCATTTGTGGTAGCTGGTCTGAACTGGATGGATGAAGGCTCCAAGTCACCATTTTGAGCATCTTCTGGTGGTGGGGACCTGCTGGGTCTGTGCTTGGGAAGGAGAAGGGAAGGGCTGGTGCATACCTGGGTGCTACGCAGGTGCAGGTTCAGTGCTTGGCCAGATGTACACCCATATCTGGGAACTCATCCCATTTTTGCTAGCATCCCACTCCAGTAGTTGTCCATCTGGAGTCCATTTCCGGGCTCTCTGCTTATGAATGACCCTTGTGTGCTGCAAAAACACTGAGCTCTCTCCAAAGCAGCCTCCTGCCACACACACAGACCTAAAGCATCTGTACTCAGCCGGTGGCGAGTCACTTGCTGTCCCCAGCCCTGACCCCCTGCATCTCAGGATAGCCACATACAAAGTGCTTCAGCTCTGTTTCTCCTGAGTGAGCGAGATTGAGGTTATCCAAATGCAACCTCATCAAAAAAAGGTTTGGGAGATCCAGGTTAGCATCGTGGTGTGTGTCTGCTCCTGGGACTGGCTCACTGCTCTGCCTCTTAGTTCAAAGCAGCCTCAAAACCACATTCCTGCTCTTCCACATCATTTGCTTTTTGCCACTGTGATGTTCCTTGTGCTCATTTGAGGCTGCAGAGCCATTTTCCATATGTCCAAGGATTCTGCAGTGCAGTAGCTGGAGCCACTCACCCATAGAGATAACACAGTTACCATCACATGGATCTGGCTGATGTTTGGTTCCGAGGTGCTCCAAAATGGATGATCTTGGCAGCTTTTGGGGAATGGAAATCTGCACACAGCCAAGGTGGGATTTACCCTCCACCCCCCTGCCTTGTACTCAATTGATCATGAAGATGATGTGTGCCAGATGGCCTGTGCTGGAAGGAAATGCAGGAGACCCTCCGGGGCATTGCATATTTGATTTCTACATCTTTAGCAGCTGGAAACTGCTGATGCTGTGCAGTATTTCCATGATGTTGATGGGAAGGAGAAGCAGCCATGCAAGCCTCACTGGGATGCACTCAGCTGACCTGCAAGCTGTGGACACCTTGTTGGGAGGCTCTGGATTTGACCCGGCACCTTCATCCATCCTCTCTGGCTATCCCTCTTCTCCTTGATCAAATTCTGGCTGAGCATGAAATTAAACTTGCAAATTGCAGCCCTTTTCTTTGCCTACTTTTTTTTTTTTGTCAGCTTCATTACTATGCACATACCTTGGGTACTGCAGGGTTTGAAGAAGGAAAATTAGTCAAAAATAATAATTTGGGATGGAGAACATCTACTATTCAAATTCCTCCCCAGAAACCCTTTCATTGTTAATTATGAGCAGGCTTGCAAGCAGCATGGATTTTAATTTTTAGCCAGTTTTGATGTTGAAAAATCTGCCTTTGTTCCCAAGCTCCTTAGTTTCTACTTTTTTTTTGTGTGTGTGTGTTTGTATTTAACACTAAGAAAGCTCCTGGTGCTCAGATGCTCACTTTGTATCTTCAAAGCCTAACAGGAGCGGAGTTGCACTCACAGCTAAGATATTAAAGACATGATGCTGCTTTTATTGTGTGAAGTGTTGGGAGAAGGGACAAAGTGATGAAGATGTGATGGTGTGAAGAACTGCCCTGGGCAGTGCTGGGAGTTTGTGTTGCCTTTTTTTTTTTTTTTTTTGGGGGGGGGGGGAGGGGCAGGGAAGGTCTTTGTGAAACCCTTGGGTTCCACCTGCATTTTTGGGTTGCTGAGCTTTGATGCTGGAGATGCCCATGGACCCATTGCTCCTGGGAGAGGGAATCTTCTCATGCAGAAGGTCCCTGCAACCTACCCCAGTTTCCCTGATGCAGCATTGGGGGCTGATAGTTGGATCTTATCCATCAGCCCCAAAAAAGGATAGGGACAATGTGCCAACAGGGTTGACATGGCTCATGTCTGGTCTGCAGGAGCTCCACAGCCAGAGCCAGCATGAGCTGGGATCACACAGCCGCTCTGCGCATCCAGCACTACCCACGCCAGGCTGGGCACAGAAAGAGAAATCTTCTTGATTGCAGGGCACATCTGCGAATGGAGCATAGGGCTCCTGATTTAGTTGCAGGCTTTTGAAGTATATTGGCTTCATCCTTTCTTGTTCTTGCTGCTGTCACCCACAGTGCCTGGGTCAAGATGTGGAGCCTTATTACCAGCTCTGTCACTGTAAATCCTTCCTTGCCTGCAATGGGAAAAAAAATCAAATTGTTTTAAATGTAGCATGTTTCAGGTTATTTTTATTTGCCTTTTAATTTTAAGCTCTCCAGGTTTGGTTGTTCCAGCTTTCCTCTGTAATCAAAAGGGTGAGGAGCTTCCTTTGCTCCGGAACAATGAAAGACCCAAACTTCCCACGCGGGCACCTGGTTCCAGGGCACGGACTGCAGCCACCAGAGCCTCGGGGACATGGCAAGAGCTGCTGGTGTTGAGGGGCCCTCTGTGAAAAACAGGTTAAAAATAAGAAGCTGCTTCCTTTAGGGAAACATCTGTCGTGTGTGCTGTTGAAAAATCACTCTTGCAAAGAGACCAGCTCCCTCCCAGTGCCCTGCTCCTCCTCCTGCTCCTCCTCCTCCTCTTCCTCCTTTCCTGCTGTGCTCCCTTCCCTGGTTTCAATCCCGATGCGTATCCCGCCCCCCTTCCTCTCCCCCTCCGTGCGTGTGGTGGAGCTGCGCTGGGTGCCCGCCTGCCCGAGGCTGTATAAAAGGAGACATTGTGTGCGGGAGCGTGGGAGGAAGCTCAGCACCGCGGCCCTGCCCTGGCCAAAAGCAACCCGATGGGTTGTGGGAGCGATGGTTGTGTCCCTCTGGAGCCCAGCCAGGCTGCCCCCCTAGAAAAGCAAACTCCAAAAGGTGGTGAGATGGATTTGCCAAGGAAACTGTGGTCTCTTTGCGTGGTTGACGCAGGAAGAAGGCTGCCCTGATGCCTTGTGCATCTGAGGTCCTGCTCTTCTAGATGCGGGACCCTTGTGGGTGTCCCCTTCCAGCACCGCAGCTCCCAACTATTTGGGGGTCCCCACCCAGCCCCGAGCAGCGTCTTCCACTGAGCACGGTGGGGGGCTGTTGGTGCCTCTGGGCAGCTGGTGTGAGTCAATTATTAGCCAGGTTTTTCCCCGGGAAGTGGCCTGCCTCTCTGCAGAGGGAACTCCAGCTGACTTTTGTTCTCCCTCAAAGAGATGGCTCAGCCCTCCTGCCTCACCATGGCCTGGCTCTGTGCACTCCAGTCCCCCAAATTTGAGAACTCCAAAGCCCCAGTTCTGTGCACCCCAAGGCCCCCAGGTATGAGTGCTGCAATCCCCTGGCTCCATGCACCCAGTCCCCCTGCTCTGAGGTCTTCAAGATCCCTGGCTCCATGCACCCCAATCCCACAGCTCAGTGCACCCCAGTCCCCTGGGTCTGCATATCTGCAGTTCCCAGCTTTGAGGGTTTCACACCCTGGCTTTGTACACCCGAGCCCCCTGGGCTCTGCATACCCCAACAACATTTCTGGTTCCGTGCACCCCAGCCCTCTGGATTGGTGTGTCCTAGTCCCCCAGCTCTGTGCACCCCAATGCCCCATGCACCCCAATCTCCCTGGCTCGGTGCTCTCCAATCCTTCCGCTCCGTGCACCCCAATACCCTGGCTTGGTGCTCCCCAATCCTCTGGCTCGGTGCTCCCCAACTCTCCAGCCCCATGCACCCCAACCCGCCTTGCCTTGGTGCTCCCCAATCTCCCAGACCTGTGCACCTCAACCCCCTGGCTCGGTGCTTCCCCATCCACTGGCCCCATGCACCCCAATCCCTCAGCTCCGTGTACCCTAATGCCCTGTCTCGGTGCTCCCCGACCCCCCAGCTCCGTGCACCCCAATCCCCGCCGACCCCGCAGGGCCCCGGCGCGCCGCGGCCCCTCCTCCTCCGCCGCCGCCGCCGCCGGCGGGACCCCGGCAGGAAGCGGCCGCAGCCAATCAGGACCGGGGCCGCCGCCCCGAGACCGGCCCGCCCGCGGCGGAGCGCGCGCTCCCGCCCGTCCCGCGCCGCCTTCCCGGTAAGTGCCCGCGCCCGGCCCGGCGGGGGCGGCGGAGGCGCTGGGGACGTGGCGGGGAGCGGGGCCCGGGGCTCTCGGGGGGTGCCAGCCGGGGAGCGGGGCCGCGCTGCAGCGCCCGGCGGGACGAGCCGCCGCTCCCGTTCCTCCCCCGCCGCGGGACGGGGCTCGGAAGCCCGGGCGTTGTTCCGGGAGGGCGAAATGAATGAGGCTCCCCCCGAGCCGTACCCCGCCCGGGGCGACATGGAGCAGCCGGGCAGAGCCGGTGCCGGGCGGGGAGGGTCTCGGGGAGGTCGTGTGGGTATTGGGAGGGGGGTGTCGGGGGTCCCCTCCTCTTGCTGCTGGGGGGTGCGGGGAACGCTCGGGGGACAGGCGGTGTCCCCACCGTTTCCCGTGCGGATGCAGGAACGGCAGCATCCCTGGATGCTTATGAATCCATCCGGTGTAAAATGCCATGTTAAATGTATAAAGCTAAAAGCCACCACACGTGTGGGACAAAAAACCCGAGCTCTGCGAGGAAGTGATTGTTCCCCTTTTCCTGGGGATGAGCAAAAGGATAACCCATCCCTTCCTCTCTACCGCCAAATATTGCACCCCAAATCCCTGCCTGAGATTTGGGGGTTGCGCCCCATCTTTCCACCCCTCCTTTGCCGTGTCCCCCATCCCTGCGGGGTCCCGCTTTGCAAGTGGGGAGCTTCTGCTGTGCACCGAGAGGTTAAGTGGGGACTAAAAATAGTCTAGAGCAGAGCCAGGCTCTTGTCTGCCAGAAATTCCGGGCAGAAGAGGAGCAAAGTGGGGACTGACCTGGACTGGGGGTGAGGACTTCTTGTCTCAGGACCAGCAGATGTTTTTTTTTTTTACACCTCCACCCATCTCAGGGTGATAATTTCGCAGCTCAGAATCTGGGTATTATAAAAAAGCAGCGTTTTGGCTGCATGGTAGTACATATGAAATGGGGAATGGGTGACGTATGGTCCCTGGCATCCCGCTGCAACAGGGGATTTAATTATTCCTTGGGTTTCTGGAGGGTTCAGCCATCCTGGCTTGCCATGCAGGAGCACGTCCCTCTTCCAAGGGACATGTTTGTGGGGTTCCTTATATCCCAACATGAAAAGAAAGCTCAGGTCTGGGACAGAGCCAATCCTTCGGCCAGGCTCACACCTCAGCAATGGGGAAACTGAGTCACGGAAAAGCGAGACACCCACCAAAAGACTCCCAACTGCAGAAGGAGGGTTGGGGACATGGGTGTCCCCTTCCTGTGACACCTCTGAGACAGTCTGTCAGGACTTGTAGGTCATGAGACCTATAAAATGTAATTTATTTTAACACCACAAGGAAAAGGGAAGAGCTCCAAGGGCAAGCGTGAAGGAGATGAGTCACAGTTTCCCTTGCCTGGGCAGCTGAGAGATTCCCTGTCACCCTCTCCCACTGTGGCTCTCTCCCTTCCTGGCTGCCTGGGATTTGGCATGGGGCTGGCTCCGGGCTTCTCTGCTTGGGAAAAGGAAAGAGTTGGGGATATGGTTTAAGAAAAAAAGCTGGATAATCTGTTTTCCCCAAAGGAGCCTTGTGCTAGGGAGGGAAGGAGAGGAGATGCTCCTCCAGCGTGCTTGCGGCAGAGCCGTGCCTCAGTTTCCCCACCCCACCGTGCCTCAGTTTCCCACCCGTGGGAGCTGGGCTGAGTGGAGCAGAGCTTCGGGGCTGCCATTTCCCTGATTAAATGGGGTTTAAGGAGGAAGGCGCCAGTGGCCGAAGTTGTTCCCACTGCACCCCAGGAAACCAGTGCTGTGACACCGATTTCTTGCAAATACGGCTATTGCACTGAAAACCGTCGGCACTAAAGGCTTCGGGCGGAGCAGCGGGGCTCTGGGATGTGCTGGGGCGGGACATGGCAGCAGTGACACTGGCTGTGATATCTGGGGTTCATTTACGCTACAAGGGAGGAACGTGGGTCATGTGGGGCCAGCAAGCTCTTGGCACGGCTAGGGAGGGATGCTCGGGAAGCAAGCAATGCTAGCCAGCAGTGCTGGGCAGCTTGCCCTGACCTCTCCCCACATCCAGCTCCGAGGTGCTGTGGTTTCCTTCCCCAATTTTTGGGGCCACCTCGTGCCAGAGTTGTTCCTGCCACAAGTGGGGATGAACCTCACAGCCCTTGAGCCTCTGGCAGAGCCAGGAATCTGCAAACCTCTTACGTTTGGTTTTTAGCCATTTTGGACACCAGGAGCAAATTGTCTCCTCTTGGAGGACAGAGATGTAACAGCCCAACGCTGCAGGGAAAAGCTGGGAAAGAGAGAAACAAAAGGGGAGGAGAAGCAGTGAGGAGGGGAAGAGGCTCACGTGGCTTCCCCTGGGCACTGGCCAGCACCTCCAGCACAAGAGCTGCCTCTGGGTCTGTCATCTCCCCGATGCAGGGGATGCACCAGTCCCTTGGCTGGTGCCAGGCAGGAGGCAAGCCCCCTCCTGCATTTTACCACGAGGTGGGTGCTCTGGTTGCCGTGTGGCAGCTGGAGAGGATGGCTGGCATGGGATCCCCTTCCTGATGCTAGTTTCCTGCCCTCTCTTGCTCTCTGCCACTGGTCCCCAGCACCATCTCAGTGTTTTCTTCTATTTTTCCCCAGCTCAGGGTGCTTGTTGTGAGAGAGGACTCCCTGTGAGAAGGACGCCCTCGCTTCTGCTTTCTTACCCAGGCTTTGCTTGCGGCAAGGATGCTCTGCCTGCTGTTTGCCCTGGGAGCACTGGTGCTCAGGCTGGCAGGTGAGTGGGGCTGGCGGGGGCTTGGGGTTGGTGTGGTCTGTGTGTCACCATACCAAAGGAGATCCCGAATGCCACATTGATCCTGACAAAGCTGCCTTTGACCTGTGGTTCCTGGTGGCAGCGTGCACAAGGTGTTTCTCCTGGTTTCGTGGTCCTCCAAGCTGCCCAGGCCATCCCACCATGGGTGCGATGGCTTCTGGTGCATGTGGGCCACCCTTATAGCAGGGGACACCGCCTCCAGCGTGCTATAGCTGAATGGTGGAGCCACGGGAGGACCAAATCCTGAAGGTTTCTTACTTACCTGGGTCTGTCCCCATGTGCTGCAGCTTCTGGCCCCCCAGGTTGCAGCACCTCAACCTGGGAGAGATGTTGGGACTGAATCCTTTCATGATGCTCAGCAGCCAGCAACGGTTCCGGCCAGGCTGAGTGATGTTCCTAAAACCCACTGGCATTTATTATTAGCTGGAGGGAGACGTGACGCTCTCGAGTCTGCCAAGAGCCAGGCAGGCTGCCTGAGCAGCCTTCTCCTGCCTGTCTGCCTGTCTGCGGCCCCTGGCCAGTCTCCTCCAGCCCAGCTCCTTCCTGCAGCTCCTCATCCTCCTCGCTTGGGCTGTTGCTTAGAGTTTAATGTCTCGTTGCTGTCCTCGTCCCCAGGGAGGTATTTGCTGTGGGTAACGGCTTTGCTGTGTTCTGCAATGGTGTTGAGGTCAGAATAGAAAGCAAATCCTTGGTCTGAGGCGAGATTTTTTCCCCCTTTTCCTCCCCATTTTGGGGTTGGGGGAATTGGTGAATGAAGTGCTGATGGTGCCCTGGGTCTGCTTTGGGGGATGTTGCTGCTTGCTGCCAATGGGGACCCTAGGACCAGCTCTGAGTGTGGAGGGTCTGGCAGCCCTGGCATGATTGGCATTGAGCCCTGATGCAATGGCAGGGTTGGCATCCCACTGTGGCTGGGTGATGTGGTTGGTATTGCACCATGGCACTGGGATGCACTTGGCATTATGCCATGGCATGCCAGTTGGCATCACGCTGGAGCACTGGTGCCATCTAGTGCCTGCCAGCCTGGCCATGGTGCTGCCTGGAGCTGGCTTGTCCTGGGGACGTGGGACTGTGTCCCCACTGTCGTCACGCACCGACCTCCTCTCCTCGTGGGGAGAAACTGGGCTGCGTGTCCTGGGGGCATGCAGGTTTGGGTGCCCGTGGCCACAGCTGGCAGATGAGGGCAGTGGTGCTCCAGGTTTGGCGCTGGATGTGGGGCTGTCTCCCTGCCAGCAGTGTGGGCTTGGCTGGGGGCTGGTGCTGGGGAGGGTCATGAGATGCCATCTGCCCTTGGGTCCTTCCCGTGGGCATCCCTTGATTTGCTTTGATGTTATCTGGAGGAGAATGAAGGAGGTGCTTCTGCAGGGTCTCATCAGCACATGCTTTTGCCCTTGCCACCTTCCCACAGGTGCCATGGAGATCCAGGTCCCGGATGAGCCTGTGGTGGCTCTTTTTGGCCGAGATGCTACCCTGCACTGCTCCTTCTCCCCCGAGGCCAACTTCAGCCTTGACGACCTGAGCCTAATCTGGCAGCTGACAGATACCAAGCGCTTGGTCCACAGCTTCTCTGGTGGCCGGGACCAGCTGGCAGACCAGGGCGGGGGCTATGCCAACCGTACGGCCCTCTTCTATGACCAGCTGTCCCAGGGCAATGTCTCGCTGCTCCTGCGGCGCGTGGAGATCTCAGATGAGGGCAGCTTCACCTGCTTTGTCCGGGTCCGGGACTACAGCAGCGCGGCTGTGACATTGCAGGTGGCAGGTGAGAGATGGAGAGTTGGGGTGTCTTAACATGTATGCCTCAAAGAGATGGGTTCTTCATCATGCTTTGGTCCTTCGTGGAGCCTCTTTCTCTCTCCACCCTTGCTGTGGTCTCCCCAAGAATTCAGCTCTCTGTTAGAGACTGACCAGCTGCATCTCCCCAGAATATTGCTGGTGGGGGGTGCAGTCCCTTCCCTGCCATGATGCAGAGGCTTTCAGTTGAGAGGCCACCTGGAAGTGTGGCCATAAATGAACCAAAGCTGGGGAGGCTTCAGCTGGTTGGTGTTATCAGCTGGAAGAGTCTGTTCTGGGGCTTGCCCAGCCTCACTGGGTTGCTCCAGATCCTGATCCTTTGGTCTTCTCCATCACCTCATGCTGGATGTCCTCTTCCTTGCAGCTCCCTACTCCAAGCCCAATATGAACCTGGAGCCCAACAAGGACTTGAAGCCAGGAGATCTGGCGGCTGTGACTTGCCATGCTTCCCGTGGCTACCCTGAGGCCAGCGTCCTCTGGCAGGACAGCCGGGGCAGCAACATCACAGAAAATGTCACCACATCCCAGGTGGCCAACGAGGAAGGTCTCTTTGATGTGCACAGCATCCTCCAGGTGCTGGTGGAGCCCAGCAGCACTTACTCCTGCCTGGTGCGAAACCCAGTGCTGCAGCAGGAGACCCAAGCCTCTGTCACCATCACGGGTGAGCCAGCGAGGGCCAAAACTGGGGGAAGGAAGGGATGGGCTCTGTCTCAAGAAGGTGATGGTGGTGCCACCGGGATCCCTACTGTGGCCCAGAGCCACCCTGGGGGTTGCTACCCCATATCCGCACTCTACCTCTCTCCCCATGCATCCATAAGGGTGACTTGAGGCTGTGCTGCCCTCCCCTGTCACCCCATCTAGCATCCCAGCTAGAACCAGTGTCCCTAGTTCTTAGTCGCTAGCTTTGCTAGCTGCCCTGTCCAAGTCTAAACCACCCCAGAAAGCAAGCGCAGGGCACAGTAGTTGTCTTCTCCTTAGCACATGGCCATGGGATGCTCTCAACTGGGGGTTCTCCATCCCAGCTGCAATGATCCTACTTCATAAATAGAGGCTGGAGGAGTTCATCAAGCGCGTTGAGCCTTGTGGCTTCACTTCGAGCTCCTCCTGCTTCCCTCCTGGAGCTCTTTATAACCTTGTGCACTCCCTGGTAGCATTAATTAGCATTTACAGCACTTACTGGATTGGGAAGGTGGGTCCCTGGTGGAGCATGAACTTTTTGGCTCAATGCACCAAACTCTTGCAGGAAAACTTGCATGGATGCTGCTGGCTGGGGGCAGAGGGGTGGCGTTTGCATGGGCTCCCAAGCGCATGAGCAAATGGTCAGCCTTGGGGTGATGTTTTTGGAGGGTCAGGGTTTGGGATAAGACTTTATTTGAAGATGGAGCAATATTACGGGGAAAAATCAGATTCCCAGCACTTCAGGAGATAATCCCCAAGTCCTGGTGGTCCTTGCCAGGCCATCCCAGACCCTGGGGAAGGTGTCCCCAAGCTTCCTGGACCCGTGGTGTGAGATGAGAGGGGAGACAGATTCGGGGCAGCATCATCTAATGCTTCTCTTGAGCTTAGCAAGTGAAGGGTCAGCCTGCCATTTGAATTTATTAGTGCAATTATTTAAAGGTTAACAGAGTATTTTAGGGAGTGACTCAACCTGCTGCTTCCCTGGCCAGATCCAGACCTGCTGGGGGAGGCCATAATTAGACGCACCAATAGTTTTACTTCCAAAGACACCCCCTGTGCCACCAACTCCGTCCATGGGGATGTGCCCCTGCCACTGTGGGGTCCCAAATATCAGGCATGTGTCCCCCTGGTCAGGTAGCGGTGCTCACCATGGCAGTATTTCTCTTCTCTCCCTTGCCCTGCAAGGCCAACACCTTGCCTTCCCTGCCGTGGCTCTCTGGGTGACAGTGGGACTCGCCATCTGCGTCGTGGGGCTGCTTGCCGTCCTGGCATACGTGTGCCAGAAGAAAATCCGCCAGAGCTGTGAGGAAGAGGAGGAAAATGCAGGTAATGTGGCGGGTATCCCCCCAAAAAGGATGGGGTTTGCAGGGGGTGATGGATGGGTAGAGGGTGATAGACTCGGGGAGCCAGGGCAAATTTTAACAGGCACAGGTTTGCCTTGGTGGTGGCATCTTTTAAAGAATGAAGGGATGCTCTGAGCTGCTGGGGTTGGCAGCCACCAGCAGATCCATACTGGAGAGCCCGTGCTGGCTGCATGCTTAGCTCCAGGCAGGTCTTTCAAACATACACCTGGTTTTCCTCCAACCCAGCATGTCTCGCCCTTCCACCTTCGCGCTCTGAGCATCTTCTGCATGTCTGGTACCCACACTGGGTATGCATGGAGCATCTCCTCTGAGAAGGTGCCTCTAACACTTGCCACTGTGGAAATGCCAAGCGCTTTGACACTTGGAAATAGTACGAGAGAGATGCTCTATGTTTTCTGCATCCTTATCCTGTTTGGGTTGGTGGTTTTTTGGTTTTTTTTTAAACTGTATTTATTATGGAGAGGTGTTTGCACAAAAAGGGGGGGCTTTGTTGCTTTAAAAAAGCTGCCATGCTCTGAAAATGGCTGCAGAAGCAGCTTTGCTAGCGTTCCCCATTTGTTTTCTCTCACTGACTCCTGAGGTGCTCACTCTGCCAAAGCCTTTCCCTGCCAGCATAGTGCTGTGGGGCTGGGACCTGCAGACTTCTTCCCTGGGGGCTCCCACTTTGCTCCTCCTCTCTCTGCTGGGGAGGACATTGGTGCCGATGCCACCACGATGCCTGGCTGTTTGGTGTCCCCAGTGGTGGGGACTGAGGGTTTTTCCCTGGCAGATCCTAGGGAATTGTCTGCAGGAGCTATAAATAAAAAAATACATACTTATTTCTTTTTTTCCCCTCTGTAACAGAGTGTTTTCTCCTTGGCCAAGGGATTTGCAGTGCCGTGACGCTCAGCTGTGGCCCCAGGCCAGCTGACCTCAGTCCTTTAGCATCAAGACACAGCTCCCAGCCTGCAACGTTTTGCACTGATAGCTGCACGCCCTTAGCAATAACCTCTTGCTGTGGCTCTTGGTCAGCCAGAAACTGGGCAGGGACCCTGCCCGTGAGGCTGGCAGCCACAGGAGGCAGGAGCAGCAATTTTTGCTGGTCTTTCTGGTCAAGAATAGCATCGCAGCAGGTCCTATACATGGAGTGCAAAGCTCCCAGGCTCCCAGATGGGGTGGCAGCCTGGCAGCCCAGTGGGTGCTGCGAGAGGGAGAAGGGGATGCTCATCTCTTGGTGCTGATGGGGTGTCCTGGAGGTTACAGGGGATCCATGGTCTCCCTGCTAAGCCGCTCTCCGAATGCCACTCCAGATGGCGGCTGTGCTATAAATAGGGAGGCAAGCGGCTGCACTGCATCACCCAGAGCTGTGGGGTTTTCTGCTTTCTTGTAGGGGATGTGCCACCCCAGCACAGCCTTGTGCTGGGGGAAGTACCCCCCGTGGGGTGCTGGAGAGAGTGCTGGGTGCGGGTGGGTACCAGTCACCTCCTCAAGCATCACCAATGGCTCAGCAGCGCCTGCTCCTGAGCAGAGCCCAGGGTATGTGGTGATCATGGGTGGCTCTGAGCTGCTGGGGATGGCGGTGATCCAAGGGGCAGCCACCAAACCTGGCTGCCCAGGTAAGTGGAGTTCAGGGTGGGCGCTAGGGTGAAGCCCAGCAGATGCTTCGCGTGCTCCAGCTTGCTCTTTTGCAGGGACGGCAGAGCAGGATGAGGAGGGGGAAGAACCCAAGACAGGTGGGTACATGATGCTTGCTTATTATATCCGTGAGTGCACTATAGCATGTGCTCGTGACGCTGTCCCCTATGCAAGCAAACACCCCGGTGTCCTTTGCACCCTCCATCGGTGCTCAGCCCCGTGCCATGCTCACATGCTCTTCGATGCACCCCCTCAGGCTGGCAGCTCCCTGATAAGCCACCCTATCTCTTAATAAAAAAGCACTCGTGCTCTGCTGTCATCAAATGGGTTAATTATATGCCCGGTGATTGCTTTTATCTGCTGGCGCAGGAGCAAGCCTGCTTGGGATGCTGGCTCCTTTGCTGCCAGGGAGATTTAGAGACTGGGTGTTGGTTTGTGATGGAAATTGGTGGGTGCAATTATTGGGGTGCGTTCCCCAAAATGGAGCTCTTAGCTGTTTTCTCTGGGGAGGCATTCCCTTGCAAGCACCCCCCATCCCACACGATGGGGTCTGACCACATGTTGTTTTGCTTTTTGCAGCCCTGCAGCCGCTGAAGAGTGCAGAGAGCAAAGACGGTGAGTGTGTTTGCCTTAAGACTGCAGTCTGGCTTGTGATGAATGTTTCTTGCTAAGCACACTGGAGATGATGCTCAGATATACTGTAAAGCATCTATTGTATCTCCATCATCCATCATCCTTTTTTGTTTTTTTTTCCTCCATTTTTTTCCCTTTTTTTTTTTTTCTCTTCTCCCAGTTTTCAATCAAATTTTCCCAGATAAATTATTTCCTAGCACCCTTTTCCATTCCAATTTGGGCTGCACTTGCTCTGGCTGTCACTTGTATCTCCCAGCAGCAATGGAGTGATGCAGCTGATGGCTTTCTCCCTTCCCCTTCACACCTTTAGTGAAGCATCAACCAGCTCTGCTTTTCCTCTTTTTTTAACTCCTCTCTGCCCTTA
The DNA here is from genome assembly GCF_030463565.1 of Pelecanus crispus. Classification (NCBI taxonomy): domain Eukaryota; kingdom Metazoa; phylum Chordata; class Aves; order Pelecaniformes; family Pelecanidae; genus Pelecanus; species Pelecanus crispus. The sequence goes on along the minus strand of NC_134649.1, from coordinate 23,183,899 downwards.
TGTACCCCTTGCAAGCTGCCACAGACCATGCTCAGCTTCCCAGCCCCTTGGCTTTTCATCCCCGATGCAGCCTGTTTGCTTAACCTCATGTGCGAGACATCCCCTGCTTGCTCCTTGAGCACTTTTTCAGCAGAAACGAAGCTTGAATAGTAACATCTCCTAGGGTTTGCTGGCTGCGGGGAGTTTTCTAGCCAGGAGGATGGATGGAGGGATAAAAACACACCTACATGTGCCTGGTTGTATTTGCCTGGGGCTGGCATCAGCCCTGGGAGCGGGGAGGATTGCTGGGTGATCCCCATTTTCCAGGGCAGGGAGAGCTGGGAGCTGCTGGTGATCAAATTAACTCGTTAATTTGGACCTGTGGTTTATTATTCTTTTTTAATGTCTTTGCCAATTTTTATTTCTTCTATTTTTTTCCCCCCAGATAATGAGCAAGAAATTGATTGACGGGCGCTGTGACACCCCCAAAGCAGCACCCTGTGCCCTGGACCAGCTGAGATGTCCCTAGTGGGGAGGAGCTCCGGGTCCCCTGGGGAGGGCACAGACCTGCTGCCACCCCTCATCCTGTGCCCCATCACCCTCCTCCCACCCTGGTCACATCTTCAGGGCGTCCTGGGGCTGGAGAGAGGCTGCATCTCTTTATCCCTGGCAGGCCCCAAAGACTGGTGCATCCTTCCCCAGGATGGTGTGTGCAGGGAGGAGGCTCCTCCTTGTCCGTCTGTCCATCCCCATGTGGGGCTGAGAGCAACTGGTGTCGACCATTCCCCCCAGCGCCCTCTGTGCCTGCTCCCTTGTGGCCGCAGCCAAGCTAGCCACCTTCCAGGTGCCTTCCAGAGCAAATTTCGGTGCCCTTTCCAAGCCCAGAGGCCTTGAGAGGGGTGATGGGCTCAGCGAGGTCCCTGAGAGCGACGGATGGAGCCCCAGAGGCTCTGGGAAGAATGATGGGACCTGCGGGACCCCCAGGCACAGGGAGACAGAGTTGGTGCTCTTGGCCGCGATGGATTCACTGCTCTGGGGACGTATGGGGACGATTATTCTCTCACGTTGCACCACTGTGGTTCCCGCTGGACTTTTATTTTTGCCTTAAATGCAAAATCCCATCGGGGCAGTTATCCCCTGCCTCAAATTAATCTGGGGGATTTTTTGGGGGAGGGTGAAAGGCAGGGCTTGGGGGGGGACCTGCCGGCCGGGTGAAGCCCCCTTATCCTCCCTGTGGTGACAAAGCCAGTGCTTTGGGGGCTAAAGCACTGCTGGGGACGAACGTGGCTGATGTGTGGGGTCGAGCCTTCATGTTCCCTGTGGGATCAGCGGTCTTTGTCCCTGTGTGTGTCCTGGGTGTCTTCCCTCCACTGCTGGGTACCTGCAGGGTCCATGGGGGCACCCAAGCGAACAGGGTGGTGTGCCCCTGGTCCCACTCCAGTGGGTGGAGAAGTCCCCGCTGTGCCCCTCGATGGCTCTGCTGCTGGTTGTAGTCATTATTTAAAATTCAGAATCTGAAGGGGATTTTTGTGCCTTGACAAATAAATTTGGGGGTTGTTTTGGACAGTGCTTTCAGGGCTTGGTGTGATCTCTGGGATGCAGCTTTGGCCGTAGTTAGTTTAAATATTGAAATTCCCAGAAAACCTTTATGTCCCCCTTTCAGCCCAGCCCTGCCTGTCCCTCGGTCCCCTGCTGCCACCACTGCACCTCGCACCGTGCTGCCCTCATCCATCACCCGGTGCGGGGAGAAGACCACTCCAGTGATGGAGAGATGCCTGCCTTCATCCCTCCTCTTTGTTTTAATAACTTGAGCAGCAGAACGAAGAGCAAAATCCTGAAGGGACATGATCATCCATCTGAGATAGTTCTGAAATTTGGTCTGGTTAATCCCAGCAATGGGATGCGAGTGGGGTCTGATGGGGGCTGGCGGGGAAGGGACCTTCCTAAATCACCTGTGGAGGATTATTTTTAGCTGTCCTTCCCTGGGCATGAAGCCAGGCTCTGCATTTCAATAGAAAAATATTTCTAAAAGCGAGACAAGGGAAAGTGTGCTGATATCAAACTTGGATTAGGAAGGGGATGGATGGTGATTTCATTTAGGGGTTTTGATCTACAGCCTGAATTAAGTGCCGGCACAGTTTTTAATGAGGTGCCAGGAGGTACCATTAATATTATTTAGCACCCAGATGGTGGGCTGTGTGAATGAAGCCATTAACCGCCCCCAGCTCCTTGGTGTGTGGAGAGATGAGTTGTCCCCAGGTCCAGGACATCTTTAAAGGTCCAGAGATGGTGCCAGCATCCCTGGGGATGTCTCCTCCAGCTGGGACCTTTCTGGGGCATTTCTTTGGGCAGATTTGAGGGTTTTTTGACAAAATGGAGCCTCGGCCATGCAGGGAAGAGAGATCTTGAGGGTGGTGAGAGAAAATCAGGATTAAGCTGTGCCAGCCCAGGGAAAATATTGCTTAGGTGATTCAGGCTGATGAGCTGTTGTGAACCACAAGCTGCTGCTTGGGGTTGAGCCACTCACTGCTCCCCCCAGTGTGCTTTGGCATGGGATAAAGCATCCCAAGAGGAGCTTAGTTGTCCCCCTTGTCCCCAGGTGCCATCCTGCTTTTGGGGCTGTCCAGGTGGTGGGTCTTTTTGGGGGAGGAAACCATCCATCCTCTTCTTCAAGGTCTCCTTAATCCAATACATAGGTTTTGGGTCCCGTGGATGAGACTCAGGCAAGGACGAGGCTGGTCATCTGTGTACATGATGCTGCGCTCACTCTGCAGGTTTTTCCATCCTCCAAAAGCCCCAACATCCTTTACCCACTCCCAGATAACAGAAAACCTGGCATCTGGGAAAGTGGGGTTTAATGGGGATGCAGAGTGTGAAGGACCCAGCGCGGAGAGCTGGCAGCAGGTTGACTACCAGAGCTCGCTCGTGTTTGCTGTCATCCCTCCCGGGAGCAGGTGAGGCTGCAAGTTCATCCAAACACCCTCAATGGGTAAAAAATCTCATTTGGCAGGCTATCTCAGAAAGTGCCAGGGGTGAGTCTCTCCCTAGCACCGATCGATGGTGGCTTGATTGTCCCCATCAATAATAAATAAAGGTCTCCTGCTTCTCCTATTGACCTAATTACAGAGGGAGGGGAGGATAGAGATGCTGAGCCTTGTTGCTGCCTCCCTCTGAGGACAGCGTGGACTGGATGATGGATGATGGGATGGGATGATGCCATGCCCCTGCAGTGCTGGGGTGGCATTGCTGCCTGTCCCTGTTGTCCCCTTGTTCTTGTCCCCAGTTCACAGATGGAGCTGTGTCCCTGCAGACAGCAGGGATGCTCTGGAAACCCTGTGAGGTAGGTCGGACCCAAGAGCTGCCTGGCACCCATGGGCAACCCTGCCCTGCAGTGTGGGCCAACTTTGTTTTCCAGAGATGAAGGGTTTTGCAAGCATAATTTTCTACATGGGCTTGTTTGGGGTGATGTGCCTTTCATCAGGATGAGCAGGATCTGGCTCCTACACTGCTCCCAAATACCCAATTCTGGCCTCAAAATTGCCAGGCCAGACCCAAATTCAGCTGGAAAGATAGGAGCAACCTGTCTGAGCTGCTTCCTGATTTTAAGGCCACTGCAAATGTAATATCTGGCTTTCCTCAAGAAAGCAGAGCCCAGAAGCAGCCCCAGGGCTGGATCTTCCTGCCTCTCAGCTGATGAAAGCAAGAAGCAAAGCCCTGAGGCCAGGGCTGTGAGCCTGTGGGGGGGCTCATCTTAGGGAGAGGGAATTTTAAAAAATCACTCTCTACCTCTGCTTGTAGCTTTTCCTGGGAAGCAGCATCCAAAAAAGATTTAAATTGGTCTAAAAATCCAGGCTGTGTTATGAACAACCATTTTTTATTCTACTTCCCTTTTGTTTCCTCACGGTGCAACAACTGGGATGGAGAAACCACCCAGCTCTGTGCCAAGTCTGCTCGGGGAATTTGCTTTCTGTGGGCAAGTCAGAGCCAATGCAAAGTGCTTGCACGCTCTAAAGCTCCTTTTCAGCAAAAAAAGGCCTGAAAAACTCCACTTGTGCCATCAATCCTGGTACCCAAATCCTTTTGATGGGGAATGAAGAACGACACGGTATTCCCAAGGGAACTGTGTGGAGTCAGCACTTTCAGAGCCAGTTTCTCCTTCCCAGGATCCATTTTTTGGAGCCCAATCCCAAGTGGGTTATTCCCTGTAGCCACAATGCATCTGGTCCCACTAAGTCAGAGTTAACAGAGGGGTTGAGAGACATTTTAATTACAGATTTGGCTATCCTGCATGATTTATCCTGGGTAACTCGAGCAATTTATCCATCGCAGTTATAATGGATCTCAAGCAGAAAGGAAGCACAGGGAGTATTTATCGCAGTGACTCAGAAGTCGTTTAAGAGAGATTTGAAACGAAACAGTGATATTGCTGGAAAAAGCCCTACCTGGCATTAAGAAGTTGTCGCCAGCCAGGAAAATTAATGAGCAATATCATTTTCAAACTCCAATTCCCCTATTTTCCTGCATTAGCCAAGCAAGGTTCGTTTCTCTTTGGGATGCACAGCTGAAGCGTGGCATGGGGACAAGGGAATTGGGGTGATGTTTCAATGTCATTTTATGATCGGGTGGCATTTCAATGTCACTTTACCATCATTACTCACGGTGGTTGAGACAAACCCCCCGGCAATGCTTTTGCAAGCGGGATCTGAGCTGCTGCACCGCAGGCTCGGTGATAGCATCATTTTCTCGAGGACTGGTGAAGAGAGGTTGGTGTTACTTAATGAGCCTTAGAGAAGCATGTGGTGTCTCAGGTAAGGAGATGTTGCTTAAACAGTGCCAGAGAAGTATTCAATTCCCCTATTAATACAGTATTTAACACTCCAGTGAAAAAGCACCCTGGAAAATAAACAGATGCCTTCAGATGAGAAAAAGTGCTGACAGTGCAGTTCTTTTCCATGCAGAGAAATTATTTTTCTCATTTCAGGTGATGAAGTTGTGTATAAAAATGAAAAATTCAGGAGGAGACCCATCCCAAAGGGAGGATGTACTATTACTTCCTACAGCATGGATCAAAGACTTCCACCATGAGACTCGTCCTGCTCAACCGAAGGCTTTCCAAGGAGCATGGATGGGCCATATGCAACCATTGGCCTTCTCCTTCTAGCAGGGGCTTAGTAAAGACCCTAAGCTCCTGTTAGCCCAGGGAAGGACAGACTGCTGCAGCAGAAAGGAGATGGCCCGCAGTGTCCTTCATTCCTGGAGGAAATCTATAGTCGGAGGACTTCACAGACAGAAAGGGCTATTCCTTCAGAGCTATTAAATACAGATTAGTGATGGATGCAGCATTTACTGCAGTGCGAGAGCCGGGAGGTGGTGGATGGGGGTTTTTTTGCTGCCTATTGATCTCTTTCACACCCAAGTGAGAACAAAAGCTGTTCCTCACCCAACAGGTTCAGACTTTTAAGGCCAGTGAATCTCCCATCCCTATTTCATCCCAGACGCCTGAATTTATTTTGCACCATCCTGCTCCTGGTGCTTTGACCTGCCAGCCTTTGGCTGGAGCTATTGCAAGGTGTGAGAAACACACCTTTGAGCAGAGAAACTTTGGGCTGTGTTAATGTGAGACGTGGGGCTCGGGCTGTACGTGGCTCCTTGGGTTTCTAGGTGAGCTGCACCTTTCCCTTTGGAGCAGGAGCAAGGTGTGTGAGGTGCAGGCACCCATCCACATAGACCTGGCTGCTCATGGAAATGGTTTGCAGGAGGCTGGGTGAATCAACCCCTGGACCTCCAGTGCAGTGTCCTGCTGCCAGGCTGGGTAATGGGGTTGTGGGCAGCATGAGCATCACCTCCCATTCTCCTGAATGCCTTCGGCTGCAGGAGGCCCCCCAGGCAAAGCCAGCTTGTGGGGTAAAAGACACCAGCCTAGCGCAGGGATGAGCTGGGTTTGGAGATGAGCCACTGCTTGCTGAATTAATAAAGAGGGCTTGAGCTGCCAGAGAGGTTTTCCTTGTTGTATCATTTATTCATCACTCATAAAAATATCAGGGGCAAGGCTGGGACATGGAGATCATGCCAGAAAAGGATGGTGTGCGTGTGTGTAGCATTATTCATGCTTTGGGGAGACAACAGCAAATGCCTAATGCATGGGCCAGCAAGGGAAGGGGATCCCACCAGGAATTTGGGTGTACCCCTTAGGTCTTGGTAGGAGCTTAGCTCATCGCTGCTGTCTCCCCTAAAAGCAAACAGTGCAGGTCACCCCACCCCAAACCCATCCCACAGATCCTAGCAGACCAGGAAGAAGATGCTTCAGCCTGTGTCCTGGTTTCAGCTGCGATAGAGTTAATTTTCTTCCTAGTAGCTGGCAGAGTGCTGTGTTTTGGATTTAGTAGGGGAATAATGCTGATAACACACTGATGTTTTAGTTGTTGCTAAGTAGTGCTAGTGTTAGTCAAGGACTTTTCAGCTTCCCATGCTCTGCCAGGCGCAGAAGAAACTGGGAGAGGACACAGCCAGAATAGTTGATCCAAACTGACCAAAGGGCTATTCCATACCATATGACGTCATGCTCAGTATATAAACTGGGGGGTGGGGGGGGGTGTTGGCCAGGGAGCAGTGATTGCTGCTTGGGAACTGCCTGGGTATCAGTCGGCAGGTGGTAAGCAATTGCATTGTGCATCACTTGCTTTGTATACTATCATTATCATTATTACATTGTTATTATTATCATTACTATTTTACTTTATTTCAATTATTAAACTGTTCTTATCTCAGCCCAGGAGTGTTTCTCACTCTTACTCCTCCAATTCTCTCCCCCATCCCATTGGGGTAGGGGGGGTGAGCAAGCAGCTGTGTGGTGCTTAGTTGCTGGCTGGGGCTAAACCACGACAGCCAGTAAAACCCATTTCCCTGAGCACCCATGTAAAACACCACTAGAAACATACCATGAATACAACCACTCAGGCTAAAAAACCCGCCTGGTTTGTTCAGCTGCACCACTGAAGAGCAGGTGTGTGCAGGGCATCACCCCTGTGTCAAGGGGACCCTGCTCACTGGGCTCTGCTGCCACAGCAAGCAGCTTTGAGTGACCCCCAACCTCTTCATCCAGCTTGGCGATGTAGAGCCAGTAGTCATCGTACTGTACACACAAACAGCTGTGCCAATTAGCATATTTAACACAGGAGGGCCAATTAATCTCTTGATTATGCCTGCCATTCACTTATCAGCTGCTATTATGGGAAGACTGGCTTTTGTACCTCTGCTTTCTATGCAAATAAGCTGGTTATGATGCCTTCATTAATCCATATACAATTACCCAGTGCAGATACCCATGAAATCCAGCACAGACAGATTGCGAGCACACATGGGCCAGAGCCCAGGTGGATTTTGCAGTTAAAGTCCTCTCCATTTCTGAACGTGCCACCTTGAGTGGTGCTCCAGGACCTGGGTTTTGGGGAAGTGCTGATGCTGATGATGTGGGGGAGACCAGGGGACAAATGCTTGTGGAAGTTTGACCAAGCCCTTGCCATGCTGGTGGCCAAAATTGGCTCCATCTCACATAGCAAGAAGGACACAGGCACAGGTACAAGGGACAAGAGCAGAGGGCTTGTGGTCAGTTGGCCACCGAGGTGGCAATGGCTGATGCCACCCCAAATAGGCAAGACAGAGGGACATGGGACAAACTTCTCCAGGGCAATTCCTAGATGCAGGTCCAGGGAAATCACCCTCCATGCCCTGAGAGGGAGGGATGGCCCCAGCTGGATCCTATTGCCCTGGGCTGCTCCTAGCTGGGTGGGAGCCATGCCTACAGCCCCCAGGTGTGCCCCATCAGGGCCGGGGCTGCTGGGAGTGCTGGTATAAAAGGCTCTTGAGCAGCATTTTCTCTATGAGCTGGTTTTGTTGAGGTCAAGATGGGGTCTGGAGGCAGTCTGGGTGTAGCTCTGTTCTGCTGGGCACTGGCTGAAGCAATGTCTTACAGCTCCTGGGGTTTTCCTCAGAGGGACTTGAGGGTCCGGGGGGACTCCTCTTGGAGCTGGCCCCATGCACCTTCCTTCTCCCAGCCCTTCCCCTGGGCATGGGTGGATGTCTCCCAGCTTCAGGCTGCTGCCCCACTGCACCCTGTGGCTGTGCAGTGCCAGGAGGCACAGGTGGTGGTCACAGTGCATAGGGATCTCTTTGGCACGGGACGCCTGGTCAGGGCTGTGGACTTGACCCTGGGCTCAGCTGCCTGCTTACCTGTGGCCCAGAATGCAGCTGAAAGCACAGTGACCTTTGTGGCTGGGCTGCATGAGTGTGGCAGCACCTTGCAGGTAAGGTGGGACACCAGGGTGAGGGGCTGCTCTATCTCTGGTAATGCTGTGTAGGTAATGGACCTTCTCTGGGCTTTGACCAGCACTGGGTGGGTAAATGGGAATTATTGTGGACAGCTTAACTGCTAAAGAGCAATGTGCTGCTGTACTACCTAATTCATCTTGGCAAAGATCTTGATCCTAGAAATGACCTGGTAAAGGTGATGACAGGGCTTGGGGTGAGGAGGAGCTCATCTGGTTGCAGCAGCTCTCCAGTGAGGGGTGGTGTGACCACAGCTGAGCTAGTTTTTGGAGTATGGGTACCATTCTCAAGCCCTAGATGAGATGCACACTCAACAGCAAGCAAGGCTCGTAGTGGTTTTATGACTCAGATGCAACTGGATGCCTGAGTATGTGGGAGAACTGGATGTAACTTGAAATAACAGTGTCTTTTGCTGGGAAAGCAGGGAAAAGGACTTGCTGACCTCCTCAGCAGGAGAGGACAAGGCTGCCTGAAGCTGGTGTGCCCCATCTCACCTGGGGGATGAGGTTTGCAGATCTACTGTCCTATAGCCCATGTCCACCTGATGTGGGTACTTGCTGGTGTGCCAGTGTCATCAAGATTGATCTCCTTCAGGGCTGGTACTCTTGTTTTCCTGAGTTGGGTGCCAATACAAGCTTCATGGCATCCTATATGCACTGGATTGGGAACATGGAGGACAGCCTGTGCCTTTAGAGCTGATGGACCTGTGTGTCCTACCCAGCACTGACTGTGCTATCTGATGGTGCTGAGCTTCTGTTTGACTGGTTTGTTTTACTGACTTATCAGTTCTCTCAAATGTCCTTTCCAGATGACCTCAGACTCCTTGATCTACAAAACAAGTTTGTCCTACAAACCTGCTCCTTCTGTCAACCTGGTGATCGTAAGGACTAATGCAGCTGTGGTTCCTATTGAGTGCCATTATCCTAGGTGAGCAAATGTGACTGTGTCTCTACTCCTATGGACCTGAGTAGGTGGTGGTATCTTTGCTAATGCACATCTTTTCCATTTAGGAAGAGCAATGTGAGCAGCAATGCTGTCTGGCCCACGTGGGCTCCCTTCCGCTCCACTCTGTCGGCAGAAGAGAGGCTGATGTTCTCCCTGCGCCTCATGAATGGTGGGTGCAGACCTGGCAGCCTCATTTCCCTCAGGTTCATGCTCCTGCCAGCTCTTGGCCACATGCTGAGAGCCCAAACAGACCTATAATCTGGGCTAAAATAAATCTTGCAGGAGTACTGGGGGAGGTTGCTCCTTGTTTAAATGTGTAAGGGAGGGCAAAGTGCATTTCTCCGAAGTGACCTGTAGCCTTGAACATGCATTCCAGATGATTGGAGTGCTGAAAGACTCTCCAATGGCTTCCAGCTGGGGGAAAGCCTGCACCTCCAGGCTGATGTTGCTTCTGGGGACCATGTACCTCTAAGGCTCTTTGTGGATGACTGTGTTGCTACTCTGAGTCCAGACAGGAACTCCTCTCCCCGATATGCCTTGATTGACCTCAGCGGGTAAGGGGTGCAGTGCTCTCTGGGGTGGTACTGCTATAGCTGGCTGGGATGTCCCTGACTTCTGACCCTTGTCTAGGTGCTTGGTGGATGGGAGATCAGATGACACCACTTCAGCCTTCATCTCTCCAAGGCCAAGGCAGGAAACACTGCAGTTCATGGTTGATGCATTCAAGTTTGCAGGAGATGACAGAAACTTGGTGAAATGTGGTGCCCATCCCACCTCCCCCAGCATGTTCAGAAGCTGTGCTGTTCTGCATGAACAAATTTAATTAACCTTGGATGTTGGTTTAATTTCCCTTCCAGATCTACATCACCTGCCACCTGAAGGTCTCCCCAGCTGACCAAGCCCCAAGTCCATTGAACAAGGCCTGTTCTTTCAACAAAGCCAGCAGCCTGTGAGTAGCTGGTGCATGTAGGGAGGGGACCAGCCTGGAGAAGAGGGCTTAACAGGTAATTCTGTTTCAGTTGGTTTCCGGTGGAGGGTACTGGAGACATCTGTAGCTGCTGTGAGACTGGCAACTGTCCACTGTATGGAGGATACTCCTGGACAATTAACCCTCTGGCCAGATGGCCAGGGAGGCGCTTGAAGAGAGACATCTCTTCCAGGCAAGGTAGGGCTTTGTGTCCAAAATGTACCCCCAAGGCAGGGTGACCCTCCAGGTTGGGATGGCAAAGATGCTGGAAGATCTTTTGCAAATGAATGTCATCTTAATCATCTTAAGGACAAACCTAGCTCTTCTCCAATGTCCTTGGGCATTGTAACTGTGCCTGTGTATCCTTATATTTAAAAGTACTGGAAAACTCCTCTTTCAGGGTCCACCTTTCTGTAATCTCTGAAATACAGACTAAGCAGGAATTACCTCCCCCGTGAACTCATTCACGTCCATCTCTTCTTAGGTGGGTCCTCAAGGGCAGCAGAGGCTGAAGTCTCTGTTGGACCATTATTAATCCTTGATCCTGCTCAGGGATTATGGAGTTCCTCAGGAGGTCTTGCACCAGCAGGGAAGACCCCACCTGGTATGTGTTTTTTACTTGACTATGTCTTCAGGTCTCAACTGAAGGTGACTCCAGGTTGATCTAGTCATGATTTCACACCTGGACAGAGATTTTTCTAGTATAATCACCAAAAGACAGTCTGTGGGACTTCTTCCACCATCTGTCAGCAGGTGAACTTGCAGGCAGCTTTGGGACAAGCCATTAAATGTGTAGTAAGTGGCTCTTGTCTCTTCCAGGTGCTGCTGAAGGACTTCCTATGCTGGTCCAAGTTGCCATGCTCACAGCAGCCGCTGTGCTGAGCTTAACTGCTCTTGGACTGTTTCTTGTGTGCAGAAAAATGTAGCTGCCCTCCTGGAGTGTCATTGTAACTCTCTGACCCTAATAAAGATAAATGTTTCTGGCCTCCTCTTGCATCAGTGGGGAGGAGGGACAGCAGTCAGCCTTTGCTTGGGGCTGCTCTGATGGGATGGGAGTTAGGGCTGTGGTCGGGCACCACCCTTCAGGTAAGCCATCTCCTGGGGTGGCCACAACCTCTTGGGAAGCCACTAATGAACTAGTGCTGGGACCAAAGATGTGGAGAGCTGTTGCCACCTGAAAGCATCTCCCAGACCACAACACTTGAGGATGGAAGGTGCCTCTCTGCAGGAGGACTTTCCAAATGCCCAGCACTGCTGTTGAAGCTCCCTGTATGTTGTATGCTTAGCATGCAATGCTGTGCCTGACAGCAAGGAATCCTAAATACTGGCTGCAGACAAGGTATGGCTCCTATTTTCAGGCAAATGAGGGAAGAATTGATGCTGCTAACAGATGCTAAATGGATTCCTGGCTCTAGAAGTCCTGTTTGCTCCTTCTTAGGGGGGGTGATACTGGAGGATGTGATAACAGGAGCTCTGTCTTGGGCTTGTTGGTGTGAATTGTTGCAGCCTGGGTGAGGAGGCCCTGCCTCCTGAAGGACACAACAGCAGCTCCTTATTCTGGGATTTTTGTGGATGCTGATGCTGAGTATGGTTTCTGCTGCTGGGATACTGGGAAAACTTGGTGTTGGAGGTGGACAAGGGCTGAAGATGGTGTTGCTTCTAGTTGGTATGGCCTCAGCTGTATGGAGAGCAGGGAGCAATGGCTGGATGGGGAAGTGGAGCTGGTGACTTTGTAGTTAAGAGAAAGGGGACAAACAGGGAAAGCTACTGGTCCACCTGCTTTAAATAGATTTTTTTTTTTTTAAATATAAAGGCGGGAAAACTCTCAGCCAGTATGTCTGTGTCCTGGTTTCGGCTGGGATAGAGTTAATTTTCTTCCTAGCAGCAGGCATAGTGCTGTGTTTTGGATTTAGTAGGAGAAGAATGTTGATAACATGCTGATGTTTTTAGTTGTTGCTGAGTACTGCTTATGCTAGTCAAGGACTTTTTCAGCTTCCCATGCTCTGCCAGGCGCACAAGAAACTGGGAGGGGGCACAGCCAGAATAATTGATCCAAACTGACCAAAGGGCTATTCCATACCATATGACGTCATGCTCAGTATATAAACTGGGGGGGGTTGGCCGGGGAGCAGCGATCGCTGCTCGGGAACTGTCTGGGTATCGGTCGGTGGGTGGTGAGCAATTGCATTGTGCATCACTTGCTTCGTGTATCATTATTATTATTATCATTATTATACTGTTACTATTAGCATTACTATTTTACTTTATTTCAATTATTAAACTGTTCTTATCTCAGCCCAGGAGTGTTTCTCACTCTTACTCCTCCAATTCTCTCCCCCATCCCATCGGGGTAGGGGGAGTGAGCGAGCGGCTGCGTGGTGCTTAGTTGCTGGCTGGGGCTAAACCACGACAGTCCTTTTTGGCGCCCAACGTGGGGCTTGAGATAACAACAGATTAATCAGAGTGTATTAAGGAGTCTGTTAACAGTTGCCGGTCACGATATTAGTTCTTCTGATCTGCACCATGTTCTTTTTTTTGCAGCACGCGTTAAAGCTTGCTGTCAGTTTGTATAGTGTGCTATGCTCTGCAGTGATTCATGATCTTTTGCTTGGGAGGCTCCTTATCAAAGCCCTGACCTTGAGCATTCTTTGGTATTTGGGTTTCATACAGAAGTCACTACTGTACTTCGGGTACTACCTCATAGAGAGAGTTAGCAATTATACTTCTTACTCTGAGAGGCTTGTTGTGGAGGAAATACAGAATGGCACCTTTGCTGCTTTCTTCTATGATGTTTCCTCCTTCGTTACAACAACTTTCCTGTATCTTGAACACCCCTGGGCAGTTAAGATACTTCTATTGATAATTCTTGGGAATGTTGTTTCCGTTTTGATAAAGGTCAGTAAGCAGTTTAAAAATACCATCCAGAGATCTACCCCAAGGCTGGATAGTTATGAGTGGCAGGGTGTGTGGGATCGTATGCGCAAGTACCTAGGGCAGTGGGGACCTCCAGTGTTTTGGAACTTCACCCCTGAACAAGTGCAGAATCCTGAAGAACTAGTAAAGTGTTTGGAAGAAGTATGTTCTCACCCTGGCAACTCCAAAGAGACACAACTCATTGCAACATGCTGGGGACTGGCCCATGCTTATAGAGCCCTGTTCAACACTATTCAGTACCCTCAAGGGAAAGAGAGGGTCTCTGGATCTGATGACAAAACAACAGGCCACTGTGGCTACTCCAACCACAGCCACAAGCACTGCAGCTACTCCAACACCCACCACAGGCACTGTGGCTACTCCAACACCCACCACAGGTACTGCAGCCACTCCAACCCCAGTGGCAGGCACTGCGGCTAAACCAGAGAACCAACCTGCACCGGTATCAGTTGCCCCTATACAGAAGAAGAAATACACGAGGAAATCAGTTCATTTAGTAAGGGATGAAGATGAACCAGGGCCATCACGAGAACCAGAGGAGGAAGAACCCATAAATGAGATGGTGACCACCCGATCCCTATCCCTGAGTGAGCTGCAAGATATGCGAAAATATTTCGGTCGTCATCCAGGCGAGCACATCATCACCTGGCTGCTCCGATGCTGGGATAACGGGGCCAGTAGCCTGGATTTAGAGGGTAGGGAAGCCAAGCAGCTGAGATCCCTTTCCAGGGAAGGGGGCATTGACAAAGCAATTGGAAAAGGGGCAAAAATGCTCAGCCTCTGGAGGCGACTTCTGTCAAGCGTGAAGGAAAGGTATCCCTTCAAGGAGGATGTTTTATACTGCCCAGGCAAATGGACCACTGTAGAGAAGGGTATCCAGTACCTGAGGGAATTAGGCGTGCTGGAGGTGATTTACAGTGACCTGAATGATGAGCAGTTAACCAAAGACCCAGATGAAGTCAGGTGCACACAATCCATGTGGCGGAAGGTGGTACGGAGTGCACCAGCATCGTATTCCAACTCGTTGGCAATACTAGCCTGGAAAGATGACGAGGCACCAACGGTGGATTTGGACTGGCAACATAAGGTTGAATTATTTATAGCTCGGTGGGCCCATGACGCCTCAGGCCATCAAGGAAGAGATGCAACGTATAAATGGGCTCGTGATCGAGGGGTGGACTTAACTATGGACAGTATTGCACAGGTTATTCATGAGTATGAAACATGCGCTGCAATCAAGCAAGCCAAGCAGTTCAAGCCCCTTGGGTATAGTGAACGATGGCTGAAATATAAATATGGGGAGGCCTGGCAGATTGATTACATCACGCTCCCACAGACCCGCCAAGGCAAGCGCTATGTGCTCACCATGGTGGAAGCAACCACTGGATGGCTGGAAACATATCCCGTGCCCCATGCCACCGCCCGGAACACCATCCTGGGCCTTGAAAAGCAAGTCCTGTGGCGACATGGCACCCCAGAAAGAATTGAGTCAGACAACGGGACTCATTTCAGAAACAACCGCATAGACACCTGGGCCAAAGAGCATGGCATTGAGTGGGTGTATCACATCCCTTACCATGCACCAGCCTCTGGGAAAATTGAGCGATACAATGGTTTGTTAAAGACTACCCTGAGAGCAATGGGTGGTGGGACGTTTAAACATTGGGATACGCATTTAGCAAAAGCCACCTGGTTAGTCAACACCAGGGGATCTGCCAATCGAGCTGGCCCTGCCCAATCAAAACTTTACGTACTGTAGAAGGAGATAAAGTTCCTGTAGTGCACATGAAAAATATGCTGGGGAAGACAGTCTGGGTTACTTCCCCCTCTGGCAAAGGCAAACCCATTCATGGGATTGCTTTTGCTCAAGGACCTGGGTGCACTTGGTGGGTGATGCGAAAGGATGGGGAAGCCCAATGTGTACCTCAAGGGAATTTGCTTTTGGGTGAAAATAGCTAATGAACTGAATTGTATAATATTAATTGCTTTATAATACTGTATGTTATCTCTTAACTATATGTTATCTCTTAACTGCATGTTAATATAATAATATAGTAGGTTAATATTAAGTATATAATACTATATATTATGATTGCTATATGCCGCATCAATGGTATTGCAGTAAGAATTGCCCAGCTTAATGAAAATGAACTTTGATGAAACCATGTTGGAATGAGAACTGACTTCAGCATGCAACAGTCCAACACTGCACACCACCTCTCCTGCTCTGAAAGACTGTGCTGACAGATGGAACCCAAAGTCATGGGCTAAATGAACTCAATGGACATTTTAGAGGGATGGGCCATAGACGAAGGGAATGATATCTGTGTGTATATCAAGATAGGGAAAGCGGTGGTGATTAATTGGAACACATTGGAAAGGGGAGGGCCTGTGCATGACGTAGATGGTATAGAATAAGGGGTGGATACTGTCCTGGTTTCGGCTGGGATAGAGTTAATTTTCTTCCTAGCAGCAGGCATAGTGCTGTGTTTTGGATTTAGTAGGAGAAGAATGTTGATAACACGCTGATGTTTTTAGTTGTTGCTGAGTACTGCTTATGCTAGTCAAGGACTTTTTCAGCTTCCCATGCTCTGCCAGGCGCACAAGAAACTGGGAGGGGGCACAGCCAGAATAGTTGATCCAAACTGACCAAAGGGCTATTCCATACCATATGATGTCATGCTCAGTATATAAACTGGGGGGGGTTGGCCGGGGAGCAGCGATCGCTGCTCGGGAACTGTCTGGGTATCGGTCGGTGGGTGGTGAGCAATTGCATTGTGCATCACTTGTTTCGTGTATCATTATTATTATTATCATTATTATACTGTTACTATTAGCATTACTATTTTACTTTATTTCAATTATTAAACTGTTCTTATCTCAGCCCAGGAGTGTTTCTCACTCTTACTCCTCCAATTCTCTCCCCCATGCCATCGGGGTAGGGGGAGTGAGCGAGCGGGTGCGTGGTGCTTAGTTGCTGGGTGGGGCTAAACCACGACAGTCTGCCTAGAATTGTCATCACCTCTCCTTGCAGCAGCCTTGGGGACTCTGTCCCTGCTGTGCTGGAGGAGCTGTGCTATAGGGCACAGTGGTCCTCATCACACTTAAATTGTGTCAATATACATGAGACAGGCCTTAAAGCTATGTTAAATTGCTCTTCTTTCTTTGTGGCTTTTCCTCTTACGCAACATGGACTTATCCTGACTTCTTGGCTTAGGCTGCTGAAGGCTTGAGGTGTCTTCTGCCTGGTGGAATTCAAGCTGAGTATGAGCTTTTTGTGTCTTGACTCCTAATGTGGTGAGTTGAACACTAGTGGCACTTCTCAGGAGCTTGAGTAACACAAATATTTCTCAAAAGTGGTTTGCTTACCCTGGACTGTGTGCCATTTGCAGCCAAGTGCCCCAGGGAGCAGTGGTCACCTTCACTGCAACCTGGAGCCTGCAGGATTTTCTTATCCCATGGCTGGAAGGCCATGTGCTTTGAGGTACTACTTCATATAAAGATCATAGCTCTGTATCAGGTGAACTAATTGCCCTGTTTTATGTAGTGTGTGACCCTGTGCTCCTGGGTGAGCACAGCAATGGGGTCAGATTCCTCGAAGCATGAATGTGCCTTGGTTGGTGCTGGCGAAGGTATGCTTTGCAGGGAGAATCCCCAAGCCTGTTGACTCCCCCTCCATCCTTCTGGTCTGAATGACCTCATACCTCATGTTCTTGCTTTCTATATTCTGGGAGAATTCAAAGCCCAGATGCTTGTAACAGCCTTTTCTGAGCTGAGTAAACTGCTCTTGGTCCTGGATAAAGAATAAAAAGGGGCAAAGCAGCAAGGCTGACTCAGAGCAATGCCAGCAGCCCCAGTTCTCAGATGTTTGGTCCTTTGCTTTGGCCAGAGCCTTCTGAAAACTGCTGCTGTTAAAGGCATTACCTACATTTGGCAGCTGGAGGCTGGAAACAGCACTTCTGCCCTTAAGCTCTTGGGCTGCAATCCCCTAGCCATTAGGGTGCAATGTAGTGATGCTGATTCTCCTTACAACATACTCCAACAAAGTGCAGCTACAGCTCTGCAAATGAGCCTTCCCTAACACTGAGAAATCAGCTTGGCACTTGTGCTCTGTGGGCTTGGCAGCATGTGGAGCAGGAATCCCCTCCCCAGGCAAGCTCAGTTTGAAAGCCCAGGGATGATGTCCTTAGGGCAAACATTTCCTGCTTCTGTTTTCCATGAATTAAGCAGCTGAGCTGAAATAATCAGGTGGAAAAATAAGACAGCTATATAAGTATTTTTTGGTTTTTTTCTGAAATCTTCCCAGATCAGGCTCTCAGCTTTCATGTTTAATGCACAAGCTACTTCCTGAAGGTGCTACAGAAGATTAAACACCCCCCCACCTTTTTTTTTCCTTAATTTTTACCTTGACAGGGTGACATTACTGTGATGCCAGGCTGAGTGTGTGGCCAGGCTGTGATGCTACCCTTCAAAAGCCTGTTGGTGCTCTTCCTAAAGGCATGGAGACCCAGCCCTATCCTCTGGGTGGGAGCTGGAGGTTCTAACAATCTATCTTAAGGCTCCTCATTCATCTATAAAGACACTTTCTTTCCAGCCTCCAAAGAAATCTGCCACTGAGCAGGACCTGCTGTTCTTATTACTGTTGTCCTATGTGTGGTGGTACATTCCCCCTGCCCCCCTCTGTTTTTCTGTTCTGTTTTTCCCCTTCACTTTGGCCACTTTACAATCTCAGGAATTCCAGGCCGCAGCTTTTGTGTAGCGAGTTGGTCAGTTAAGTGCCCCTTAATTGTACCAGAAACTCCTACATGGCTGGAGCAGAGAGCGGCTCTGTTCTTATCAAGATTCATATTATGGCTGACGAGGGGAACGAGAACAAACAGCTACCCCAGACAGCCTTGAAACAGAGTGGTATCATCGCTGCTGGAATTCCAACAACAAGCCGACCCGAATTGTGACTTCAATGGAAATTTACTGGTGATTAAAGTCAATCATCTCACAATCCTATAAATGGCAGTCCTAAGTGATGCCCTTTGAGCTCTCCTGGACCGCTGCGGGCCGCACCAGCATCTCCCCCTGAGCGAAATGTCTCTCGGAGTCAGTGAAACTAGCAGATTCCGAAAGTCTGCTGCCACCAGAATTCCATTGCTGAAGATGGACAACGGAGCCTGGGCTGCTGATATTCTTCACTCCTCGAGGCTCTACTCTCACCCGTTGAGAAATGCCAAGGCATTAGAAGTGAGTATTTCACTAAACTCAAGGGGAATTTTTAACAGGTATACTATTTTCATATATGCATTCATATTTGTGAGTGTGCATGAGTGAATCAATTTAAATAGTCTGTAGATGTATGATTTAATTTTAAAGGGAGTTTTATACTGCTGTATTATTCTTATAGCATTACTCTCATAAACTGTTTACCAAGTCTGAGACTAAGAGTGGGCCCAGCTGCACCTAGGCTCCTCTCTGAGAAGTTTAGAAAGCAAGGGGGTCCATTCTGAACCTCATGACTCAACAGGAGGGTCCCCCTTATTCCATATATACGCAATCCCTTTATGAATCATTCTACCTCAGTGTGATTTAATTTTCTTTTATGCACTTCCATGTAGTAATAGAGTGAACCTTTCCATCTTCAAATCTGTAACTAAGTCACTGTTTTGATCAATTTTGTCTAATCACTTTATTAATCATTGATGATTGAGTGCTATTAAAAATATTATAATCAAATTCTGTGATTTGCTACAAGTAAATTCTAACTGTTACTAAATCAAACTGTAAAGTCACTCATTCATAGTGAATTGACATAATCAGCAGGATTCACAAACTTGCATTTGTGACACTATGCCACAGGGGTTAAACTGAGACCTGTGCTCCTCTGGGTGTCACATCTCCTGCAAGCTGTTCCAGCTGTGGAAGCCCATGCTGGGCAAGTGCTGCCAGCACCACCTCCCTTCCCTGACCCATGAGAAGCTTAATAAACAGACCATGCTTTGTGGTTATTTCTTAATTTAAGATGTGGATTTGTGACCTCCTCTGGTGCAGGCTTTAAGGAGGTAGCCATCAGCACAGGACTTCTCTCCCCTCTAAGAGCTTCAGCATCCAGGCTAGGAAATGGGGAAGAAATCTGGCTGGGTTTGGGGCTCTAAGCCCTGTTGGATCTGCTCCTATTAACACTAATCCTTCAGCCTGTGCTCAGATCCTCTTTTGAGGCCTATCTTCAGTAGGGAAGAGTTGGGCTGGGAGCTGTTGTGCTCTGGGCTGTCCTCTCCTCCTGCCAAACCCCCTTTCCAGCCCTGGGGTGGGCTGCACATCAGCTACTGCTGCTTATAACACTGTTGGCTTCCCCCTGTGACAGCCAGCGCAGCTGTAGATTTTAGTATTATAATTTAACACAGCTATTACTTCTTTAATAAATTATTAATCCCAAACTAATTTCTCCCCTACCCTGCCATTTACCAGGAAAAAAAACTGATATGAGGGCTGAGGAAGAGAAAAGCTTGGTGGGGAAACAGCTCCCAGAAATCCAGCCCCAAGCTAACGCTCCTAAAGCTGGGATTGCTGTAGGTGGATTAAGGAGCCAGGGAGGTGAACGTGTCTCATGGAGGATGATGGAGTGTTTATCTGATTAAGGGACCAGGCAGAAATTGGCTACCGGATGCTTTTAAGAGTTGGGTGGTGCCAGATGCTGCTCTGCTGTCCCGCAAAGGCACCAAGACCTCTTGCTGGAGCTGCAGTAGGTGACATTGCTGGTCCTTTTTTCTTGTCTGGTTTAACACAGCCCTGTGCAATTGCTAGATGGATGAAGAGAGAAAATGCATGGCATGTGCTGGTGATGATGCCCAACTCACCTGCTCTTCCCCACCTGTGAGCGCCATCAACCCCAGTCCCATAACTGCTGCTTCTGGACTTTATTAGCATTCTTTTCCCTTGCACACATGAGCATCTGAGTAAAAACTTAATTAGAAAGCTGTAAGATGCTGGCAGAACAATCAGTTTGTGGGAATTAATAATGTGAACAAGGATGCATTGTGGTTATTCACGTGTGTCTCCAGCTTGCTGTAAGTGCCCCGTTATATGGAGATGTTGGTGATAGGCTATAAGTGGCCTTCAAGGCAATTAATTAAAAGAAAAATAATTTACCACATAGGAGAACAATCAAGTGGTACTTACAGGAATTTCAGGGCAAAAGTGAGCTGCTTAGTATGTTCATTTGCAAATTTGCACTGTCCTGTGGAAGTGGTGTGAGTTGGGGCTTGTAGCAACTCACTTTTGCAAGCCTGCAGGGAGTCTGCGTAGATTTGGAGGTCCTGTTGTCTGTGCATTGGTGGGTGGCCTGGACACACCCCCATGGGGTTGATCTTGGGGAGACAGCAGCAGCTCTGGACCAACCTGGATGTAGGTACTTGGACAACCATGGAAGGGTGCACAAGTTTTTTGCACTGCTGTGGCATCTGAGCACAGGCTGGAGGTGACCTCCTTGGAGATGCAGCAGCAATGAGGGAAACGGAAAATTGAGGGGGAAAGAGGAAATGTTCATTTTACCCATTCCTTAATGTCTTGTTAGAGTACCTAAAGAGTTTGCTTGGCCAGACATCCTCTCTGACCATGGTTCACACTTATTCTCTGACTCAAGGGGTTGCAGTTTATTTTTAAGCAGGGTATTTGACATGGCAAGACTTGAGGTGCTTCAGTTCATCCCATGGGACTATCCCCTTCATGGCACTGCCATCTGTCCTACAGCAGAGGGGACCTTTCTTGCAAAGGATTCCTGGTCTGTAGGTAGATAGCTTAACAAAAAAAAGCAACTAAGATTTCCAAATCTGACTGAAACCTCCAGGTTGCTGCAGCCAGGGTGTCATTTCAGGTGTTTATTTTCCAGTTGGAAAGGAAGGAGCCTCCTCTGTTATCCCTGAGCTGCCTGCCTTGCAATTAAACAAAACTTGGTTTGTGGAGCCATGCAGCCGCAGGGAGGTACATCTGCCCAGCCCAAGGACTTCCTGGGTTGTTTTTTTGTTTGGTTTTTTTTCCCCCAAGCCAAGAGCCCTCTTGCCTTAAATGCTGCATGCGTATTGCTGCAGACCTGGTCATTTAAATAGGAGGCTGCAGGCACCTGTGCCATGTGGTGAAAGGGGCTCCTTTCCACCCTCAATTTAACCCTGTGAATAAGCTCCCTGATGTCCTAAGGATCCTATTTCTGCCCCAAATGTCTTCTGGATCTCACTCTGTCTTTTTGGCTGCATTTTTGACTCCAGCTGAGGGTCTTTAGCCATGCTTTCCCACTGCAGAGGTGTCCCTGCATCAGCAGCTCCTGGTGTCCTGTGAGCATGTGGGAAGCTCATTAAAAATAAATACTCTCTTGTGTTTTTAAAACTTATCTTTTTTTTTTTTTTTTTTTTTTAAAGCTAAGAGGTGTGGGGAGAAGGGGACTTGCAAGAAGGGCTTTTCCATCACTGTTGTTATGTGGGGCTGGCTCTTGCAAGGGAAAACCACCTCAGATGTGTTGTGTTTAGATGCGAACTGTCCAGGGATTTATTTCTTGTGTCCTTTTTCAGCCCTCTGCATCCAGACATTAAAGAGGACATTACATTTTGATGCCCAAATTTATGCATTAAGCATGTACAAACTGGCAGCTGAGTGTCAGGGCTAATTTCCCAACAATGTATACTATTGATGCCCTGTCTGCACATGTTCAAGGAAATTGCTACACATTTTTTTTTCTCCTTTTTCCCTTTCTGTGATGACCAGCAAAGCAGAATGTTATTCTAACCCTTGGGATGCTGGTGGTGGAGCTTTTACCAGCAGTGACTTTTGCAAAGGTGTTTCCTGAACATTTTAGCTGGTTTTTGTAAATAATATCCATTTTCCTTGTGTAGACCTGGAGAAGGAGCCGAAAAGGAAAATTTCTGGTATCTATTACAGGTATTTATTCCCATCCAAGAGACAAAAATATTTCCCCAAGGAACTCGAGTTAATTCACTTGTGTTTTTGCTGCCAGAAGAAAATGCACTGTGGTGTAAATGGAGATGTAGGAGCAAAAGCCATTTGAAAACACCGCTGGTAAATTAAAGTTTTGCTGTATTTGCCAAGATAATTTAGTGTAATTCCCTGCTAATGAATTAATGCACCACTTCTTGTTCATTATAGCTTTCCTAATTTGATTGGAGGTCTAAGTGCTAGCTAGCTTCATTACCAGCAAATATTAAGGTAATAAAGTGCATTTTGGTGGAGTCCTTCATTCCCAGTGAGCTTTGCACCCAGGTGATGTGCTGGGGAAGGGCTGGGAGGTGGAGGAAGAGGAAGGTCAGGGTTGCTACCCACCAGTGAGGCTTCATGGGAGCCCATCAGCTTCTGAGTGCGTAACATCATCTCTTGGTGGCCATGTCTAAGGGCTATGGGGTTGCTCCATCCTTAGCAGAAAACACCCCATTTCCCTGCAGCATCACAGCCTTACAGGGAGGAAAACCAAAAGCAAAAAATATGATCATTGCATTAAGTTCATCAATTGTTGGCTCATCAGTGGAGCAAGGGGAGTGGCTCCATCCCACCACAGCCCTGGCTTTGCTTTTTAATAAATAAAGCTTGCTCTTTAATAAATATATTGTAGGAAAGGTAAAGTAGAAGAAAGCAGAGCACAGGTGATGTCTGTTTCTGAAGACTGGTACCCAAGTGGCTTTGATGGTCATGCAGGGGAAAACATCACTCTGCAGCCCTTCATACTTCTTTTTTCATCTTCTTCCCCCCATAAACTTGCACCAGACACTTTGGCCAAGGCTGATGCCAGGATGGGGGAATTATGGTCCCAAGGAGCCTTCCCATCATCCTGCCTGTGTGGCCAGGGAGCTGGGAGGGACAGAACCAGCTCTGCCTCAGTCATGTTCTTCGATGCGAATGGCTCCATGCATAATTTAAGCTCTGGGTTGCTTACACTGAATAATCATCTCTGCTCCAACTAAGAGGTGATGAAGGGGGAGAGGTTTCTTTTTTCAGTCCTTTTTTGGATTGTTTTCTCCCAAAAGTGTTTCCTAAGTGCTGGATGAAGAGATTTGCCCATGCTGCATCTGGAGCCCAAGATCTGGGCATCATCCAGCATCCTAGGGGATCTTGTCCCAGAGGTGGACCATGGATGACATCCCAGGGCACTGCATAAGCCAGCTAGTGGGGAAACAATTTTTTTAAATCCATCATTCAAGGCCATAGGTGCTAGTTGTGAAAAGACACGCTTTAACATAGAACTGAAATGGGGATGTAAATACCTCCAGGTATGAGGCCCCAAACCTGGTCCTGACACCTCCAGAGACTTTGGGCACAGATTCTGATGAGCATATTGGGTCCCACCTGGCTCAGGTGGCCTTGGGGACACAGCTCCACTCCCCCTCAAGGCCAGAGTATCACTGGACCCAGTGGCAGTGCTACTTACCATGGACTGGTGCCGATGCTTTTGATTTTTCCTGGTTTTTTTTCCCCCCCTTCTAAGAGCCCCAGTGTTTTAATTATTTATTTGGAGCGTGATTAATGTTTTGTCTGACGTTGTTCTGCCAGGGGAGCCCCAGTACATTTTGGTTTAGCGAGATCTAATTAAGAAGTCCCATCAAGCATGTCATCCCTTGTCTTACAAGTACCTCCAGGGCTCCTCTGGCACAGCTGTGTTTCAGCAGGCTCAGGCAGACCTGACAGCTCTGAGGGGCCTGGGACTCTTCTGGGGGGTGGTCCCCTGCAAATGGGGGGTGCTCCGGCTAAGCACCCCTTGTCTCAGGGCCAAGGCAAGACCCAGATTGCTGCTGCCTCCAGGGTATGAAGGAAAGAAGCATTTTTGGTCTCAAGTTTGCCCTTTCTGGCTCCGTTTTGGGGGGGATGCTCTCCTCCTGAGAGTAGGCTGCGACCAGGCTGAAGCTGCCTGATCCCCGTGTCCCCACTGGGGATGAAGCACGGGGTGATGACAGCATTCACACACAGAGGTGATGTGACATGGGCCCACCATGGCATCAGCACCTGGCACAGGTCTCCAAAGGGGCAGCAAAGACAGAGGCAGCCCCTGCATGGTGCACACATATGCATGTATGCACGCATGTGTGCCCACTGCCACCCAGTGGTGGGAGAGCACCCAGCAAAATGCATTTTATAAGGCAAGATAACACAATAAATAGATAAATATACAGTACCCACTGGCGTAGCAAGGGCTGTATCCAGGTACTGGAAGGTTGAGGTCCAGGAGTGGTGGCCACTGGGAAAGCAGGTTTTGCTGGGCTGGAGTGGGTGGGGTGGGGGTAGAGCTGAGCTGAGACCATCACACCAAGCCTGGCCTCCTATAGCCTTGGGGGCATTAAATGGCCTGGGCAGCCCCACCTAGGACCCCCACCCACACCCTGCCTGTGGCCCCAGGAGCCCATTTGAGCTCAGCATGGGGTTGTCACTCTCTGCTTGAACTGTGCTGTAGGAATGATGCTTTCTAGCTATGCCCATTGACCACAAACTTATTCCCACTTTGCCTTGGACCTGCCTCATCCTCACCACCTTGCCTGATGCTCTGAGCTCCACATTGACACCAGTTTCCCCCTTATCCCACCTTTCTCTCTTGCTGAGGGTGGGGTGAAGGCTCCTGCCTGCTGTCAGGTATCTATCCCAGCTCTCCATCCCTTTCTTTCCCTCTCCTGGCAGAGCTGCAGGTTTTCTTTAGGCATCCAGCTGACACTGCTCTATCCTTGGGCTATCAGCCCCAGAGGAGGCTGGAGCCCACCATGAGCTGCTGGCTGAGCTGCTCATCCCACGAGGACGAGAAGCTACCCCTGCCGAGCAACTGGCAGCCATCCTGTGGTATGGAGGCCTCCAACAAGCTGTGAAATTACAGACTGGCAAGTGCCAGGTGCAAACAAGGATTAAGTAGCGTGCCATGGCCATGAGCACCAGTTTCAGGCCCATGTCTGGCTGGGCTCAGTTGATATGTCTCCATCCTGTGGCTGCCAGAAGGGCTCGGCTGGCAGAGCCTGGAGAGGAGCATGAGCTACTCTGGTTGGGGTTTTAATGCCAAATCGTATTGGGGTGAATCCATAACTGTGCTGAGTCACCAAGTGTCCTGATCCATGGCTTGGGGGTGTCCCTGAACCTGCTTTTCTCCTCTGACAGGGGTGCCTTGGGCTGGGGATGAGGAGGTGAAGGGATGCAGGATGCTGCAGTAACACCCCGGGGAGAGAGGGCTGGGTTTGTGCTGGGGATGGGCACAGTTTTGAGGTGCTGTGAGCAGTGTGGGTACGCTCTACTCAGTGCAGGACTTGCACGCTCCTCACCTCCTCCCCATGCAGCCTTTTCTTGCAAGGAGATAACCACTACCAGCGAGTTATCTGGCTCCGAGGCAGGAGATAAGCAGAGCTGGGGAGGATGCGACCCCCAGCTCGCTGCACTGTGAAGCAAAATCAAGCTGTGAAGGTGCAGCCAAGCTTCACCAGCCCATGGGGACCGCAGCTTTTGGGGGGATGTTTCTTTTCTCCCATGGAGCAGAGCACCCTGGCTGGAGGGGCAAGGATGAGGAGGGAAGAGCCTTGGTGGACCCCTCACAGATGGATTGAACTCCTGAAAGCTGGAAGGTGAGGCTGAAGGAGTGCTCCTTTTGCAGCTATAAAGAAGCATCATCATACAAAGTGCCAGTACATCACTTGCAGTAATTCAGCTGTGGAACAGTGAGGAACAAATAAGACAAGATGCTGTACATTAGCAGAGGCAGGAGGCATAGCCTCTCCCTTCGAAAACAAAGCATTTGTCTTCCAGCTGCAGTGAGCAACCAGCCCTGAGCAGTGCAGGGGGTCCAGCTGAAAATCCAGGGATGCTTTTACCAGCTGATGAGTTACAAGGGGGCTGGTTGTAGCCTGGTCTGAGCCAGGGCTATGTGAAACAAAGCCCATCACTGTGGGGGGAGAGGTTGCTGCAGTCCCTTGAGAGCAGATTGTAATAGATTTGAGCAAAAAAGCTGCATCTATGTACAGGGACAGCTTGGTTTTTGGCCTCCCAGGGGCAGTCAGGATGAGTGCAGTGACCAATGGGTGCAGTCTGCACTACCGTGCCCTGCAGAACTGGCCATCTCAAAGCCCGACCCCAAGCCAGAGCTATTCCTTAGGCTGGAAAATATCCTGTTATCTACTTTGATGGCTGCCTTTCATGTCAGCAAGCTCAGAAGTGAAGTCTCCAGGCAGTTGGGGGCTATTTTCAGCCCTTGCTGAAGTGAGACGTAGCGAGACAGCTTCTGGGGGAAAACTTTCCAGCTGGATTTTGCGAACCAGAAGGATTGGGTGAGCTTGGAGGAGTTTCTTCAAAACACAAACTTCAGCAGAGCCTCTTACAATTCAGGTCAACTTAAACAGGGGAGGATCAGAGCCAGAGGATTCGAATGCGAAGCTGAAATTCTGCTTTAAACCCCATCAAACCCTGGCTCTGGCCGGAGCAGCTGCCAAGCATCCTTCCTGGCCAAAAATCAGTAGAATGCATGGCAGAGGTACCCACCATTCTGGGTCACTGGCCAGTCTGTGTCCTCATTTTATTTGCTGATGGTTTCTTTATTGCTTCTTGGAGGAAACACAAGCCCTTTGCCCCTTCCTTTGCTGTCTTTAGCAACTCTGTGGTTGCTGTTTCGGGTGCTCCTGAACGGGTTTTGGGAGCCAGAGAGATGTTGGGGATGGAGGACAGGGACATTGCCTGGATGCTGTGGGGGAAAGGCTCATTAATTTGTTAAAATATAATGTCGAGAGAAAGAAAAGTTGTTTTTCCAGTCCAGCTCTGGCTGCATTCCCCATTGCCCTCCCCATGGCCATGGGCTAACCCCGAACAGCTGGATCTTGTCCCTGCAAGAGCAAAGTCCATTAATTCCTTATTAATAACTAGGTTGGTGGTGCCATTAATATCATTAATAACTTTGTTACTGGTGTAACAAAGCCATTTTTACTAGTTTGAATGGTTTCTTCATATTTGTGTTAATAATCATTCTCATCCTCTTGAATTTTACCCTAAAAAAGCCCAAACCCAGCAGGTTTTCCTGCTAAATAATAGTAGCAAAACCCCTCTGGGTGTGCAGAGGAGCAGCAAGGACATGGCCCGTGGTTCTCCGTATATCAGCGATGGCTTTTATTATCCCTTACCCTGAGCAAATGGGAGCAAAGGAATTGTCCCTGTCTCTGTTTACCGCTGTTTTATGGAGGTTTTCCATCTGTGGGCCTGAAAGGTTAATACAGCGCTTACCGCTGCCATCGCTTGGATTTATTGGAGAGCATGAAATAAAGCTTGCACTGCTGTAAATTCATTCTTAATAGAAACGTGGGGGAAGAAGCTATTACCCTTGTCTGTATGGCCTCAGATGCAGAAATTGGCTTTAAATCCCTGGCCCCAAGGTGAGAGGCTTTGCCCTGAGCTGTGCAGGAACCTGAGCTTTGCGTCCCCACATCATGCCTCAGTTTCCCCTCTGGCTGCTTTTGCAGCTCATTCTGGGGCTGCAGGTGATGTGGGTGCCCCCAGATCTGGACCAGCTGAAAAGCGTCTCCTCGTGCAGCTCTGGCTCCTCTGAATTTTTTCCTCGTCCTCTTCCTGGCATTGTTCGGGAGGAGTTATTAAAGAACAAAGATACATCTATTAATCATGCTTTTACAATGGGGCCAGGCTATAAAAAGCTCATAAAAATAAATAAGTAACCCGTTGTTGACACGTGGAGTAATAGAAGGAGTAGAGAGGAGTTGCCCCATTCTACATCTCCCCGTGCCAGTGCTGGGTGAGCCTGGCTGTCCCCTCTCCAGGATGTGGGATGGGGACATCCCATCCCTCGGTGGCCCTATTTGTGAAAAACAAGGGGTTAAGGCTCCCCTTGGTGTCCCAGCCCTAGGGGTAGGGGGCAATGTGGAGGAAGATGATGCATCAGCATTATCAGCACCATCTTCCCCCCATGGTCCCCTCGGTGGGGCTCTTCCCTCTCCTGGCTTTGTCTGGGGCTGGGACGTCCTGGTGGGGACCTAGACAGATGCTCCCTGGATTGGAGGCACTGAACCTTCCCAGGCACTGCACATGGTGGGAACATATGCAGATCCCAATGTGATGTCATGTCCCTTGGGTCCTAAAAACTAAAAAAAAAAAAAAAAAAAAAGTAATTCAACATAATTTGGGTGAAAGGCTTTTCTCCTGCTATGATTTGGCTTGAATTCAGAGTGTTTTGATCAACACCACTTCCTCTTTGATGGGCGTTTTGCATGAGCATCCCTCACCTGCAGTAGCAATGCTGGGTGGCAGTGAGGGTCCCAGCTCCGGGGTGACACATGGGGTGGCACTGGCAAAAGGCTTGAAATGGAGCATCTCTGATCTGGATTAAAAATAAGGAGTCAAGGCAGTGGTTCTTTGCTGTCAGGCTTGGAAAAAACAACATCATGTCAGGGATGCCTGAGGGCTGGCAATGCAAATGCATCTCTGCGGGAGGAAGAGCCAATGGGGAGGACATGGGGTGTTTGTTTCCAGGACTAGGTGCCACACCGACCCATTTGGATGCTGAAGGCTTCAGCAAAACCTGGAAGCCAAAAAAAAATCCAAGGGTGGATTTGGAGGCCCAAATTCCTTCATCTTTTAGAGCAAACCCATCTTTTTTCCCCCCCAAATCAGGGCTGCAGCTTTTGAAATGCAAAACCAGAAGCAGGTACCTAAAGGAAAGCTGGAGACATTTTGCACATCAGTTTAAGATGGTTGCAAGACTTCAAGGTTGCTAATATTTCCCCTGGACCTGGTGTAAAGGGTGGAAATTGGGGGGGGAGGGGGGTGTCCCCACCCTGAATCCTTGGCACTGGTGTGCTTTTGTTCTCTACAAGCCTCTCTCCATCCCTCTAAACCTCTTGGGCCATGTGCCAGCCGGGGAGGTGACAGCTCCAGTGACATCCCTGCTCTGCTCAGACATTGGATACAACAAAGCAGATCACACTGGCTCTTCTTAAGCCAAATAGGAATAAAATGTCCCAGGGATGAACATTGACCCCCTCCCAGCCAAGACACCCCCCCAGCATCCCCACGTCCCCAACCATCCCCTGGTCACGACCTCAGATGTGCTGGCTCTCCCCTCTATATAGGCTTCCCTCTCTTGGCACATATATACATATAATATATATATGTTATTGTTATTATTTCTCCATGATGGATGGTTTATTGATCTGAAGCTTCTGTCCACAAAAAAACAGTTTAAAATTCCCTGAGCCTCAAGAATGATGGGTAGGTAGTTGGGACATTTGTCTTCTTTGCCACCTTTTTATGTTGATTTTATTATTAGTATTGATTTATTTAAATATATATTTTTATATATATATATATTTTTCTGTCCCTCCCCAGGAATCCTCCCATCCACCCACCCTCCCTCCCCAAATCCGTGTGGCGGAGCCAGCATCAGTTTTTATTTTTAATTTTCTGTTTGGCCGGGATATAAGGCAGCACCGTCTGGGTGCTTTTATCGGCTACGGTCTGCGTGCTGCTGTTCCTTGTCAGCCGCCGTGCCGGGGGTCCACCACCACTGGTGGAAGGATGCTTCGAGGGTATCCCCGCCAGCACCTTACGGCCGGGCTCCTCAGGGCCATCATCCCCTGGGGACACTCTGCTGTCACCGTCCCGGTCGTCATCGCAGCACAGAGCGTGGTAAAGCACCTTGTCGCTGAATCGGACCCGTTCCCGCGTGCCGGCCGGCCGGTGATGCGGGATCTTGTGGCTGGCTGTTGCACCAAAGGCTTCCTCACTGGATGAATCTGGGGTCCCACCGCCCCGGGGACCATTGGTGATGGGGATCCCCCCATTCATCAGCCGGTAATCGGGCTGGCGAGCCAGCGGGGGCTGTGGCTGCGGCCGGGGGGGCTCGGGACCATCGCCCGGGTCGGAGGGGGTGGAGGCATCCAGGAAGGAGCAGAATTCCCAGCTGTCGGAGAGGATGTCAGAGACGGCGAAATCGAGGGGTCCCAGCTCAAAAATGCCTCCGCCCTTCTCACTGCTGGAGGTGCTGCTGGCTGTTGCAGTTGTCCAGTCGTCTGGCTCCAGCTCGAACTCGAAGTCGGATGTCAGTCGGTCAATCTGGCTCACCACCTGTGGACAGATGAATAGATGGATGGGCAGAGAGGTGTGCCGGACAGGACCCTCCTGTTTTTGCTCCGTAACAACACCGCATTCCTAAATATCTGCCATTTCCCCACAGTATCATCAGTGTGATGAGTTGTGAGGTCTCAGCCCAGGTGGAGCCGGTCCAGGAGCCCCTCGGCAGGGACCGAAGCCCACCTGGCAGCACAGCACCTATGGGCCCCAAGCAGGCTGTGAAGACTTGGGTGCCCCTGGGTGCTCACTGTGGCAGGGTGGGCCCTTTCCAGGGTGGCCCTGCGATCTTCCTTGTCCCCCAGGACCCTGAATGCCACCCCAAATCCCTGCACAAGTGGTGTCCCTTGGTCCTTTGCACCCATCTGTGGGGAGCCACCAGCAACTGCCACCTCCTCTCCCTGGAAAAGGTGGCTGTGCAGGTGGGGAAACTGAGGCAAGGGGTGGAAAATGTCCCAAGGCTGTGTGATAAAATGCAGAGTAGCACAGGAAGGTCGGGGGCTGTGGGGACAGCATTGTCACCCCCCACCCTGGCTGGGATGTTGACGGACTCAGTACCCAATCCTCTATCCCTTAGAAGGTGCTGGGTATATCAAGACCCGTGGTGGCTTGGGGATGGGGTTGTGGGCCCTCCACGCTGCAGGGGATGAACCTCACATGGGGCATGAATAAAACAAGCCCTTAAAAAATTAAAAATAATAGATGTAATGTCCTAGCTGAGGTTCAAGCCACAGGCATGGCTAGAAGGGAAAGGAAGGGAGGAAGGACTCTTCCTATGGCTCCCATGGACTGTGGTCTCCATCTAATGACCTTGCCAAGGTTTTGGATGCAAAAGAGGCTCATCACCCACTTTCAAGTCTTTAATCCCATCCAGCTCAAGGGCTGCCCAGCACCAAACACAGAACTAATCCTGCCCAGGGTACCCCAATCCTACCTGAGCACCGGCTGCTGTGGCATCCAGCTGGAGCCATTGCTGGGTCTCTGGGAGCATCATGGTGTTTCTTGGCTGGTGTTTCTGCATGTATATATGTGTGTGTGTGGGGGTGTGGCTTTATTTTGTGTGGGAGGCACAGCACAATGTGAAAATTCAACTCAGCAGCAGTTTGAAGTGCATATTTTTGGCAGGGTTGCCAAACTGGCTCGCCTCCCCCTGCTCTCCCGAGGGAGCTGGCAGAGGGCCTGGCCGGTCCCAGTGTTGCCAAGCAGGAGGTGGGCAGCGGCAGACAAGCGGGGGAGCTGGGGGGAACACCTCAATATCCCTTGTATCTCTTTGTGCACCCAGTTGATGCATTTCGTGCTCCCCCTCTCCTCAGCATGGGTATCTGCAGGCATCGGTGCCCCCTGGCACCCTGGGGCTGTGTCCCTCCCACTGCTCCCTGGCCCCCCATCCCACACATGGAGCATTTGGGAGCAAAAAATCCCCTGTGCTTAGCTTTTTCCAGGTGGTTTCTCCATGCATTTTTTTTTTAATGGTTATTCTTCATTATTGCCTTTCTCTCCCCATCTTTTTCCTTCCTTCTTTTTCCTTCCGCTGCCTTTCCACACCTCCTTTCCTGGTGGAAATCACCCACAAGTTTCCCAAAGTAACAGAGGGAAAACAAATCAACATGCAATATCTTGCCGAACATTTTGTTTTCTTCTCATCATGCCACCGAAAAGCCCTGCCTTATCTCTGCCAGCCCCATGGTTCATCAATGTGTGTTGGATCTCCTCATCCATCAATCATGGCTCTGTAACTTTTATGCTGCTGTTATCCCATAACTCCATTTTTTTGAGCACTTTTGCTGGGGAAGACTGAGTCCTTGGGCTCAGACACCCCATCCCATCCTTGTGTTGGGTGACCAAGGATGGGTACCCCAAAGCTGCTGTCGTGGTGCCAGGTTGCCCTTGGTCTCTGCATCTCTTTGCTAGATGCCAGCATGCAGAGGTTTGGGTCAACATGATAAATCACTAGAAATGCACCATAAAACATGGCTCAGCAGGGCAGGCTCCTTGCAAAGCCCTTGCAGTGGATGAGGAGGCGTGGGCAGAGTTAAGGGTAATTTAATATGTCTGGGCATCTGAAACAAGGAGCCCAAGGGGATGATTATGCTGCCAGCAGCTGAAGTGGCTCTGTTACACTCTTCTGACCTAATTTTAATAAAATTCCCATATTTGAGCTCCAAATTTCAGTTGTTTGATAAACCTGCCCATGCAGCTC
The DNA here is from genome assembly GCF_030463565.1 of Pelecanus crispus. Lineage (NCBI taxonomy): Eukaryota > Metazoa > Chordata > Aves > Pelecaniformes > Pelecanidae > Pelecanus > Pelecanus crispus. Next base: position 23,151,479 of record NC_134649.1, on the reverse strand, counting down.
TCCTGCTCTGCCAAGCTCCTGAGGAGATGTCACTGAGCATAGGGGACCCTAACACCCCATTTTCTTGTTGGGGGAATCCAGCCTTAGGCATGCAGCACCTGTTTTAAATCAGTTGCAGGTCCCTGTGGGATATGTCCAGTATCTGTCTGCAGCGAGGACCATTTCTCAGGCCACGAAACACTGCATGACAACCTGGATGAGCATCTCTGGAGGACAAAATAGTGTCACCTCCATGGGGGCACAACCCCAGTGGGCACAGGAGTCAGATATGTTTTGGGTGAGGGTGATGGGGCTTGATGTGTGTGTTTGCTGCCTGCTGCAAACATGGAGCAAAGCAAGTGGGGAGACTGGGGAATGGGGAGACCCCTTCTGAGGTGGGACCTGCTGGTGTCACCAGAAAAACGCAGGTTGAAGGGCTGGGGGTTGCTGCCCAGGAGTGGGTTGGATGTGATGGCAGTAAAAGATGCCGAAAAACATCTTTTCAGGGAAAAAAGGGTGCAGTGGAGCCTGGATAAGGTTTGGGTTGGACATGCAGAGGAGTGGTCCTACCATCAGACCTGACCACAAGGTGATGGGCACTAATACACCTTAACGGGGGATCAGCCCCACCAGGGACCTCCACCCTACCCTGCCCATGACCCAGGAGCCCATATAAGCTCAGCCTAGGGCTAGAAGTCTCCTCCTGAGCTGTGCTGCATGAGGACCTGTCCCCAGCCCTGTGTGTGGTTTCTCTCCTGGATGGACCTCTCAAAGGTACATTGAAGCCCACCCCTGGTCCTGCCTTGGGGATGAGCTTTGGACCTACATCATGGCACTGTCACCTCGAGGGACTCTGGGTCCCCAAAGCAGGGTAGTACTGGGGACAGTGAGCTGAGCGCTTCTCATCCCAGGCAGCAGAAGACAAGGGGCTTTACCTAAGTGCCTCACCCATGACCTCTGACTTATTTTTTCTGCCTCCTTGCACATGCAAGACCTCCAGAGAGGACTGGCAGGGACCCATCCATCCTTCAAGCTTTGGCTTTGAAGGGTATTGGGGTCAAGCTGGGAGCATCCGGGAGCATCCACAAGAACATCTTGAAGTTAGAAAAGGCAATTGCTTCTGTTCCCAATGCACCATGAGATTTCTCCCCCCCACCTTTTTTCCCCTTTCCCCCCACTTTTTTTCTCTTTTCTTTGGGGGACAAAGGGTGAAACTTGAGGAAAAAAACCGATGTGACCTCTTCTTTCTTGGTGACAAGAAAGAATTAGGAAAAAGGGCAGGGAAAGAGCTGTTCCTGGGGAACACCTGGCTATTATTATTTTTTAATAAGGCAGCAAATGATTGTGAAACCCTCAGCTAAAATGAGATCACCTGTGTTTTCACAAAGACTTGGTGATTACAATGCCTGGTTCAGGGCAAGCATCTCCCTGGGCTTCTAGCTGGGTCCCTGTGACACAGGTCCTGGCTCCTCCTCATCCTCATTAAAGGGACCTGCTGTGATTTGGGCTGGGTGGGTGCCAGGGGGAGTCACATCCCCATCTCAGTCCTTGTCCCTATCCCAGTCCTCACCACGGCACACAGGGATTAGCGTCATGTCAGCAGTGGCTCATTCGGGGCTATTTTTAGGAGTGCTTTCTATTTTAAATGGGGGGGTGGGGTGGCAGGGGGGTGTTAAATACCTATATGACACTTGGTACCTGCTGAGGATTTAAATGTAAAGTAGGATTTGGTCTTTTCTCCCTTCTTTTCTCCTTCCTGAGGCAGGTTGTCAAAGATTTTTAGCTAAGGCCATCACTGCTGGCAGAGGCAGCCAGGGTGAAAGTGATGGGGAGGGAGGGATGGATGGATGGACCAGACCTGGGATTGCATGGCTTGGGGTGACACCCTGTTGATGCTCTCATCCCCCAGTGAATTGGAGTGGCCCTGTCCCCTTACAAGCAGGTGAGGAGGGTTGTGGTATCCTCAGCATGTGCTGGTGGTGCCATGGAGGTGACCGAGAGAGGATGTGTCCCCATGCTTCCTTGCCTTTAGGTTTCACCTTGCTGTAAAGAGCCACCTTTCTGGTGACAGCAGAGCATCCCTGGTCAAACCAGGGGTACCCAGCAGCAGGAAAATAGGGAGCAAAAATAATTCCCCTTGACCTCATGTGTGGTGTCATCAAGGGGCCTCATCCTGCTGTGCCTGAGTGCCCTGAAAGCAGGTGTTGGGTGGCCAAGGGATGCTCAGCTCTTGCCCAAAGAGACAAGCTTTGAGCAGCTGCAGGATGCACTGGGGTGGAGGTATGGGGGGCAGGCACTGGAGGCAGAGGGGCGGGCCCACATCCCTGTGGTACCCTGTAAAGATAGGCACTGAGCAAGGATGTGCAAGCTGTGGCACCAATCAGTTCACTCCCATCCCAAAAAACAGCTCCCACCATTCAGCCCAACTGGGAGTGCTGGGTGCTCCCCTCACCCCACGTATGGTCCCCACACCTATAGACATTTCTGGCAGCCAGGATCTTTCCAGATAAAAGCTTGGGTGCCCCAGATCAGGTGTTTACCTCCCTAGCTGAGGCAGATGTTGAACATCTGGAGCATTGTTGCTTTGTAAAGGGACTTTTGGTTATCGGCTGCAAATCAAGCATGGAGGTTCCTGGCTTGGTTGCTCCAGCTTCCACATTTTGGCCATGTTGTTTCCTATCGAGAAGCTAAACCTCCTGGAAGTGTGGAAACATGCTGGAGAGATGAGGGACGAGGTGGGAGAACAAGAGGGAACTTCAAAGGCTTTGTGGCCCGTAATTGGTAATGTATATATTCCTGAGGCTGGGGAAGGAGCTGGAAGATGCTGGGATCAAAGTGCTGCAATCTAATGGCCCCTTCATCCTGGCACGGCCTTTGAAGTGGATGGGCAAAGCAGATGGGTGCTTGGGGTGGGTATCGCTGGGCAAAAGCGGGGTGTCTTTTCCTTGAGTTGTGTGTGTCCCCTCAGCTGCTCTCTGGTGAGATGCAACTGTTTTCCCAACCCAGAGCAAAGCATCTCATCCCCAGCTGGGCTGGGAGAGGAGTAGGGATTTTTCAGCATCCTCCCCCAGACCCCATGCTCCCTTGGCTGCCAGCTTCATCCCCATCCCCAGCACCCTGCTGCGCACCTCCAGCAGCACATTTTGGGGTCCAAAGCATCTTCCTATGCTATGCAGCTGCTTTCCCAGGCTGGATCTGACCCACCTGGCCCTGCACTCTGCTTTGTTGCCAGCTGGCACACAGAGGGGATGTGTAATGGGGTTGCATGGCCCATGCAAAAAATCCCCAACCCTATTCCTGAAGTATCCCAGAGGCATTTGACACCATCGCCTTGAACATCAATTCCTCCCTCCACAGGTGAAAAGAGCCACCTTAAGGCCTCCAGCAGAGCCCCCATGACCCCACAGCCAAAATCCCAGAGCAGGGACCTTCCTGCATCTCCCAAACTACTTCCTGGTGCAGGCAAGGTGAGTAAATATTTAATAAGGAATAAATGATTAATTGGAGCTTGCAAGGAGAAGCTGGGTTACAGGGGCCTCTCTTTCCCTGAGCTGATGCTTATAAATGAGTGTGCCACAGATCTTGGGATCATTTGCTAGATCATCAGTCACTAAATAGTTCAAAATCATCATGCAGATCTCTAAAACATGTTATTATTAGAATAATAAGCTGCCTTCTCGCCGTGAACTTTCCCAAGCGTTCCCAGATAATCACCTATTGATTACAACGTTATTAAGGTATTTATTATCATAAGGTTGAAGGGAGGATTTTCCTCCTGCCAAAGGCTTGGAAGAGACCACTCAGTGCTGCTTCCCTGCATGGTGGGACCCCACTGCTCCCATGTCAAGGGGTGGTAGGACCTTTTTTGCGGGGATTTGCACATAGGAAGAATTGCACAGATATTTGTTTTTATTTCCCACCTCTGAATGTACTCCACGGATGGTTTCCAACCCCAGCACTAATCAAAGGGATCCCCCAAGCCTGGGAAGGAGCTCAGCCTATCATTGGAGATGGCTGGGACCTCCTGGGTTATCTTGTCCCCCATAGCATCATCCTTATTCCTGTGGGAGGGCAGGCAGTGTGGCAAGCACTCGGCGGAAGCACCTTCCCTGCCTGCCTCCTGCCTGATTTCTACTTCCAGTGTGTGATTTCAATCAAAGATTTTAATAATCATTTTCCCCGCACATAATACAGCCCTGTCTTGGAGTGCTGGGGAATAATTATATACACAAAAGGGAAAGAGGGAGGGAGGGAGAGTGGGAGAGGAGAACTAGTAAAACATCATCCTCAATTGAACGGACATCTGGAATGACAGCCTTCAGGTGGGAACTGCTCCTAGGAGCTGAGGATGGTGCCTGAACTGGGGTCTGGTCCCACATTGCATGCCCATGGATGGGCCAGTGGAGCAGGCCTACCCTGGGGTCCCCTGCTGAAGCCTCCCCCTGGAGCATTCTGCAATCCTGGCTGAGTCCAGGGCTCAAAATCTCTGCTGAAGCAGGGATGACCTGGGACAAAAGCCTTATGTGAGCCAGAGCTGGCTGCACCTGTAGCTGGCGGGTGGTTTTGGAGCAGGAATCATCCCTGGGTGAAAGCCCTTGTGCCCACACAGGGGTTTCGGGTGTTATTTTTGTCAAGGTATTTATGACCTATCTGCTTCTTCCAGACCTGCAAAGTCCTGGTACCCAGCTCCTCTTGCAAGGAGAACCTGGAAGGAGCAGGTCCAGCATCAACCAGTGGAGGTTTTCTGGCTCTGCAGGTGCCTCTGGTGCAGCAGGATTGGGTCCACCACTGCCCTCACTGAGCACATCCAGCCCTGTGCCCCAACCTGCCGGCAAAGCCCTGAGCAGAGGAGATAGCTGCAGGGATGGGTGTTCCCAAAGCCTCCATGGCATCTCCACTGGAGAATACACCAATATCACGAATGCCAGGGCCCTGTGGGCACTAATGGGCTTTGATGATCCTGAGCAGCCCCTCCTGGGACCCCCACCCATGAGCACACTTAGGCTTGGGGCCATCAGTCCCTGCCTGGGGCTGCAGGGCTGCCTGTCCCCAGCCTTGTCTCCATGTCCTGGCCCTCACCTCCAGCTGAGGAAGAGCATCACTATGTGCAAGGTAGACAACCACAAGGGTTTACTTTTTTTACTACTTCTCTTTCACCAGTATCCTAGAGCTCACAGCTTGCCAGCCTGGTGTCTACCACATATTTTTCTGGGTGGGCTTGAAAGAGATTTCCACGTAATGTGCTCCCATCGAGCTTGCTCTGAACAATCCAGAAGACAAGGGACTGAATTTCCGAAGCCTCTAATGCCCAACAAGTGCTTGGTTTGGGGAAAACCAGGCTTCTGTTTCTTTGGAGTTGCTGGAGCCCGATTTAGCCTGGTTGGACCTGTGTGTTTTAGCTCTGGTGCTTGATCTTGTACTGAGTTTTATGCTGTTTTGTACAAATTCAACTAATTGCTGAGAAGTTATATGGGTGTGTTGTGCTGCGAAGTTATATGGGTGTGTTGTAGGAGTTATTGAGAAAGGTTGATACTTAGGACCCACCTTGTGGTGGAGATCTCGTGGCTGGCTCTATGCTGACCTGGCCATGTTGTCCCATGATGTGAGGGGCTATTCCAGGGCAGCTATGGGACACAGCCTGGGAGGTCACTGGTGCCTAGGGATGTGCCAGCTCCATGGAAAAATTATCTCCAGGGCCCAGCACTTCCCAGCATCCTCTGGAGAAGCCATCTCATGGGTCATGGACACCTCCCTGGCACAAGAACAGGGTCTCCCTGGTGTGAGGGGCAGAGGATGGGTGTCCTCTGGCCGCCCTCTGCTCCTCAAAGCACAGGGACCTGCTGCACCCAGCTCAGCTCTTCTACCCTCTGATGTTATTCCTCCTCCTTTGAGCCTGCTTCCCAAAATGTGTCCCTAGGGAATGATGACAGCCCTTTACCCCTCCCCTGTGTCCTCAGGCCACCTTCTCTTCTCCGAGACATGCTGGTGCAACCTGACTTGGGCAGCCTACCAAGGATGCTGCAGGGATTCTCAAGGTCCTTCTGGCCCCAAGAGCTGGATGGAGACCTTGTGCATCCACCTGTAGCTTGGTGGGAAGCACAGCCTGGCCTCAGCTGTGAACGATCAGAGATTTGCCCTGTCATGGTCCTCCTTATCCCTCCGCATCCTTGGCAGGAGGGATGCTCTTATGATTGTGGTGGTCCCACCCAGCCTTAAATCCATGGGCTCAGTAAAAGGGACCAATTGCCATCACCCTAATTTTAAAGGCCTTTGAGCTCCTGGAGGAGCATGAAGTGAGCTTGGGCTAAATGGAAAACAGCCCTGCCTCCTGATTATACTATTAGGACTATTTTTAATCCATCAGAGATTTGTTGAAGGGGTTTTGGGCTCCCCTGTTGGCGTTGTGGGAATGAGGAGGCCTTTTTGTTTTGGGTGGCTGGGTTTGCTTTCTGCTGCAAGAAGGACTGGCAAAGCCATGAGAGAAAGGGAAATCTCTAGGGATGCCACGGCCAAGTCGAGCCCTCATGGGGACCCAGTGGGGTGGCATGGTGGGATGTGGCATCCCCCTGACACTGGCTTTCCTGGCAGGACAGCCTCCCTAAAATCTCCCAAACAGCAGAGCCATCCCAAAGGAGGACATTGCATCCCAGGGGATGCTTCAGGCTGGAAGATATCATCTCCTTGGCCATGACTGTGCCGAGAATGATGTTGGTCCACCTGTATCAGTGTTCTCTCAGTGGCACTCAAATGTCACCAACCCATGCAGGGCTGCTGCATGGTGGCCCCATGGCAAAACCTCTACCAATTTCTGCCTTTCCTGGGGGAGAGGAGGTTTTGCACAGTGCTGGATATAACCCAATGCTTGGCTCAGGCCACAGAGAGGATGTGAAAACCCACCTGCCCTATTGCAAAAGCAAGCTGCCACGCTGTGCTCAGGTCTACTGTGCACTTTCCATCCACTGCTTCCCGCATCACCTGCAGAGATGTCCTAAATTACCAGCCCCGTCCAGGTCCCCTTACTTTGGAGATGTGTGACCCAAACACTTGAGCCACAGAAATATTAAATTCCCCACCAAACCAACTCTGCCATGGCTCTGCACTGGGAGGAAACTCCAACCACACTTTAACTGTGAATATATATATATATATATTTTTTTTTTTTTTTTTTTTTTTCAGGAGCAATGGACCCTGACAGCCAGGCTATGGGACAGCTAGTCGCTTTGGCCCCCTGCCCACCCGGTGGACTCCCCCCTCATTGCACCCAGGGCTAATGCCTTATTTTTGGTGCTCTCTGCAATGCCAGAGGGACCCACCATCCCCTCTCCATCCACCTCCCTGGTTTGAAAAAGGCCTGGAAAACACCCTCTAGGCCCCCCCCGCCCTTAGGCAGAGCAGAGCTGACTGTGGCATGGTGCCAACGGCACCGGCTCCCCCAGCCCCAGTGTGTGACCCCATGGTGCTTCTCCCACCACCAGCACCTGCAGGGCCAGTGTCTCAGCTGGGCCCCCTGACCCCAAGCATACCCCAGTGTCAAGGTCAAGAGCAATTTTGCAAACTGAGCCTATTTTTTTCTCTCCCCTCTTTTTGAAAATCCTATTGCACATCAGCTGGGCTGCACCACCCCAGGTCCCTCCTGGGGCTGATGGGTTGTGGGTGCTGAGCTGGCTCTGTTTGCCCCAGCCCAGACCCGGAGGCAGGGGATAGGCAGGGGCATGGGGACAGGGCACCCCTATTTGGGGCCAGCAGCTACCCCAACCTGTACAGGGATGCGATGACACCCCAGGGTTTTCCTACCTCCCGGAGCTCCTTGGCCACCTCCTTGAGCTCCTGTAAGATGCCTTCCAGTTGCCCGATCACCATTTTCATCCGACTCCGGATCCTTTCCCTTTCGCAATTACTCTTGCTGCTGCTACAATTGCTGCTGCTGCTGCTGGGGTGGTCACTGGGCTGCCTGTCCTGGCAGGTCTGGGAGTCCATCCTTCCTTACCGGCCTCGGATCCTGGCCCCAACGGCTCTGTCCATCCTGCTCCCCCCTAGCCGGGTGGCCTGGCGTCCGCGCAGCCCCTCTCGGCCGGGGAGCTTTCAACATCTTAACGTTCCCCTGCCTCCAAGAAAGTCCCAGCCACACGCTCGCCTCCCTGCGAGGTCGGGAGGCTCCAGTTCGGAGCTGGGAGCAGGGTTGGGATGCACCATGCGGAGTCAGGAATGCTGCAGAGGGGGCTCAGCCGGTGGCTGTGGGGAGATGTGGGGTGGCCATGGAGCGAGTGGAAGAGGCAAGTGCTGCCTGGTCAGGCAAACAGGAGCGGGAGGAGGAAGAGAAAGGGTCCTTTGGATGTCCCAGGAAGCTAAAATCCAGCGGCTCACGCCTTGCCTGCTCCCTGATGCCAGGGAGGGAGACGTGGGGCTGGGTGTTCCCAGGGAGTGATGCTGCTCCCCACGTTGGTCCCTTGCTCTGGGGTGGCCAGCTCCAATGCTGGGTGATGGTGTGGGGGGTCTCCCAGCTGGGTGCAGGCGTCCTGGGGAGCTCAGGGTCCCTTCCTGCAAGGAGAGACAGACAGACAGACAACATGAGGAAGCCATCCCTTCCAGAGCTAGAAAGCTGGCGGGAGGCCCTGCCCACTCATGCCTTGCCTTGATCTCAGCCCCAGCACGAGGACAAGCCCCTAGGTATCCCCACAGTGACCCCCCCCCAATTAAGGGGCGGGGGGAGGATGGAGCCTGGCACTGTCCCTGGCACCCCCCTTTTGCCCGCCCCCCCCCAGTTTGAGATCTGGAAACTGGGCACGGCAGGGTCTTGCTGAGCCAGATGGATGGATAGACAGACAGACAGACAGACAGACAGCCGTGCAGCTCAGGAACTTACCGTCGCGATCCAGACCCCTCCTTGGCTCCAGCCCAAGCTCTTCCTTGTCCTTTCTTCTTTTTTTCCTTCTCCTTTTCTTACTTCCTCCCCCCGCTCCTCCTCCTCTTCCTCCTCCCTCAGGGCTTTCGCGTGGCACAAGAGGCGTCCGGGGGCCACTTTCCTTCGGTCGCTGTTGGAAGGGGTGAGACGTTACCAAAGGTGACAGCCTGCCGCGTGGGGGGAGGGGGGGTAGGACGACACGACACGTCCCTGGGGACCCCTCCGCTTTGAGGGGGGGGTCAGGCAGCCTCCTCCCTCCCGTGGGGGCCATCCCACGGCCATCCTCCTCCCGGATTCAAGCCCCAACCCCATCTCGGCTGAGGAACGGGGGAAAATCCACCTTGCCCCCATATGCCCCCCCTTCCCTCGCGGGGAGGAAGCAGCACGGGCGGAGGCGGATTGGGGTGGAGGGGCGCATCCCCCCAGCCCGGGGGTGCGCGCAGGGAAGGAGGGGGTCCCGGCATGCTCGCGTCTCCATCCCCGGTACCCGCAGCCTCCATCCCCGCTGCTCGCATCCTTCATTCCTGGCACCCGCATCCTCCGGGGCACCGGGGTTGGAGGATGCCAGTACCCGCATCTTCCATCTCCGATACCCGCATCCTCCATCCCCGCTGCCCGCATCCCCCCCCCCGCTCCCCCCCTGCCTCCCCGGTGCCCCTGCTGACCGCACCCCCGCACGCCCCCCCCGGTACCGGGGACCGACCGGAGGCAGCGGTGCCAGCTCAGGGCCGGCCACCCCCTGGGCGCCGGGCGGGCGGAGCGGGGCGGGCGGCGCCCGGCGCCCCGGGCAGAGCCATGGGGCGGGCGGAGCGGCGGTGGGCGCCCGGCCCCGGCCGCAGCCTCCCCGCTCCCCGCGGCTCCCGGTTCGGCTCGCCCCGGCGGCTGCTGTGTCAGAGAAAGGGGCCGAGCCTCCGCCGGGCGGGGGGGGGCTTAAAGGGGCCGGGAGCCCCTTTGCAAGGTGCGGAGCAGGGGGAGGGCAAGCGCCCAGGGAAACTGAGGCAGCGCTGGGGGGGTCTTTTGCGGGGGGGGGGGGGGGCGGCGTGCCTCAGTTTCCCCACTCGGTTCCCCCCCTCTAAATAATAGCCTCATTAAGGCTGGCCCCTTCTGAATGCAAAATGCAACACCCCCCCCATCCCCCCCTTCCGGCCCTGTGGGTCATATTCAGGGCTAATTTCTGCAGGATCTGTAAAAAAACACCAGCACGCCAGGATGCAGGAGCATCATCCTAGCAAATGTCCCTGCTGCAGGACTTGCCTGGGCAGGAGGAAAATAACAGCCACGGGTTTGCGTGTGCATGTGTGTGTGGGTCTGGTCTTGGGGGGACCTTAACAAGGGGAAGGAATCAACCCAAAGCAGGGATCCAGCCTGGGAAAATCCAGCCAGCAATGGGAGCAAAGAGAGTTGCTTGTCCTAGAACTCAACTGCGACGATAGGTGGCAATCCCAGGTCTGCAAGAGGCAAGGCGGCATGTGTGTGTGCATGTTATTTATTGCCTCCTACCGGGTATGTTCAAAAGTGCTGAACACACTTTTTGGCATGGACCCAAACTGACTCATCCTTTAGTGAGCAGCTTGTTGTGAGACGATGCTTTGGGGGCTCTTCCAGTTCCCACAGGATATTCAGGTCAGGGTCCAGCAGTGGATCCCCAGGATGGCAGGAGTGCTGGGGTGCGTGGCAGATGCTGGTGAGCAATCCCTTGGTGCACAGTCTTGCTGTAATATTTTCCAGGGTAACCACATGGCTGGTGGGAATTTTTCAGCAGGAACCTCCTCCATGCAATAATTTGCACCTAAAGCTCAGCTGGGGACAATGCGGCCACCCGGGTCCCCGACAACCACAACACTTTCTCCTCTGCTCCCAGGCTCTGATTTCCTCTAATACCAGGTTAACGTCAGCTCACACTCTGCCTCTGCTGTTAACCAGGCAGAGCCGAAAATCAGCGGGGATATTAGGATAGTAATTTAGGGAAAGACTGGAGGTGGTAAAATTGAGGTGGAAGGTGCTGCTCCTGGGAAATCCACCTTGGACCAGTGATGCAGGACAGGGTGAGGTCTCACCTCTGAATGCACACAGCGGATCTGGCGAACGTGATAAAAGATATTGAATGACATTGGCCAGAGGAAGACCTAAATAAACTGCAGTGGGGGATAAAATGAGCGTCTGAGACGTGGGCTGGGGAGGAAACGCTGCTCCATCTATGACTTGCTCTTTCCCTTTCCCATAGGCATCTGCTTGTCACCTCCATGATGGGTACCAGCAGCCCAAGGATTTTTGGTCCAAGCCAGGTTGATAAAAGATGCTTGACAATACCCATGACCAGCACTGGACAGTGGGACCCTGAGTGTCGGTGCTGCCCAAAAACCTGCCTTGGAAAGTCTTGGAAAACCTAAGGCAGCAGAAATATCCCTGCAGGGATGTCCAAAGCCTCCAGTGTGAGGTTGGAGGCCAGAGCTATGTTTCCTACCACCTTCTGAAACCCTCTGGGTGGTGTCTTCAGGATGTGAAATGAGGAGGAGCCAGCAAGCTCTTCCCCTAGGATGGGAACAGAAAGGCTGTGGTGTGTGCTCAGTCTTCACAAGACATCCGAGAAGCCAAGCCTGCAGCATGCCCCACTCTTTGCTCCTGCTTTTCTTTGCTCCAAAGCCCAGGATGGACACCCTGGGCTGGTCCCATGCTGAGGAGCACCCCTGGCCCCAAGTGCCCCCAGCACTGGGTGGCAAAGTAGCAGCTGTGGGGAGGGATGTCTGTCCATCCTGCCTCGCTCCTGCTGTGAAAGGCGCTGTGTTTCCAGCTGCTGTTGCACAGAGCAGCCCAGCTGCTGGTGGATTCATCATTTGTGGAGGAAAAATAGAAAGGGTGGGTTTGGTTTTTTTTTTTTTATTTATTTTCTGCTTTTATTTGCTGCTTTGCAAAGCCTGAATCTGAATCCCTCCCTGTGAAGAACTTGGTGAAGGACACAGCTTTCAGCAGGAGCCTTCCCAAGGATGCTGCTTCTCACCTGTGCATCACAGCCCAGATTCGGGGGGTCATGGACCACCCTACTCTCAGCACCTCACATCCCTTGTGACTGATTCATGCCCCCCATCTTCCTGCCAGATCCTCTCCTACCCCATCCCACCTTTCTTGGGGTCTCCCAGAGAAGCTCGGGGGGGGAATCCCCAAATGCTGCCCAGCTTTGGTACCCCACTGATGAAGGGTTGGGGTTTCCCCATGGGGGGGACACTGCCAGAGTGTGATGGAGAGAGAGGAGTGATTTTATTCCCACCTCCCTAATCTCTCTCCTTCCTTCATTCTGCAATCTTTATTTATGCCTTTCATTAGATCTGATTTACCAGGGATTTTCCCATTCCAGCAGGAAAACTGCTGGGAGGGGATTTCTCTGCAAAGCTTTTGAGCTCGTAGGCATTTTATTTTCCAGGGTCGTGCCAGGCTGGTTCCTGCAGGGTGGCTCTCAGCTCAGCAAGGCTTAGCAGGGGACCCCAATGGCAGGGGGTCCCCTCTGTCCCCCCCAAAATCTCCTGTCATGGCCCCAGGATGGAGCTGGTCCCCATTGTCATGCTGCTGGCAGGTGCCCTTTGCTGCCGAGCGCGCTGATGTATCGCTTCCCCGCCGTGACTCACTGGCACAGATGTAATTTCTAATTAAATAGCGATTCTTTTCAGAGCCATTTATTTCTGTTTCTTTTGTATTTTGATTGGAGTGTCAGTCAGTTTTTCACCAGTTTGTCAATTCCTCTTTCCCTAAAGATTAGCTAGGAGAGATGTGAGAATACAGAAATATGTGTTAGCAGCGCTGAGCCCAGGAGCGCCTTGGGTCCCAGCCACCCGGGGAAAACCTCCGGAGTATATAGTAAGAAAGTGAGAAGGAGAAAGAAAATAATGCCTTAAGAATGCTTTGTTTCAAGCAATATTTCAAAATCTGTTTTTTTCCCCCATTTCCATCACCCTTCCCTGGCCTGTAGACCTGTGAGTTCCATCCTGCCACGTTCCTGTGGCAGAAGATGGTGTCTTCTCCTGGGAGAAATCCTACGGGATGCTCATGGTGAAACAGCCTTCTCCTGGATCGACTTTGTCCTTGGACCATTTGAAACCTGGGACATTGAAATTCATCTCTGAGATGCTCCAAAATGTGCTCCTTGACGCTCAGCACATGGTTTGGGGGAGAAGGAGGGTCCCCTGCCTGCTGGGGTCTTGGCTTCCAGGGGCAAGGGCTGGGGTGAAATCAAAATCCTTGCTCTCGGTGATAATTAGGGATTTTTTGGTGAGATGGTCCACGATGGGTTCTTTCTGGTGGCTTGAGTCCATTGCTCACCAGGAGAGCCTAGCAGCTCCAGTGTTGCCTGCTCTGCCTGGCGTTGGTGTCGTGGTCGGCATCCTCAACACCACGCTCCAGCTCCAAGCCACCTCATGGAGGGTCCAAATCCCCACATTCCAAGTGTCCACTCATCCCAGCGGCAGAGCATCCCTAAGTCTCAAATCATAGCCTGGCCATGGTAGGGATGAGAAATCAAATCTGCTGCTGTTTTTGAGCACTGATGGTTTCGCTCAGCCAATGTGTTCAGGCCAGGTGTTGCAGCCGAGTGATTTCAGGTTGACTTGTTGCTTTTAAGTGGCTAAAAAACCCCCAACCTATTAAAATGGAGTGGCAACATGGGTGTGACCTGTAAAACCATCCACTTTGTTGGGAATGGGATATGGGAAAATTCATGACTGCTTTCCAAACACGCTTTCAAAATGGGAAACTGCTCCTACCCTGAGAAAAAGGTTATATTTTAATGAATTTGTGTATCCTGATGGAAAACGTGTATCCCATCATGTGGGACTGTTGGCCTGTGTTATACTGACTTGTCCAGCTCTTGTATCAAGCACTGGAGCAAATCACCACCCCAGGTGATAGCCCAGATAAACCCAAACATGCTCAACCTTCCCTCCCCAGGGCCTTTAGCACAGATATATCCCACCCGGGGAGGGTGGGACCATTGGTATAAAAGGATTCAAGGAGCCTCAGCATCCCCCTAAAGGGTCTCAGAGCAAGGAGGTTTCTTCTGTCTTGGAGGTTTTTGGCAAAGGAAGGTTGTCCCCATACAAGCTGTGGAGCAGCTGGCATCAGTGAACAGTGAGTAACCACAAAGTGGGCTGCTCTTCCCAGGATTTGGTCCCTTGGGATTTCTCTCCTGATTTCCAAACTCTTTAGATACTATGGGGTCTGGGCTGCTTGGAGCTGCTTTTAATGAAGCTTTTTTATGTTAATAGGGTCCCTGCTGCTGCAGGGCTGGGATAGGGATGGATATGGGATTCTCTCTATTACCAGGTCAGCTAAAAGCCTTGTGGAAATGCTGCTCTTCTCCTTAATATTAAAAAACTTGGTCTCAGATGGAGACAGGGTATCCCCATTGTTTCCATTCTGGTCTGGGATTTATCCCTTATCTGGGTGGATGGAGCTGGGAGCATCCTTGCTTTTACAGCTAGTGGGTCTGGGTTCAGGGAGATGTATCCAATCCCCTGTAGTGGAGGAAATCAATGTGGCTTCACGCCCTTATTAATTCCTCATTGAGGAAAGCGCGCAGGGCTTGCATTGAAGTATGAAATGAAGTAGGCAGGGAGTAGGGAGAGCAAATATTAGCGCTCTTAATGGCCTTTTGTTTTACTAGCAAAACCGCTATTAATCACTCTGGTGAGGGGAGCTGAGTCTGCTCAGGGATGGCTTATCTGTGCAAACAGTGATGGAAATTAGTAGAGGGGAGACCTCTGAGCATCTGCACTGGTACTTGAGTGGGGACTGAGGATAGGGTCTGCTGGAACTGGGGGTGCCCTAACTGGGCAGCATTAAAAATGTACATTTTTGGCTTTCCTAGAGATGTGTCTGTTGGGGGAAAGAGGCTCTAGTGGAGAGCATGGGGCTGAAAAACCCTGGATGATGCTTCCTGCTGAACTGGCAGGTGGCATCAATGCTCTGTTCCTCAGTTTCCCTTTTGTTTCTGTGTTTGGGCTGAAATTGCTCCAGGAGAGCAGGGAAGGTATCAGGAGGCTGGTGGGCAGCAGGCAGATGGCACCAGGGACTGGGGTGAATAAAAGTTATTCTGGTCCTTAGCCTGGGCTCAGAGTTGAGCCCCTGGAAAGCGTCTATGGGGGTCAAACATTAAAGCATATTTTCTGCCATACTCAGCTTGTACATGGCTGCCTTGTTTGGAGTTTGGTGTGCCATAATTTAAGTGGAAATCTTTCCTAAAGGTGCTGATTTGAAGTGTGGCTCAGCAGGCTTTGTGATCCCCTGGGGCTGCCCAGCTGGGAGGACTAGGGAGGTACCACGGATGCAGCAAGGCTGGGCTTAGAGGAGCCCCAGCAGTGGCCAAGGGCTGTGTCACCACTAGAGCTCAACAGAAAAGTTGATTTTTCCAGCTGCTTTTCAAAAAAACCTTACCCAAATAAATTCTGAAGGGAAAAATAAGCCTTTCCCCAAAGTTTTGGAAGAGGGTTTTCCAGCTTCCCTTGTACTTTGCTTTCCCTTTGAGGAATGCGGCATCAGCTGTGATGTTCTGTGAATGAAATGCTGATTTGGCCCAAAATTGCATCTTCCCCCCCCGCCATTTGCCACCTGCCAGGATGATTATGCCAGAGCAGGATGGTGCTGGGGTAGAAGATGTCCTTGGGAGCTCTGGGCTTAGTCCTGTCCTCATGGAGACCCTCTACAAGGAGAATACCAAGCAGATGGACCCAACCTATGCCAAGAGGACCTTGTGCTAATCTCATTTTTGTGTGTTGCAGGGTGCCTGCCTGCAGGATTAGGCCAACTCCTCGGGCTTCATTTACATTTTTAAGTCTTGTCCCTGATCTTATCAGAGTTTCTGGCTCTACTCCTTCCTCTTTGGAAAGAGTGTGTTATTTCTGTGGGGACTGAGCTGTGCTGGTGAGGGCTTGGAGGTGCTCTGGCATGGCCTGGCTGGGGAGATGGCTATAAATAGGAAGGATAAAATCAGCTGGTTTAGGGATGTGCTGCCTTGTCAGCTTTGGAGACCCCAAATAATTTGGGGGGTTGTTGGGTCTCCAAAAGCAAAGTTAGTTTTTCAGGTCCAAGTCTGCAGAAGCCAGCTGAGCATCCCTTGGAACCAGTGGTCTTGGCAGAGCCTGGCCACAGTGATACTTGCTGAGGTGACTTGGATTTAAGGATTTCTTGACGTTCCCTGATAACTTCACCCTAGATCTCATCTGCTTCCTTTTTTGTTTGGATCATTGTGGTGTTGGGATGGAGAGACCAAATCTCTGGTTGCTGTATATGACCATCAAGAGGGCTGGATGTAACTACAGCATCTTCTCCTGATGGGCTGGTATCTCAGTGTTGAACCCAGGAATGTGAGAGCTGAGCCCTGGCAGGGGAAAGATGACCTTGCTTGCCTCGCATGGGAAAGTTTCCCTTTCAAATTCTTCATGATTTATGGTGTGCAATGATAAATAGCTAATCAGGGGGACCTCTGGCTCTGGAGGGCAGCAGTGCAGTGAGTGGGCTGCTGCAGAGCTGGCTGCAGGCATGGGTATGTGGCTGCTTCTGGAGCAGGACTTAGATGGGGGAAAAACTCTGCTCATTTTGACCACCACCTCCCTCTTATTTCACCAATCAGAAGCGGCTGATACGTACCTGGAAATATTAATGGAGTAATTAATATTAATTATTATTAATTAATATTAATTACAGCTTCTGTCTCACCCAGCAGTGCTCATTCCTGTGCTGCCTGGTCCAGGAAGGTCTGAGCCACCCTGTGGTGCTCCAGTAGTGATTCGCTGGTTAGCCAAAACAGAAATTTCTATCAAAATTGCTTTCAAACAAAATCTTTTTTGCAATGGGAATGAAAAAGCAAAATCACAGGGAGTTTCTGAATGCAAATCTCCTTTTCTGTGGTGGTAGCTTGTTTAAATGCTCAGCGAAACAGCGCTGGCATCCTCCAGGCACAAACAGCTCTTTGAAACCTGGACAAAGGCATGGAAATTTGGGGATTGCCAAGCGTTCTGTGGGGTTTTTTTGGGCTGAATTTTTTTTCCTGGAAAACTTTGCCTGTGTCTGCTCCAAGGCCCTGCTTAACATGGTGAATTTGCAAATGAAAATCCTTTAAGCTCTGTAACAACCGAAGGCTTTTGTGCCTTGGGGCTGGGTGAGTCCACTAATGTGATGTATGAAAGGCTGTTAGAAACCCCAAATGTTACTGGTGATATTTTTTGGGGACACATGTATTAAATCTACTTGGTTTCATGGCAGGGTTAATTAGTGGTGGACAGAGCTGCCCAAGGTGGTGGGAAACCTTCATTCTAATGTGCTTTTTCATGTCATATCCCTTGATTGCTCTTGCCAAGACAACCTGACTATAGTTAAAAAATATAAAGCATGACATGATGCTCTGGCTGTGGCTTAGCACACAGGTTGGGTGCTGGGTGCCCAGCACAGCCTCATACAAGACAATGGAGAATCTTCCCTGCCACATGGGTGGCTTTAAAGGCCAGGAATAGCTTAAAAAAAGGTCAAACCCCCATTTTCCTCCTTCTTGTGCTGCCAATTTATGCCACAGGCTGGTCCCATATCTGCTTGGGCCAGGCTGGGGGCAAATTTTAGTGCAGGATTCTTCGGAGTAGGGATGATTTCAGCAGTGTTGGGTTTCCATGGTGACCTGTGCAGCATCCCGGGAGCCAGGACCGCACACACATGCACACCCCAAGATGCAACTACCTGGGAAATTGGCGGGGGGAATAGCTACAGCTTTGCTGAGTCACTGCTGGCTTGTATTTATAGGCACTGGCAAAGCTCACTTTGGGATGCTAATAATACATTTTGTTAATCAGAGGCCATAGCAGAGAGCTTCTTGCCTTCTAATTCCCCGCTGTGGCAGAGCTAGGGCTTGTTAAATAAACAACTGTGGTGCTTTTGGGGGGGGGGGGGAGGGAAGCCAAGAACTACCCCAAAAATCTCCTGTGGGCTGGTGGAGAGGAGGAAGGCCTTATGCATCCCACTTGGATTTGGGCTGTGACTGGGAAAGCCCCTTCCCTGCATCTTTTGATGCTGCAGGGTTTGCACATCACCCTGCACCATGCTGTGGGGACCCATGCATGCAATCAGGCTGGAAAAACACCATCAGCAAGGCCAAACTTTGCTCCGGACCCTATTCCTCCAAAGCTGGCAAGGGGCTCCTTGCATTGCTTGTCGCTTCTTTTGGGTCACCCGGTGCTGTTGTCCCTGCTGCCACCTTCACTAAACCCACTGGGGGCGACTGCCACAGGAGGGAAGTTTCAATGTGGCTGTTAATGTTTTGCAGTAGCTTTTAAGACACAGCGGCAGTTTTGCATAAAATATCCTCCAGGTGAATATTTTAAATGGACTTTAGTAAGATGCTAATGGATTTTCACAGTTGATGAAATTAAGGCCATGTTCCTTCAAACCTTGAGAAGCTGACTTTGAAGGGCTTCTATTTTTTTTATCCTGCTGTTTTTTTGCAATTCTTCCTTTGGTTCATGTTTGCTTTCCTCCTTCCATTAAGAAGTGTTGATTTTGGTGTCCCCTGCTCTGGTGGGATGCTCCTATGCAAGGTCTGTGGCAAAGAACATCGTCTCAGCCAGTTGGAAGAAATGTGGGGAGCTGCAGGTAGGGTTGTGTTGGGTTTGGCTTTGTGAGGAACCATCCATCCATCCATCAGCCTGGTGCAAAGGGCTTTGTAGCCTACAGAAGTTTGGGATTTCTACATGTTTGGGATCATCTCAAGAACTTAGGAAATGAAGATGAGCGAGGTGCTGTCCCCATTTCCCAGCTCTACTGGGAAATGAGAAAAATGGGCTTTAGACATCCATCACTTGTGCCTCGCTCTGCTCCTTGCCCTGGGGTTTACAGCTCTTTCACCAGCAGGTCCTTCCTACCATCTGCTGTTGAGTCTTGGTCCTCACATGGCTGTGGTTACCCTGAATTTCTACCCCTTGTTTCTTGGTTTAAAAGCAAATGTTGGTGTTCCCAGGGCCAGGTGAGCTGCTTGAGAATGCATGCTCTCCATGAATGGTGTGAAGGAGGAATTTAATTCCTCTGCTGATGAGCCTGGGAGGATTTAATGGCCCCTGCAATAGTTGTATCATGTCTCAAAGCCTTTTGTACTCCAGCACTGCCTGCAGAGAAGAGGCCAGGGCAGGGAGCTGGATGAGCAGATCTAGATGATGCTGAGAGCCCACCAGAACATGTGGCCTTTTCTCGCTCTTCTTCCCCCATCTTGAGCCCCTCCAAGAAGAAATAGGGACCCTGCAAAGCATGGGGCATCCCAGTGGGCTGTGGCTGCCTGGGGACTTCCCATCTGCTTCATTGTCACAGTCATTCATAGCTTTCAAAATCATCCAGCACATGTTCCAGTTTTGGTCTCCTCTTTGTTAGGAGCCTTTTGGGACAGGCTGAACAAAATACAGCTGGCTGCTTCTGAGCCTGGGGGAAAACAGACATAAATAATGCTGTGACTGATTTATTTTTTTGCTGAAAGGTCCTGTAAGGGACGGGATGTGGATAGGATGCCATGAAGAAGTGCTCCTAACCCTGTGCATGCTTGACTCTGCTGCTCTTGGCATGCTTAGAGAGGATCTGTTCCTCCTTGTGAGCTAGAATACACTTGATAAAAATTTAAAAGATTTTAAAAGATTAAAGATTTTAAAGTTAAAAGATTTAAATCTTCATAACTTGGAAAGGATTAGAGAAATTTTCCTGAACCTTATTTGCTTCAGAGGTGATGGTGAGATGCATGTGCCAGTGCCTGAAACTTCAGAAGGCATCACTTAGTTACATGGGTTCAAACTTTGACTCAAAGACCTTTGTGAAAAGGCTTGGATTACCCATCTCTATCTGCCTTGCTCCCTCTCTTCAGTAAAAGCCAAGTGCTTAAGAATAGAAGAAACTGCAATATATATATATATATTGGTTCCCTTAAAGCTCGTAGGAAAAATAGGATGGTCTGTTTAAACAGCTTTGTGTGCGTGTGGGCAGGAGCGAGGGAGGGTGCTGTGTGTTTGGGTGAGGTAGGGATGTGTTGCTGGAGTGTCTGAGCTCTTGCTTGTTGGAGGGTGTGTAAATTGCACACGCATGAGTACTCAGATCACCTTGAGTTTTGGCTGTAGTTGAGTTTCAGATCTGGGGGTGATGGGCTGCTGGTACACTGTAGGGTTTCAGTGCTGCTGGTGCATCTGGAGGATGCTCTCCCCACCCTGATAGCAGCATATCTGTTCCACTTCTGCATAGCAAAAGGAAAGCACCGGCCCTCCCCATGCTGAAAGTCAGGCAAAATGGCTGGTGCCCTGTGACAGTCCTGCGAGCTCTGGGCTGTGCCCCCCGTCCCCCCAGCCCCACCCCCGCAATTGCACTGAGACTTTGAAGCTGTGGTTGGGCAGCTTTCTATTGTGTTTGGGGTACACAGCACCCCATAAACCCCCAGGGGCTATGGGTGGGTCTTGCATCTTGGCGTGATATCCTCTCCTCAGAGCATTGCATCTCCTGGAGGGGGGCAACCTGGACACAAAATGGGACAGCTGTCCTCCAACAGGGTTTGGGTGCCATTTGCATGTGGAAGGCTGAGAGTGCTTATGGTTGGCTTTGGATGCAGAATGCCATCTCACTGGGGTTTTCTTCCTTTGTTCTCCCACCTGAAACCCTCATCTTGAGCCCTCCCCGCCCAGCTGTAGGAAGGGAGAGGAGGTGCTGGGACCAGGCAGGAGGGCTGGTTTTATTTTGGAGACACTTCCCATCTGCCCAGCAGGAAACCCCAGGGATGCTGAGGCTGTAGGAGCAGGAGCACCACAGCCTCTTGTCAGACTCTGATGCTGGGACCAGGGCTGATCCAGCAACTTTTGTGTGCTCCCTGGTGCACCCAGATATGAGTGTACAGTTACGTTGCAAATCCAACAGCTTGCAGATATCCCACAAAACCTCCCCAGCCCTCACTGCATGGGTTTTGAGGCTGAGATCCCCTCAAACTCATTCATACAAAGAGAAGTGGGATGGTGATGAGGAGAGATGGGAGCTCAGAGGACATGCTGCTCTTCCTGCAGGTGTGGCAACCCTGGAGGCCAAAGCATGCAAGATGTCTCATGGACCTTGTCCTTACCCATCTTTCCCCTGCAATAGCGCTGCATGTGGGATGTTTTTACCTGCTCAAGGAGGAGCTGTCCTGGGAAGAGACCCCCCAAGAAAGGGGCAGTCCTGGTCTTCCCCTCTATCCAAAAATGGTTGAAGTTCTCAGCTCTGGTATATCCCAAAATGAGAATGTCTGGGATGGGCTCTGAGAAGGAGAAATTGGGTTGTTTGTCCCCAGCAGTGTCCTCTGATGAGCTCAGGGGTGAGGAAATGCATCAGGAAAATCAAACTGGGAATTTTTTTTCCCCCACTCTCCTCTCCATCTCCCTTGTTTCTGTTACAAAAAATTCAGGTATTTTTAGAAACTGTTTCAGCATGTATAAAAGGTGACCAGCCGAGACTGTGCCATGTCTCCTGGAATAACGTTACTGTGCAGGAATTACCCCTGCTCCTGTCATCAGCATCTGTCCTCAGATGAAACAAGTCACAAGAGCTTAAAAATAGCTTTGAGAGGGTTATGTCATACTGCTAGAAAACAAAGGAGAAGGCGGGGGGGGAAGCCCTAAACTCCACAACCTCTATAACTTTGTGCCTGGCACCCCTGACTCCTCTGATGATAATTCCCTGAGCCCATATCCCTGTCTCTGCACACCCCTTATAGGAGGTCATGCATTCCCTGTTTTGGGAAGGCATGTGGGACAGCAAAAAATAAATGTACTGGGCTGGTAAGGGGAGGGATTGAGATAAAATGGACTGTAAAAACATTTCCTAATGTCCCATGCTCAGTCTGTTTTAATATTTTCCAGGTTCTGCTACTAGGTGCATAAAAATTATAAACTTTTACAGGTTTTTCCCTGTCCAGAAACATTAAACCTGTTTTGTTTTGGTTTTTTTAATGCTTCCTGATTGTCTTCAGAGCTGGATGAATTTTTCCAGCCTGCTGCGGGCTCTGATTTGCCTGGGACAGATGCTGAACAGGCTGCCCTGCATGGTGACAGCTATCCTGAGCTTTGAGAGGGCACATTTCCTCACCTGTAAAGAAGTTGAGAGTAACTTTGAGTTATTCTTAAGTGATATTAGAATGTCTTTTAAGTAATAGAAGACATTTACTGCTAGCAGCTTGAGCTTAGGCAGGAGGGGAGCAGCTGGAGCATGGTATGGGCTGGGATCTGAACTATGGTATAGCATCTTAAGGGATGCAAGAACGGACAAAAAAACCAACCCTGTTACCCTATTCCTGCACCTTCAAAGGGGCTGAGTGCAGGTTCTGGCAGCTCGGTTGTGTTTGTGGTCCCTGGGCATAGATCCTTGCATTGCTGGAGGATGAAGCTTGGACAAGAAGTAGTGGGAGCAGGACCAGGCTGTCCTGGCCTGCAGCATGCACCAAGTGTCCCCTCTGCTCTGCTGTTCTATTTTTTCCGTGATTTGTTTTTGGTTTTGTTTTTTTTTTTTGCATTTGAGTTCCTCAGTCCTCAGCATGAACATTCCATCTCTTTTAGCTCTTTTAGTTTGTTCCTTCCCTGTGCTGTGTATAAGGACCAGCCCCACTAAACCTCTTCTCCAGCCAAGTGACCTCCCAGGGATGGGCAGGCAGGTCCCCAGAAGACACCCCCAAGGTGGAAGATCTCCCCATTCCCACCTTCTTATGTTATCATCACAAGACTAAGGCAAGGCCAATAAAATCTTTGCTCCTAAGCCATGTTTTCCAGTTGCTCAGGATGGCTGTGGGGCTGGCTTGCCTGAGTGGGGGGCTGTGATTTTTGTCTGCAGCAGCAACTCAAGGTGAGGGGCAGGCTGTGAAAACAACTTGAAATGAGGGGTTTTTTTGTAGCTTCCCTGACCCAAGAAGCTTCAGGCTTTCCCTGCTCTTTACCCTGAAGTATGCATCCTCCTCCTGCTTGCTGCAAAGATGAAAAGGAGGAGAAAAAAAAAAAAAAAAATCCATGTTTTGTGGGAGCAGAGGCTCATTCCCCAAATGCCTGAGGGCTTCCAGGGCTCAGCATTGCAAAGCATTCAGCTGCTTGGTTTCCTTCTCGTTCACAGGTGGAATAAAAGCCAATGTTTTTGTTGAGAGGAAAGCTGAACCATGATAACAGGGAGGGGGGCAGTTGGTGTTGTCCGAGTGGATCAGAGCATTGTGTTCTCCTTTTGCCTTTGAACAGATGTGTATCATCGTGCCTGCTGCAGCACAAAATAAAAAATAGAGCTGAACCAAATGCCTTTTCAAAGGAAATAATCTTCTTGTG
The DNA here is from genome assembly GCF_030463565.1 of Pelecanus crispus. NCBI lineage: Eukaryota > Metazoa > Chordata > Aves > Pelecaniformes > Pelecanidae > Pelecanus > Pelecanus crispus. The sequence goes on along the minus strand of NC_134649.1, from coordinate 23,128,280 downwards.
GGTTTCCTACCTTGGGAAAGAGCTTGTTCCCTTTCCTTCCTGCTAATAAATGCCAGTAAAAACAGCCTGTTCCCCCCAGAACAGTATTTCCCAGTGGGGGTATGTACAGACAGGAGGATTTTTTTAGTCAGCTTTTTATCAGGGCATGTTAAATTCTTTGGAAAATGTCACCTTATGTGACTTTGCAAGGTCTGGCCAGGCTGATGATGCCAGGGAGCAAAGCCAATCCCTTGGATGTGCCTGCTGGGTAATGTCACCTGGGTGTAATGACCTTGGCTCCGGTGTCAGCATGTCCCTGCGTGGGGCATGCTGCTGTCCTGGCTGATGCAAAGGCTGGGACATGAGCAGGTTAGCAAAGCTCTGATGAGCCCAAAAAGCAACACTTGATGTAAAAAATATCTTTGGTTTCGTTTTGTCTTTAAGTTGCAGGGAAAGCAGGAGGGGAAAAGGATGCTGCGGCAGGGAATGCTGCATGTAGACAATGTGCTTTTATCAGAATTCATGTGCCTTGGGGGAAGGTGTATCTGACCACGGCTAAACGTGCTTTGCATGGTAGCTTTTTTTCCTTTCAGCAAAATTGAAAACTGCTTGCTGACAGATGAAAATGTAAGATCAGCATCTCCTTTCCCAAGCTGCCTGGGGAAATGGCATTTTGCCCTGTGCAGGGAGGCGCTGGGGCTCTGGAGATCCTCAGTGCCCAGTAAACTCTGGGGCTGGATCAATATCTTCCTCCTGGTGCCTTGGGCTGCAGCTTGGCTCTGGCTCATCCTGGGTGGGTGGTTTTGGTTGGTGAGAGGCATGTGGCTGGTGGAAGAGACATCATACGATGCTTTGTGGCCCTTGCAAGCAACATCTAATTGTCCATAGAGGGTCTGTTCTGGGATGGAGGGACCAAGCTGGGCTTTGTGGGTGCCCAATGCTCTCAATCATCCTAGAAACCACCTCCTTCCCTGTGCTGTTCCCCCCAGTCTCAGCAATTGTGGCTGCTTTCCACAGCCCCATGAACCAGTTAAGGCCTTATGGGATATCTGCTGGGGGTTTGTGGCATCAGGGGAGGTTAAACCAGAGGCTTTTGATCATGTAGCTCTTGGATTATTTGATTGTGGGTTGAGTGGCCAAGCAGCATTGATCATGTAGCTCTTGGATTATTTGATTGTGGGTTGAGTGGCCAAGCAGCACTGATCATGTAGCTCTTGGATTATTTGATTGTGGGTCGAGTGGCCAAGCAGCAAGGCTGTTAATCAGTTGTAAGGATTTTGGGAGGGGATTAGGATTTCTCAAAGCTTGGGTTTGAGTTTGATGCTGAATGATAAGAATTGGGTGTAGGTCAGGGCTGGATGTGGAAATCCAGCAAGGGTTATGTAGGACATGGTCCTCCTCTGGCTCAGGAGTGAGCTGACAGCACCTGGGTGGTGGGAAGGTGCTGGGAGAAAATATCCATGTGCTTGCCCTGGTCCTCTCCTCCTCTGGGTGCTGCTGCTGGGTTAGATGAGTGTTTGGCCAGACCCTAAGCAGCCATCATGTAGTTCCTGAGTCCCCTTAAGAACCTGTGCTTGGGTGGCTGGGTGCTGGACAGAAGTGGGACATGGTGTGCTCTGACTCTTATGGTCCTGGCAGTGAGACCCTGGCATTGTGGTTTTGAGGCTCCAGATGACGTGTCATTCCTCCCCTCTGCTCGAGCCCTCCTTTAATGGGAACACGTGGTGAAACAAGAGTTGTTAAAGCTCTCCTTGTGCTGGGGCTTTTGATCAGGGAAGTATTAATTAAGCTTGAAAGCAAAGGAGAAAGACTAATGAAGGGGAGATCAAAGGCAGCAGCGAGCAGGTCAAGTTCAAAACCAGAGCTCACCATGGGTCTGCTCTGCAGGGACCTGCCCCAGGATCTACCAAGAAGGTCCTTGCCCTCCTCTGGACTGTTGAAGGTGATAGGGCATCCATCAGAGGCTGATCTCCATCAGGAAGTGCTCTGTGGTGTGACTTTGGCTGCTGTCCATGCTAATCATAAGATCAGAGGAGTGATTATTAATTATTTAGCTGGGGAAGGACATGGGGCTTTGCAGCTCTTGGGTTGCACTGGCCCAGAAACATGATGTTGGCTCCAAGGATGTTGTGCAGCCCACAGGCATTGGGCAATGCCCTGGGGAGGGAGATGACCAAGAGACTGGGGAGAGGTTAAGCTAAAATATAATATTGGCACAAGAACAAATGGGGAAAACCTGATGGGGAATATATTTATGTTGGAAATGGGGAGAAAATGTACAGAGGATGGATGGATTGGCAAATGTGTAAAGCCACTGTGATGGAGAGATGCTCTCGGGGATGCTTCCTTGCTGCTGAGGACTGGGAGCGGGTATTGCCTGATAATTCATTTGCTAGTTGATGGAGTAAAAATGCAAATATTTGCCTTGATGAGTTGTTTCTGGCCATGGGGGCTGGTTGAAAAATGAATTGCTTACACACAGATATTTTGTCCATTGGCTGGCAGGAGCTATTAGTAGTGTAACCTATTTGGGAAGATGATTTGACCAGCAATGGGAGCTCCTGCAGGCAGGAGCCATGTGGGTAGGTACAGAGATGATACTTGGGGTAATCTCCAGGCATTGGACTTCATCGCTGGTAGATGTCCATTTCCCCAGCCCTAGCCCTCCCATCACAGGTATCTCATGCTTGAAACAACCTCTTCCACCCCTTGTTTACCCTCCCTCTTCCTCTGTTTTCCCCTTGTTTTCTTCATCCTTCCTGAGCTCCCCATTGCAGAGCATGGACCTGCTTTGCCTTTGATCAGAGAGGAGCACCTCCTTGATGTGTCTTAAATAGTTTGATGTCTTGGGCAGGCAGGATTCCCCCAGGAGCTGTATATTTTTAGTGCCTGATATTGTTTTAATCATAGCAAGAAGTGCTACTTGGCAAATATTATTTCGGGATGTACAAAATTAGTGATCCTGCTGTCAAGGAAGAATAGGATGGAGGCTAACGAGTTTGGAAGCATGAGCTGGGTGGAGGATCCACCACAAAATTAAAGCAGCTTTGAATTTTCCCTCTTCCATGAAAATGGTCTTTTTTTTCTGCCCTGGTCATTATCAGAGGTAGGCAGCCCAGTTCCCTGATACTTTTTGCAGGACCTGGTTGATATGTGCCTGGGCTCCCTGGTGGCTTTCTTCACCAGGTGTTTCCCCATGCATCAAGTCCTGTGGGATTTATCTGGGTTCTCCTACTGGCCTTGCCTTGACCCATGGGGTAAAGGGCTGACCTGATCCTGTCCCTAATGGGGCTGAGCAGAAGATGGGTTTGCCTTCAGAGGGGTCTTTGGTTGTTCTTGCAGCTGGGCAGCTCTGCTCTGCCAAGCCCTGGCTGAGTTGGTCTCCTCCGCCTCTTGAGTCTTAGGACACTTTGCTGAAATGTCAGGCTGTTTGTGTCCTGCATCCTGAGAGTCCATCCATGTTGTGTTTTCCAGGCTTTTTAGGATCCAGGGGTGAGGATCCCAGCACAGCCTCTGAATGCTGCAAGGATGGGTTGGAGGGATTCTGTGTGTTATGGAGGCAGCAGAAGGCATTGGAGCTCCTTTGCTGGACTGCTGGGAAGGTGCTGAGAGTGGGAGATCTGCTGCAGCTGCTTTCTGCATCCTTCCAACACCTCTCTGACTCTCAGCTCTGATTGCGTAGCAATCTCCAAACCAGAGGGGTTGCACCACAATGTGAGCTGAGAGCAGGGTGGAGAGAAGTGGGGGGCTTTCTGGTTAACACTGATGCCATTTGATCCTCCTCTTTACTTCCTTGAATTTAAACATTGCTTTGCTGGAAGCAGCAGCAGTCAGGGCACAGAGCTGCTTTTGGCCTCTCACAGCTGTGGCTTCTGTGTGTGGAGCAGACTATGGTGCATGGGCACAAAAAAACCTGAATATGGGGCTTTTGGGGTTCCTGTATCTTCTCCCCAACCCTGGGTGGGTGGATGGTTGTGGCTGGCTGCCAGCCAGCTCTAGACCTGCTTTTCTTCCACGGGTTGCTCTCTCATTTCTACCCAGCTCCTGATTGTCTTGACAATTTGTACACTGAGTCCAATTCTGGGCTGAAACTGCCCCAAATGAGAATCAGCCTGATCTTATCAAATTGTGGGTCAGACTGATGAGGCTTCAGCATTGCTTGGAGGGGAGCTGCAGGGTGAGCCCCTCCTGAGCATTAGTAGTTTTTCAGAAGTTGGGGCTGTGGCATTGTTTTTGCCAATGATGACAAATTGTAGTATGTAACCAGCAGGTAAGGAGAGGGGTATTATCAGCATAGGTGACATGTCCCTGAAGACCCTCAATTGCCCCCAGCCTGCAAAGTGACCTCTGTGGGTGCCAACCTGGGGTGCATGTTGGCATTAAGGGTTCCCCAGCTTGGTTTCCTCTCCAGGTGCTCCTCAGGGCTGGCTCTGCTGGGGTGATGATGCTCCAGACTAGGATGTATATGTAGAAGAGCCATGGTGGTTTGCATCTTCTGTGGCTGGGCATGGTAGTCAGCAGTGAGGCATCATGACCATGCAAAGGCAGGTGGTTGAGGTGTCTCTCCCTGTACCTTGTCATCTCAGGGTCCTGGCCGGAACAGCTTGTTTCAAGCAGGTTTTGCACCTTGTGAAAAGAGGATGTTAAGTGTTACTAGCAGTGCACTCTGATCTTGGAAATTACTCTTCTAATAATTTGCATGAATAATCCTTTTTCTATTGCTCAATTATAACTGACTTATTGGGACAACACTGCTTTGGAGTGCCTGGGTTCAGCACGAAGGGCCCAGCAGCAGGTTTCTCCTCTTAGAGTTGGTGAGTCTGGGCTTGGTGATGGTTTGCCACTGACTGCAGATGCTCTGTCTGTGACTAGAGCCTTAAGGATCACCTGTATCATCAGATGCTTACCTTCAGATTTAGAAAGCCCACAACAGAAAGAGGCAAAAGAGGAAACTGTGGTCACTGTGCCCTGGGGATGCTGCCCTGGAGCCCACCTTGGAGTCTTTTGGTAGAGGAACAGGACCTGCACCTTGTGGTGTTTCCGTTTGGTGTTTTTTTTAATAGCATGGGTTCCTCACCCTTGGCTTCTTCCTGTCCAGAGACGTCTGCATCTTCAGGTCTCAGCAATTGTGCTGGCAAAGCCCCAGGCTGGCCATGTGCCTGGGAGAACATCATCTGGTACTTGGAGGCAAGGGATGCTGTGTAATCCCATCCCAAAGGGCTGCCCTGCTGCTGGCCTTGCAGTGAGGCCCCTGCTCCCTCCTGCCCCTCTTGCTGCCTTTCGCATCTGGAGATGATGGCTTTTTATTACAGCAATTTCCCTCTGTTGCATAGCAGACACTGGGGAGAAGTGTTTTTGAAATATAATTTGTGCATTAGCTCCAGAGCCCACTTGCGCTTAAGTGATGCTCTTGCTGGGGAAATGAAGGGGTTTAGCAGTCCCAAGGATGGATGCAGAGCCATCTGCATGCAGCAGAGCAAGCTCCTGCCCAGGCTGGAGCTGCCTGTGAGTGAATGGTTCCTCTTGTAGCAGGGTGAGCTCATCCTGGTGTTTCCCTCTGGCCTCCATCCACTGCAACCAACCCTTCACCTCAGGCCACCAGCCTTTGGAAAGTCTTCATACCCTTAACATGAGGCTCTGGGGTCCTTGGCACCTCTCTCAGGGTTGCCACAATGTTTTGGAAGCTGGTGCTGGTTGCATTACTGATAGATGCAGTGTCAGATTTCCTGATTTCAGATATTTTTAGAACAGCCAGGCAGCCAATTTGCATTTGTGGACAATGAGCAGGTGTTTTCCATGCAGCTCCTCAACCCTTTCTCATCTGCTGCCCTCCCTGGTAGCCCTGAGGCGGCCAGCCTGTTCAAACTGATTGGAGTGGAACATTATTTGTAAAGGTCCTTGGCTGCAGCAAGGGAGGGTGGGGAGTGACACTGGGGACTGGCACAGTGTGGAGCCACCTGGCATGGGAAGCCCTGGAGCAAAGGCCACTGGTGACAAATGATGTGTTTTTGCAGGGCTTGGCTCTTTCTGAAAGGAACAGCAGGACCACCTGGTGGCCCCATTGTCCCTCTGAGCTGGGAAGCTGGGCTGGGTGCGCAGAGATGCCTGACTGCCTTCAGAGCTCATGGTGGGGTCAGGACATCGGGGTCTGCTCTTGGCTTGACCATCAGCCTATGTCTACCCTTGCAGTGTGGTTTCTCTGTACTTGTGTCGTTAGGTTAACCTGCCTCCCAGGAGGTGGGGGGCAGGATTTGGGAATGAGTGCTCCCACAGCACTGCATGGCTATGAGCTCTTGGGCTGTGCTCTACAGTCCCATCTCAAGTCAAGTCACCTGCTATCTCAAGGTACTCCACTGTGGCCAAGCAACTGGTGCCTTCAAACAATTTTAAGTCAGTCACTCAACACCCTTCATCTTGCCTAAAGGGCTCTATGAAATTACTTGCTGGACTTAGTCTGCTCCTGAGACCACTGTCTCCAGAGACCAGTTGGATTCAGTTCAAAGGACCCTATGGATGTGGTGACCAAATTGTCAGCAATGGGGACAGGACGTACCTGGAGCGAGACAAGTGGAGTTTGCAGCATGGTTGTGAGTGAATGACTGTGTCTGGAGTCCCCATGGCGAGGACAACTCCTGCAGGCAGTAAAGTTATGCTGTGAGCGTCTGGGTAGGTCTAGACTTTGCCCTTGCCTAGGCTTTTAAACTTAAAGCTAGAGGGGGGTGGAAAAGGACTGGATTTATGGAGCTGTCCTTGCTAAATGACCCTCAAATTCCTAGTCTACAAAATGCCTTTTTATATGCAGCTCAGATCTTCACCAAGCTAAATCAAAGCTGGTTTTTTAGTGTTTATTGGCATGATTTAGGGTGCAGCAGCTTGCTATCAAAACCAGTGGCTGTTAGCACAGTGAACTGAATTGATCTTTCACTGTTGGAGAGTCTCTTCTGCTGCCACTTTCAATGTTGTTCTCTGAGGTTGGTGAGCACAAGCTCTCTCTGTGTGCCCAGACACTCAAACCTGCATGCTCAGAGCAAGCCGCCCTGCGCTTCTGTATTTCAATAACAGGACATAGCTCACCTCTCACCCTCTGTTAATGACATTTCACAAGGTGATTATTACAACCAGATGATTAAACAGAGGATATTTGAGTTGAAAATGAAGACAAGTCCCAGAAGGTGGTTGCTGCTTTCTACGCAGGGGAAGATAATTTTGTTTTGCCAAGAGGCCATGAAAATGAACCCTTGGAGCTGCTGTCCCCTGTTCCCACCATGGGGACCCATCTGCAGCCTGGGTGCACTCAAGCATCACCCCCAAGCATTGGAGGGGGAAAGTTTGCAACCAAAGCTGTGACTCAGGTCCTTGATCTGGAGATGAGACCCATTTTCCTAGGGATGGCTCACGATCAGGGCAGATGCTCTGCAACAGGCAGGATGGGGAGTGGAGCTGCTGGGATGTGGTGTTGGTCACCAGGGAATGATACTGCAGGTGGCATTGGGCTGGTTTGCTACGTAGGTGCCTGTTGAATCTGCAGGCACTTCAAGCTTGTCCAAAATTTTCCAATTAAACAAAAGCTGCAGTCACAGAACCATCCTTTGCTGCTGGCTACTCTGTTTCCAGGGGCAAGCTGGGGCAAATGGCACTTCTCCAATTTCCAATTGGACCAAAATGCTCAGAGCTGAGAAAAGTGTGCACAAAACAACTCCTCTGCAAAGAAAAACAATTATTTTCCCACCCGAAATACATATCTCTGGATAATGCTAATTGCATATCTCTGAATAATGCTAATTGCACGCAACCTCTGTGAAGACATATGTGGATAATAATACCTCAGTCTTCAAATAACCTCTTCAGAAATCTCATGAATATGACTAAAATGCCTCAGTTTTGTCCCTTTAAACACTCCCTGCTTTATCACAAGGCTAATGAGTGTGGCAGGAGGCGGAGGAGCCTGCTTCCAGCCAGCAATGTAGGTCGTGCTCCAGTTTTTCTTTAGCTGATAAGCAGCTGTGGGACCTTCCTCCTTCCAAACCTATTCATGTCCAGACCCATGAATGCAGCATCACAGCTGATGGCACCAGGCAGCGGTCTCATGAACTGAAGAAGCACTGGAGCTCACTGTGAACCTTCTTCAGCCCATGGCTGTAGATATTTGTGCTGTCCAGGTATCAAGCTTGGAGGACTTGGCCACAAGCACTTGCTTTTGGAGAGAAAAGGGAAGATGGGGTGAGGGATAAGTACCTCTTTTCGGGCTGATTCTTTGGGAGCTATGCAGAGGGGTAGGGCCAGCAGTGTGCTGGGCACCTGGGTGGCCTCTGATGTTTGTCCCATGTGTGTGTCTTCAAACTGAGCTCTTTGCTTTTCTACATGGTCTCAAGGACCTTCAGGAAATTAATTTCCCCACTCTTGTACTCCTCACCCTATTTCTCTCCATGTCCCCAAGCTCCCAGGGATGCTCAGGGAGGTCCCTCACCACTGCTGTGGTCCCTTCCTGGCTGCGTGAACCCTGCATGCTGGCACTGGGAGCGGGGGGACAGTGTGGACACAGATGGGACATACGGCTCCTATATAGGAATCTGGCTGTCTCCCAGACTGGTAAATATAGTTTCAGCGAGACCATGTCTGCATGCGTGTGACAGTCTGTGCAGCCAAGCTCTATTTTTAGGAGCGCTGGCAAAGGACACACACACACACACACATCTAATCACAGCTTCTCCCAGGCAAATGTTCCCTTTCTCTGCATTTCAAGCCATGCTTATCAATTTCCTCTGCATTGTTTCCTTCCCTTCTTCTCTGACATGACAACCTGCTGTCAGGAGAAGGGAGAAGATGAGCTGTGATGGGAAAGAAAGTTGGCAGGGTGAGCTACCCAGGTAGTGCCGGGGTCTGCCCCCCAAATTCTGGGATGCTCTTCCAGCCAACAGCCCCATCCTCATGGGAGGGCTGGGTGTCCCCTGGGACAGCTTGCATTTGGGGGAACTGGGTGGAAAGGTAGGGAGTGCTGAGAAGTCCCCCAGATGCCCAGTTTTGCTTTGTAGGGTGTTGGAGGAAGAACATGATGCAGGGAGGAAGGCTGGAGGCTGAGTGATAAAAACGACCATCGTCTGGGCTGTCATTTATTGCTGTTGGCAGGAAGGGGCTGTTAATTTATTAAGTCTTGCAAGTTGTCCAGCTTTTCCCCCAGTGTGTTTTTCTCTTGGTGTGGCTCTCCAGGGAGGGATGACATTGGTGACATGTCAGTAGCGTGGTCATGGGAGGTCCTGGCATGTATCCAGGCTCAGGTGTGCTCTGTGCTGGATAATCCCCAAATTTCCCTGTGCCTGCGAGAAAGCAGCTTTCCCCAACTGTGCTGCTTGCAGCTCCCTTTGGAACAAATATTCTGATTTATTTAATGCACCTCAATGGCTGGGGAAGCCACATGTGGTTGAATTTCACAGAGTGACTACCTCTGACAGCCCCCTGTCTGGGGGGTGATAACACCTGTGCCAGCTCCAAGGCATAAATATTTCCATAAGCAATGCACCTTGGCCAGGAAAAGTATATTTTTTTCCCCTGGCTGATTTGCAGGCAGCTGTGAGACAAGCTTCCCAGGGTCTCTCCCTGACTCATTAAGTGGTCAGAAGCAATTAATTTAACCCCTTGCTTTCTCCATTTGGAATGACAAGAGATTATTAATTGCCCTCAGAGGTGGCAAAGATGGATGAAGCCAGTTAATGTTTGCCCTGAGCTTTCAGTGCAGTTTGTTTGCTTCAGATAATAAAACTAAATCAGTTTGATCCTCCAAATTCAGCAGAAATACTGGTGGTTTTAGCTAAAATGCTCCTTGTCCAGCATTAACAGGGCAAGTAAAAATTCATTATGGTTTGAACAGGACTGTGGTGTGGAGTCTGATTTTTTGGGGGGGCAAAAACTGCTTTTCTCGGAAGAGGCTAAAAAAAAAAAAGACTTTTTTTTTAGTTGAGTGGCATAAAGTCATAAAGAATATTCTGAAGCAGAATTACCATTTTTTAAAATTCTCGGTGAACAAGACCATTGAAATTGTCCTAGTGGATACATTGGTGCTGTTAGCTTTGACAGGACTTTAACTTTTGATGTTCAAATGAGAAGTCTGAAACTGTTTGGTCAAGCAGAAAGTGATCCTAAATGGACCTTTTTTTTTTTTTTTTTCTTGAAATTTAGCAGAAAAAAGGCAAACTGGATGTTTGCAGGGCAGTTGGGTCGAATCTTTTTTTTTTTTTCTTTTCTTCCAGGAAAAAGTATGGTGGGGGTGGCCACCCTGGAAAAGCTATTTCTAATTCCAGGCTTGAAACAAAAAAAGCATCATGGCAGATATCAGGGGAGAAAATGGCTCTTGGTGGTGATGTCACTGGAAGGCCCCATCCCTGCCAGCCCTTTGCTCCTCCAGCTGATGTGCCAAAACCCCAAAGGAATGTAATTTCTAAATGGGCTTTTTGCTTTTCTTTACCATTCACCATAAACACAGCTTTTTGTCTCATAGCAAAGATGCACTCTTGCTTTTATAAGCCTGTCTTAAGCACCACTTCTTACATCAATGGCTTTAAATGAAAAAAAGAAAGCTCTTTTGAATACAAATGTGGCATTTACTTCCTTAATGCCTCTCTTGTGCTAAGCTACCTTCAAACCCATCAGAGACACTTTAATATATTGAACAGAACTCCCCTCATTTTGATGCTAATGCAGCATTTCATGCAGATAATGTGCTTGAATCATGCGCTGAAATACATTAAAGGTGAAATCTAGAGCTTCAAGGAACTGCTGGTGGATCAGCTCTCTCCTCCTTCCCCATTTGCCTCTACAAGCCAGGTCTTGCCAAGTTCTCTGGCAGGTCCAAGGCCAAGCTTGTCCTATATAACTTGGTTAATGTTTTTTAATCAATTGAAAACTCAAATCACTTGATTTTTTTAATGCCATTTCATTGTAATGGCCTGTTCACTTGTGGGACTCCTTGCTGCAGGATGCTCTGGAGGACAAAATGGGTTTTGGGTGAAAAGGAGTTTCACCAGCTCATGGAGAAGAGGTCTTGAGGGGCTTCTAAGCATTGTGGTCTGGATTCAACCTCCAGCATCCCTGTGCCAGGACATGCTAAAAGCCACAAATCAATTTTTAAGCATAGAAAGAGCATCTCTGTGCTCTTGGTTTGCTGCTTGCAAGCCTCCACATGTCCTCTTGGCCTCCTTCAGAGGCAGGAATTGCTCATCCCACCTGGATGTTTTATAATGTTCCTGTTCTCCCAGTGCTTGATAGCATTGGTTGGGTGTCCTCCAGTGATGGGAGAGTGGCTGGAGTCAAAGTAATAATAAAAAGTCTCCAAATTTGGGTCAATGTGAACTGAATACTTTTTCTGGCAAAAAAACGAATTTTAAAGTTTCCATTTTGGGTCAGCAGGTGTCAGAGAACCTGACAAGAAACTCCTTGTTAAAAAGAAATTAATTTATTTGTGGAAACCTCATTTTTGTTTTGAAGAAATCAAAGGCAGGCATGTTGAGGTTTGGAAATACTTTCAACTGTGCTTTTCTGTGACTGTCATTTAAAAAAAAAGTCTGATTTCTGCTGAAACGCCTGTGATCTGGGTCTGCAAATGCCTGTGCTCCCCAGAGGAGCTTCCTCATCCTGGGTGGGACATGCTTGTGTCCAGCATTTACTGCCCTCAACATGGTCTAGTGGCTGAATAATCCCCTGCAAAGCTGCTTGCTGGTGCAAAGGGGAGCAGGTGGAGGCTGTTCACTCTGCTCTTGCAAATTAGGTTCATTCCTCTTAATTAGTGCTGCTCAATAATGAGCAGCCATCCCTTCAGTGAAGCCCAAGGAGGGGCAAAGGGGGGCTGTTAGCTGTATTACATGCCCTGTGGAGCAGCTTGGCATCTTCCCCTTGCATGGGAGAAGAAAACATTGGTGCAGAGAGCTTCATCTCTGGGGCTTTTTTCTATTTTCAGTCTCAGGAGGGGGCATGGTCCCTTTCCTGTCCCCTCAAGGGTACCATTGTATGCTTGTTGATGTATTAGTCTCAAGCTTTTGCTGTTCTTTGGGTGATGACCCCTGTGCAGACGTGCCTGGATGAGCACATTTGCTGTTCCATCACCTTGACTGTGCCAAGACCTGACTTGCCAGGGCATGGGCTGGATGCAACCACCCTGATGGGATAAAGATGGGACCCCCCGCTGCTTGTGGGTAACTCCAGGGTCCAAACTTAATAGGCTGAATGGAACATGGGTCTGGAGGAGACCTAGGTGCAGGTCCTGGTGATGATGTGACCACTGTGAATGTGTGTCCTGGGGGATATAAAGAAGCAGAGAGGGGAAATGGAACCTTTTTCACTGACATGCTAAATCGGATTTACTTTGTGGAAATCTTTTTAAAGCAGCTCCACCCTTGCTGCAGCCCTGTCTTGGAGGCTTTCCAGTGGCTCTGAGAAGAGGTGCGGTCCCTGGTCAACAAGGCAGACTAAGCTGTAGGTGGAGCTGTGCAGGTCTACCTTCCCTCCTGTCTAAGGATAGATTGGTCCAGGTGACATGACCCAAGACAGAGCATCTCACAGTCCTTCCTTACTGGCAGTATGATCTCTGTCCCTCTGCCAGCCCAAAGTCCACCCAGGAAGGGTGCAGGACCACCAGCCCCAAGACTGGAGACAGAGCTTTGCTTGGGTTGAAACACTCTTGTCAAACACCCATAGGCCTCAGTCCTGATCTGAACCATCCTCTACCTGACAAACCCATCTCTACCATTACGATAACTGCCGCTGACGTTTCAGTAGCAGGTTTCTTCCTGAAGGGATTCCTGTATCACTTCTGCCACTGAAATGTGGCCACCAGCAAGGCTGGGTGCCTGTCCCTCCTCCTCCCTTCCTGGCAATCAGGGCAGGGGGATGCTGCTCAATGCATCCCTGAGGAAGGCAGGAGAACATTGCGAGAATGACTCAGAGGGCTGGAAAAGGGGATATTTTGAAAGGAAAAATGTGGGTGAAATCATGGGGATGGTGTCTGTTGCTGGGTCCTCAGGCAGGCCCTGGGGTGATGTGTGAGTGGGGTGTGTCAGGAGATTGCCCTAGACCATGCCATGACTTTTTCTCACATCAGTTTATCATTAAATAGTTTCAGTCCTGGTGAAGGTATGGTGCAGCCTCCCGGGTCTCAGTCTGTGCTGGAGCAGGGATAGCAGAGGCAGAGCTTGGCCAGCAAATGTGGTAACCCAAAGCGAGGGGGTTGCAGGGTCTGGCTGCCCCCCCAGCCTCACCAGGAAGTCTGGGGGTGGTGATGGGCAGATATCAGGGGAAATGGTTTTTAATGTGCCTCCCTGAGCCAGCTCTCCCAGGCTGCTGTATTTTCTGCATCCTGGATCTGCTCCTTGTCCCTGCTCACATATATCTTTTCCTTGCAGGTGGCACCTCAGGTCGTGGCTGAGTATCTCTTGTCCATGCAGATGGGTACAAGACAAATGCCTGGAAGGAGCCTGGACTGGACAAGGAGATGCAACCTCCTTTAGCAGGCTAACTCCAGGTTTAGAAGAATAGCTGCTCTGTCACTGCAGAAGGTGGAGGAGGGAGTGTGCACCACCGAACAAATCCTTTCTGACAGCTGGGAAATTCTGTGGCCTTTGCAATGGAGCCGAGCTGATGGGTGATACCACTCCCTGGGTGGGCTGAGCCTCCTCTTCCAGTGCTGCTTGGCAGGGACTGTGCCAGCAGTGGTGTGATGCTTAGAGCTGGAATTAGCAAAGGCTGGCTTGGACCCCTTGGAGAGGGGCTTGGACCCCTTAGGAACTCCTTAGAGCTCTCTTGGAGGGGATTTTCACTTTTGCATGCAGGCTGCAAGTTACACCCATAGCCTGTTGTCCTGTTTTCAAGACTTGTTGCTGTTTTTATCCTCTTCCCCCAGTTGCATGGTGCTGGATGTGGGTCCTGAGCCCTCCATCGCAGCCAGCTCAGCTGGTGTCAGGTTCAGACCCCATGTCCTGGTGGACCTGCAGCAGCAGCTGCTGAGATTCATGTGGTTTTGCATCAAGATGGAGAAGATCTTAGGGCTTTTTTGAGCACCAGCAAGAGGCTGGGCAGCTGGAGACCATTGCTTGCCACCCACAGTCCCAGTTTGGTGCAGTCTTCAAGGGTTCTCCTCTCCATGAACCAAGCGGAATGGTATCAGTTGGGCACTGAGACAGCCACTTAAGGCTGAGAGATCTTCCCCTGGCAAATCACGGGGTTCTGGGGGTTCCCAGCCAAGCATCCCCCTTCCCTAGGATGAGCTGAGCCCCTCTGCCCCATGCCCAGAGCCCACCAGGCCTCCTCGCCCCCACCAGGACACCAGCCAAGCTCATTTCCCCCATTAAACATTATTAGTTCTTGAGCAAAAGGAGGAGGGAGGTGGCAAGGAAGGGTTTTTATTGGGAAGTCATTTGTTGCTTAATTGAATTGCTCCTGTTAACAGCAGTGAGGAGAAGAGGAACAAAAAGCCAAACAGGAGGTAAAGGCGCTTAATTCACTTCTGCTTGAGAGGAGCTAATATTAATAAACTTCTGCATGAAGGGATTTGCAAGGGTTTGTTAGAGGGATTAACTCCAAAATGGTGATTAGATTTCCCAGAGTAAACTCACTGATAAACAAGGGAGATGGTGAGGTGCAGATGGCATCCCTGGGAGGAGCAAGGTCACTCCTAGCTGCCAGACCTAATGCATGGAGGAGCTGCTCCCTGCTCCAGGGTAGGGGACTTCTTCCACATTTACCCCAAAACCAAGCAGAGATGATGTCCTGGGCCTTTCCTAAGAGGGCCTTGATGTCACTCACTGTGAGGACCCTGCAAACCTGAGCTTGGATGGAGGTGGCATAATTTAGAGGGACCATATGGACCAAGGAGCAGAATCTGGTAGTCACTTGGGTGTCCATCCTTGCAGTGGTCCCACCAGCCAGGTCCCATCCTGGGGATAGATGCTCAGAAAAGCCTGGTCTTGGCCATCCATGCAGCTTTTCCTGTGAGTACAATATGTGGGCACTGGTGTTTCAGGAGCATTGTGTCAACCTTCACCTTTGGGGGAAGTGAAGGAGGAACTTCTGAGATCTTTTACTTGCCTTTTTTATTCTTTATAATGAAATATTTTGTTTCTGCCCTCCTGGCATATTGCTAATTTCAAAAAAACAACCAGTTTGACTTTTTCCTTTTAAATTTTTTTTTTTTAAATTTAAAAATAAATCTAAATAGAGGATACAAAAGCCTGAAATAGCACATGCCATGTTGGGGCAAAGAAACACACATCATCCTGAGGCAAAGAAAATATCTCTGCTTGTCTTCAGCCTGTTTTTTTGCTCTTCAATTTTGTGGAAGCTTTCTGCAAAAGTTTCCATTTCAGATCAACAAAAACAGTTCCCCCCCCCGCCCCCTCAAGTTTTTGGTTTGTTCCCTGCATTAACTATCCATGCTTTTACCTACTCTGTGTAGTGGTAGACACAGACCTTCACTGGTACCTTCTCTCCTTCCTCATGCAGAGCCCAACTGAAAAGCCCTCAGTACCAGAGGGCTGATTTGGGTGGACCTCTGCATCCCACCATGCTGTGTGTTCAAATACTGCTCTTCAAGCTCCCACCATCCATCCATCCATCCATCCATCCATCCACTACCTGCAGCAGAGCCACCACAAGCCATAGGAGCACCTAGGATGTTTTTTCAAGCTACATCTGCTGAGGTAGGTCTGTGCAGAGTCCCATGCTATGCTCCTGCAAGGACCAAGCAAGGGGAAATCCACCCTGAATCTCAGGCAGGGTTGCTGGGGTTGAAGGAATGGCCCATTTGCTGCCAGCAGTTGCAATCAAGTTGCTCTGCAGATAGTGGGGACAAGCGTGAGACCCTCTCTGATTCATGGTGGGCTCTTGGGAATGGGCAAATCTGCTCAGTGAGGGAGGAAATAACCAAAGCTGGTCCAGAGGTCAGTGTTGGCTGCATGTTCATGGTCTTCAAAGTGCTGCTTGCGTGGTACAAAGATTAAGTATCCTTTAGCATGTGGAGGCACCCAGCCATGTGAGCACTTTGGAAACAGCAGTTTAGCCATTTTTTCCCCCTAACAGGGTGGAAAATTGATGCTGTCCCCATTTCACAGATAGAAAAGGGGGCCCAGAGCAGCTAAGATAATCCAAAACAGAGATGCCCAAATCCACTGCTATGCTGCCCAGCCCTGGAGATGCCCATCAGAGAAACTCCCTCTGCAGTTGAACAGCCATGTCCCAGCGCCAATGGGCAATCTGAGCTATTTTGATTTCATTACACATGCTTGTTTCCTTAAAGTTGAATATTTAAGAAGGGGGGGGAGAGGGGGGAGGCGGGGGGAAACATCTAGAGGGTTGCCATCAGCCTCCAGGTGTCAAATTTTATCTGCTTCAAATTACTATGATCAGATAGGGAACGCTACCCGAGGTAGCACTGCTTTGGTGCCTTCCCCTTAATTCCTGCCTCCACATGCTGCTCCTGACAGCCTGAGCTTAAAACCTGCACTTTTTATGAAAAAGTAAGCAAAAAAGTTAAAACCAGCAAAAAAAAAGTCCTTGCAGAGATCTGGGGGTGCTTGGCCAGGGCAGAGGTGAGATGGTGAGTGCTAAGAAGGGGTTTAGTCTTTTCTCTACTCTGGGGATCTGGGGACATTGCTTTTGCCCTGGGGTATCAGCAATGCTTTAGGGATGGGATGAAGCTGGAGAAACGTGATTTAGAGAGGACAACAGGATTTACCATTCCTCTTTCTCTGGTGCATCCTGGATTTATTAATCTTTCTAATGCTTTCAAACCACCCAGAACAAAATTTTTTGGTGGTGTTTTCTTAGCGTAGAGCAGAAACCGTACTCTTCTGGGATGGGAGGGTGTCCCCATCTCCTTTCTGAATATTTATCATTCCTAGCTTTATCCAACAGGACAAGTCTGCTTTCTCCTCCACAGCCTGTCCTCTCTCTCATCTTTCCCTTTCTCCTTGCTCTGCTGTTCTCAGTGCTCAGAAAGCCTGGAGAAGGAGAGTCCTGGCAGTCAGGATGGCTTATAGCTGATGAGGTCCTTTGGGGAGCCACAGCCGGAGGCTTATGGAGGGGGATGCAGGGATGGTACGGTCACTTTTTCAGGATGCTCATGCATCACTAGAGATCACCCTTTGTCGGCTCTGGAGGTGCTGTGACTCACTGGGACCAACAGCTGGTGACTCACGGGCAGGTATTGTGGGATCCTCTATAGGAAGTGGCCTTGATTTGCTCCAGTGAGGATGGGGAGGCTGGAGGGAAGGTAGTGCCCCCCCAATCACCCCAAATTGCATCCACGGCCACCCTTGTGTGCTCACCAGTATCCCTCTTATCCATACCCGGAGATCCCAAATAGGCAGCACCACATCCTGACCCATGCAGTTTGCAGGATGTCCTCAGCAACTCCTGCCAGCCCTTGTGCTCAGGGTGTCCCCATCTGCCACCCACTTTTGTCCCCAGGGTCTACAGATTTGAGGACAGAGGGGTTTGGTCCCCTCCTGGGCTCCCCCAGGGATGCTGCTCTCTCCCAGCATCCTGCACCTCCTGGCTCAGCAATCCCTGGTCCATGGGGACCAGAGGAGAGCCCTTTCCAAGGCTTCTTTCTCCCCAGAGAGGTATTTAAATCCTCTCCATGTGCTAAAATGATGCTGCTGAATGACAGGAACATGTCCTGGGATGAAGGCAAGGGTACAGCATGTGTTTCTCCATCTCAGAGCAGGCAGGATGGAGAGTTATTGCCTGCTCGAATGTGCAGCAATGCTGGAGCCTGCTCTTGCCAAGCAACCTCGAGACTTTTTTTTTTTATTAGATTGCAAGGTCAGTTGATAAAGATAACTTGACTTAATGCACTTTGACTTCTGTGAGGCATTTGACTTAATCGTGCATCCCAGCCTGATAAAAATCCAGCACCACACCAGCCCTATGCAGTACATGTTAAATGGATTAAAAGCCGCTTAATGCAGAGATCATCAGTGTTGCTCTTCTGCTCTTTGCTATATTTGTCACTGAGTTGAAAATGATATAAAATAAGTGGTGGGCATATTTGCAGATGCTGAAATGTGGTGGAGCAGAAAGGGGAAGCAAATAACCTGTTAAATAGGGATGGCCCCGGCAGTGCAGAGGGCTGGGGCTCTGCTGAAATCCATCTGCTGATTCAAAGCCAAGGCAGACCTGGGGATGTTAAGGACAAACAAGAGGGGATGTGACATCTGTGTCCCCAAGGAAGGGCCTCAGTAGGGGGATAAGCAAGGCTGGAAGTGCTTACAGGGAGAGGAATGGGATATCTCAAAGCTGATTGTCTTCAGGTGGGAGCAGCACCAACAGCATCATCTCCCTGGCATCCATACCCATTAGTGGTGCTGGTGGAGAAACTGAGGCATGGGGCAGCACCACAGCATAAGGACTACATGGGAGATGGTTTCTCCAACCCAGAATCATGTAATACTTCTGCTTTTTATTTTTTGGGGCGTCGGGATTCAGGGCTGCCCCTGGGGCTGAGCCTTTCAGTGTCCCTGCACAGTGGTGGATGCCAAAGCCAAGCGCTCCCTCTGATCTTCTGCTTCTCATGTTTCCTGACCTTGCCACCCTGAATCATTGGAAAACCACCTTTTAATTGCCAGATGCTCAGTTCTCTGCTAATTAACCACCTTGCAGGCATTTAGTAAATTATGTTCTTTGTTCATAATTACCAGGAAAAGGTGATTCCTACCTCTCAGAAGAAAACTCATTTTCACCTACCAGGAAACATATTTTCTTTTCTTTTTTTTTTTTAAATTTGGTGTGTTGAGAGAGCCTGAGTTTTTTACGGAGAGGCAGGCCCAGCTCTGGAGGGTGGTTTGATCCTGCAAAGTGTTGTTTAGGGATTCAGGGGCTTCATCTGCTTTTCTCCAGTCCCTTTAGAAAGTCTTGGAACCAGCCCCAGGGCTCCGCTAGCTTTGGCTCTCAGGCTGCCTGTGGACCCTTGCTGGGGGTTCCCTTGGTTTAATCATATGGCATCTCCATTTAGTTTTATTTAGGTCCTCTCTTGGGTTTTAGGGCTCATTTTTGGGTGTGTAGGAGCAGGCATCATTCCCCTCATGTGGTCCTTGCTTACCTGAACTCCTGTATCAACAGCTCCCTGCATTGCTTGCACCCATGCAGCAGAAGGGAAAACTGAGGCATGAGGCCAGGAGCACATGGCTGGGTGGGACCTGGTCTGTGCTTGCTTGGGCATCATGTAGGGGAGCAAGCAGCAACCCAGCCCTGATGCTGGGGAAGAGGATGGATCCAGTGCTGGGGCTCTGCTCCCGCAAAGGGGAACAAACCCCCCCCGGCGGTCCAGCAAGGCAGGCAAGCCGGTGCTGGGAATTACATTGACCTGACACAACTCATTTCACTTGTGGTCCCCTGCAGAAGCTTTGTCTGGCACAGAACCACCAGCCCTGTTTCTGACTCTGCTGTCGCATTGCCGATCGATATTCCCCATCAAAAACTTGGCGGCGAAGCCGAGAAGTTATTTCCCCTCTGCAAAATTGCCCATGGAAGAGCCAAGTTCAGCCTTTCCATAAATAGCCCCCAGCAACAGTCACGGTGTTGTCGCTGGCTCGTGTGCCACATAGTCCCTGCCCCTGAGCCTGGCTTTGCTAATTCAGCACGTCAGCTCACACGCCGGAGCAAATGATGTTAATCCTTCATTTCTGAGAGTCAGGGCATTTGCATAGCTCATCCCTGTTGCAGCTGGTGGCCATTACCTCCTTACCGGGCCTGGCAAGCAAGGTATTTCCAGTGATGCAGAAGGAAAATTTCCCTTTCCCTTGCAGTCTTCCTGCACAGTGTTTGCATGAAATATTGAATTTTAGAGTGCTTTTCCACTCAGGGTAAGCAAAGTGCTGGACTGGCTCCTTCCAGAAGCATCCTCCATGAGAAGCAGCATCCCTGATGCTAGAAAAGGTGAAACAGGTACATTTAAAACACACCCAGCCACAAATCCCTTGCAAATGCCAACCCTGCAGTCTCCAGGCTGTCGCATGATGTTGCCCAGCCCAAATCCCTTCCCATGGGACTTGCAGAGCCCTCCCTGTCCCACTCCGTCACCCACCGGCTCCATACTGTGGGCTGACTGCTTCCAAGGAGGGAAGGTTGATGGAAGAGGCTGTAACTCCACTGGTGCACTCCTGACTGATCTTCAAAAGCGCTTTGAAGCTGGGGAAATCAGTGAGGTTTTTTTCTTTCTTTCTTTCTTTTCTTTTTTTTTTTTTTTCTTTTTCTCCTTGGGTACTAAACTTTATAACTTCAGATTTTAAATGAGGAAGGAGCTCCATGTCATCAAATGGTGCCAGCCAGTGGGACTCAGGAGCAACAGCTGCACAAACGAGCAGGGAGGTTGAAAAGCCAAAAAAAAAAAAAAAAAGGAAAAGAAATTCCCTTAGATAAGGATTGAAATATCTCGGGGGAACCCCTGCTGAAACTGTCCCCGCCCCATGTGAGATGTTCCATCGTGTGGGGATATGTCTGCTTCACCAGGCCAAGGACACCCAGCAAGGTGGTGGCAGAGTCTTTGCCAGCACTAGGAGGGTTGCAAAAAAACTATAAAATATTTTAAATATATATATATTTCATATTTAAATTCAATTTAGAAAGAGAAATGTTGCTCTCAGACACTTTTAATGGTTACTCAGATATACCTCATGGCTTTTTCCCCACAAAAGCCCCCAAATACAGCCAAGGATCCATTTAAATTACAGGCAGGATGAAACATAGGAGGCTGCTCCGATTTAATAATAACTGTAATATGGATATTACTCCCTGGGCTTTGTCATGCAATAGCTTGTACTGTTAAATTCTTCACACCCTAGGCTGGTTTTATTCTGTAAATTCGGTGCTGAGGTTGACAGGCACCTTGGAGACAAGCAACTTCCCCAGGGTCCGTGCCAGGGCGAGGGCTTGGTGGGCCCCCCTGGTGTCAAATGATGTGTTTTTGGCAGCCAGCACCCAAAAATAAGAATAAGAATAATATTAACCCCAGAGATATGTCCCCAGTGAGGTGATGGGAGCAGGGTCTGCTTGGTGACTTTTTGGGGAAGTTCTGGAGGAAGTAGGGTGCTCTGCATACATCTGTCTGTCCTGTCTTCCCTTCCACAGAATTATTCCACAGCCCAATTTTAATCAAATTGAGGAGAGAGGTTGGTATCTCAGCAGGAAACAAGTCTTGGGTGCTGCTTATTCACAGCAGGATGGCTACAAAGGAGGAAACCGGCGGTGTCAAGAGGTGCCCAAAATGACGTGCCTGAGCCTTTTTCACCAGCCACATCAATTCAGGGCTGGGAAATGGAGATTACAGGCTCTTGGCAGTGTTTAAAAAACCGGTGGTCATATATTTTTGATTCATCAGGGACAGAGAAGTCACTTCAGTAGGCAAAAGACTTAGCGACTGTCCGTCCTCTGATCTGGTCCCTGGCTCATGCAAGGGCGTTCAGCATCCCTTGGCTTTGCCTCTCTGGATGCAGACCGAGGCTTGTCCCACTACCTGTGTTGGTGTATTTAATGACCTGAAATTGAGCTTTTTAATTGGGGTTTTCTAATAGCTGCTGCTGCTACGGCAGCAGGGGTGGGCTTGGGGCAGGACCCCACCTGCCAGCACCTGTGGGGTGCTGCTGTGGCTGTATTAGAGGGCTGGGGGAACTGGGGGCAGCTGTATTTTTAGGGGAGCTGTAGTGCTACAGGGACCCCAGGAGTGTGTGTCCTTGCACGGATTCCCCTGTGTGCCATTATCAATACTCTAAAATTGGGGCACGTTGTGGTGAGTGGGGTGTAAGTGAGGGTGGGATGCTGGCTGTTGGGGGGATGGGTCTGTAGGCTACTGGGCATCCCCAATGGTAGCCCTACCGTGGAAAGGGACATCTCCCTTGGTGGCTTCTCCCTGTAGTGCTGTGTGCCACTGTATCCACAGAGGGGAAAGACCTGATGCATGGGGTCACTCTGTCCTCCCCTCCAGCCACCCCCACCCCCACCCCACCCAGTGTGGGTTAACCACATAATTGGCTTTTCTTACTGGCTAGGGGGTCTGAAGCCCTTGGTGCTGCTGATGTCCCCCTGGGGAGCGGGCTGGGACTGAGCATCCCCAAAATGTGGCTGCTGCTAGGCATGGGGGCTGTTCAGCACTTCTGGGGCATGGCTCTCCTTGCTGGGATGTGGGAACTGAACCCCAGATTTGGACCTGTGGCATGGGGGTCCTGATGCCTGCTGGGCTGAGAGGGTCAGGGTGGGCCCCTGGGTGATGGTCCCCTGTGTCAGCCCCACACCAGGCAGGGATGTTCCTGATCATGCTTGGTGCTGTGGCAGGAGGATTTTGGGGTGGGCTACAGGGCAGGACCCGCTTGCAGGTGGCACTGGGATGTGGGGCCAGGCAGAGCAAGTGCCAGGACAGAGTCTGGTAGCTTACCCATTAGCATTCTGCTGCAATGAACCGGGGTACCAGTGGTCACCCCCATTTTGAGGCAGAAACCCCTCTTTGCTGGCCAGGCTTCAGAGGATTTAACTAGTTTCCTGTAGACCTTGCAATGAAATAGGGTTCCCCAAAACCGTGGCCTGAGGTAGATATTAGAGCTTTATGTTCTCCCCCCAGCTGTGTTTTGGCCCTGGCAGGGGATGCGATGTCCCATGGGTATGGGAAGGGGGGACAAAACTGCCTGCGCCACTCCCCTGCCTGTGGCTTAGGAAGACTTGAAAGAAAAGCAGAGGGTGAGAATGGAGCGGACACGGGATGAGGAGGGGTTTATCAGGCCAGAGGTAGAGAGTTTAAAATAAAAAAGCCAGGGCTTGAGGAGATGGGATCAAAGGTAACACTAGTGATGCTTTTGAGGTAGGAGCAGACATGAAGGGAGGTGTCCTGGTTTCGGATGGAACAGAGTTAATTTTCTTCCTAGCAGCAGGCATAGTGCTGTGTTTTGGATTTAGTAGGAGAAGAATGTTGATAACATACTAATGGTTTAGTTGTTGCTAAGTAGTGCTAGTGTTAGTCAAGGACTTTTCAGCTTCCCATGCTCTGCCAGGTGCAGAAGAAACTGGGAGAGGGCACAGCCAGAATAATTGATCCAAACTGACCAAAGGGCTATTCCATACCATATGACGTCATGCTCAGTATATAAACTGGGGGGGTTGGCCAGGGAGCAGCGATCGCTGCTCAGGAACTGCCTGGGTATCGGTCGGCGGGTGATGAGCAATTGCATTGTGCATCACTTGCTTTGTATGTTATTATTATCATTATCATTATTATATTTTTATTATTATCATTACTATTTCACTTTATTTCAATTATTAAACTGTTCTTATCTCAACCCAGGAGTGTTTCTCACTCTTACTCCTCCAATTCTCTCCCCCATCCCATCGGGGTAGGGGGAGTGAGCGAGCGGCTGCATGGTGCTTAGTTGCTGGCTGGGACTAAGCCACAACAGTTGTTTTTGGTGCCCAATGTGGGGCTTGAAGGGTTTGAGATAATAACAGATTAACCAGAGTGTATTAAGGAGTCTGTGAACAGTTGCTGGTCATGATATTAGTTCATCTGCTCTGCGCCATATTCTTTTTTTTGCAGTACATGTTAAAGCTTGGTGTTGGTTTGTGCAGTGTGCTATGCTCTGCAGTGATTCATGATATTTTGCTTGGGAGGCTCCTTATCAAAACCCTGACCTTGAGCATTCTTTGGTATTTGGGTTTCATACAGAAGTCATTACTGTACTTTGGGTACTACCTCATGGAGAGAGTTAGCAATTATACTTCTTCCTCTGAGAGGCTTGTTGTGGAGGAAATACAGAATGGCACCTTTGCTACCTTCTTCTATGATTTTTCCTCCTTCATTACAACAACTTTTCCGTATCTTGAACACCCCTGGGCAGTTAAGATACTTTTATTGATACTTCTTGGGAATATTGTTTCCGTTTTGATAAGGGTTAATAAGCAATGTAAGAGTATCATCCAGAGATCTACCCCAAGGCTGGATAGTTATGAGTGGCAGGGTGTGTGGGATTGTATGGGCAAGTGCCTAGGACAGTGGGCACCTCCAGTGTTTTGGAACTTCACCCCTGAACAAGTGCAGAATCCTGAAGAATTATTAAAGTATTTGGAAAAAGTATGTTGTCACCCTGGTAACTCCAGAGAGACACAAATCATTGCAACATGCTGGGGACTGGCCCATGCCTATCGAGCCGTGGTCAACTCTATTCAGTACCCTCAAAAGAAAGAGAAGGTCTCTGGATCTTATGACAAAACAACAAGCACTGTGGCTACTCAAACCCCTGCCCCAGGCACTGTGTCTATTCCAACCACAACCACGAGCACTGCGGCCACTCCAACCCCCACCACAGGCAACTGCGGCCACTCCAACCCCAGTGACAGGCACCATGGCTAAACCAGAGAACCAACCCGTGCCAGTATCAGTTGCCCCTATACAGAAGAAAAAATACACAAGAAAATTAGTAAGGGATGAAGATGAACCAGGGCCATCATGAGAACCAGAGGAGGAAGAACCTATAAATGAGATGGTAACCACCCAATCCCTATCCCTGAGTGAGCTGCGAGATATGCGAAAAGATTTTAGTCGTCATCCAGGCGAGCACATCATCACCTGGCTGCTCCGATGCTGGGAAAACGGGGCCAGTAGCCTGCATTTAAAGGGTAAGGAAGCCAAGCAGCTGGGATCCCTTTCTAGGGAAGGGGGCATTGACAAAGCAATTGGAAAAGGGGCAAAAATGCTCAGCCTCTGGAGGCAACTTCTGTCAAGCGTGAAGGAAAGGTATCCCTTCAAGGAGGATGTTATATACTGCCCAGGCAAATGGACCACTGTAGAGAAGGGTATCCAGTACTTGAGGGAATTAGGCGTGCTGGTGGTGATTTATAGTGACCTGAATGATGAGCAGTTACCCAAAGATCCAGATGAAGTCAGGTGCACACGACCCATGTGGCGGAAGGTGGTACAGAGCGCACCAGCATCGTATGCTAACTCGCTGGCAATACTGGCCTGGAAAGACGGCGAGGCACCAACAGTGGATGAATTGGCTAGCCAGCTCCGGGAATACAAAGAAAATACCTCTTCCTCCCTATAGGCCTGTGTCTCAGCTGTGGAAAAACTGTCTGAAAAACCGTCCTGAGAGTTCCAGCAACTCAGAGAGGATATGTCCTACTCCCCACCTGCATGGACCACTATCTCAGCCATTAGGAGTCAATGCCCTTATGCTCAAGAGAGAGGATATAGAGGATACACACCACGGGCCATCCTGTGGTTTTACCTGTGTGATCACGGAGAGGACATGAGGAAGTGGGATGGAAAATCCACCTCGACCCTAGAGGCATGGGTGCGTGAGTTGCAAGGAAAAACTATTACAAAAGGCTGTTCTCCCAGGAAAATTGCAGCTCCAGTTTCCAGTGAGCTGTTCCCCAGACAGAGTAAGAGGGCTAATTTCACTTCTGATCTTAATCAAGGGACTTCTGATTCACATTTACAAATGAAAAATGTATACTATGACTAGTGTTAGAGGGGCCCTGCCTCCAGCCAGGTGGAGGAAAGGGACAATCTGGTTTAGGGACAATCGGGTTTACTGGACTGTGTGGATTCGATGGCCTGGAACATCAGACCCACAGGAGTGTAAGGCTGTAGTGGACACCGGTGCACAGCGTACCCTAATGTCATCAAACTACAGAGGGGCAGAACCCATTTGTATTTCTGGAGTGACAGGGGGATCCCAACAGCTAACTGTATTGGAGGCTGAAGTGAGCCTAACTGGGAATGAGTGGCAGAAGCACCCCATTTTGACTGGCCCAGATGCTCCATGCATCCTTGGCATAGATTGCCTTAGGAGAGAGTATTTCAAGGACCCAAAAGGGTACTGGTGGGCTTTTGGTATAGCTGCCTTGGAGACAGAGGAAATTAAACAGCTGTCCACCTTGCCCAGTCTTTCGGAGGACCCTACTATTGTGGAGTTGCTGAGGGTCGAAGAACAACAGGTGCCAATTGCTACTACAACAGTGCACCGGCAGCAATATCGCACCAACCGAGACTCCCTGATTCCCATCCATAACCTGATTCATCAACTGGAGAGCCAAGGAGTGATCAGCAAGACTTGCTCACCCTTTAACAGTCCTATATGGCCAGTGCGAAAGTCTAGTGGGGAGTGGAGACTAACAGTGGACTATCGTGGCCTGAACGAAGTTACACCGCCACTGAGTGCTGCCGTGCCAGACATGCTAGAACTTCAATACAAACTGGAGTCAAAGGCAGCCAAGTGGTATGCCACAAACGACATTGCTAATGCATTTTTCTCAATCCCTTTGGCAGCAGAGTGCAGGCCACAGTTTGCTTTTACTTGGAGGGATGTTCAGTACACCTGGAACCCACTGCCCCAGGGGTGGAAGCACAGCCCCACCATTTGCCATGGACTGATCCAGATGGCACTGGAACAGGGTGAGGCTCCAGAACATCTGCAGTATATTGATGACATCATTGTGTGGGGCAATACAGCAGAAGAAGTCTTTAAGAAGGGAAAGAAAATAGTCCAAATCCTTCTGAAGGCTGGTTTTGCCATAAAACAAAGTAAGGTCAAGAGACCTGCACAGGAGATCCAATTTTTAGGAATAAAATGGCAAGATGGACATCGTCAGATCCCAATGGATGTGATCAACAAAATAACAGCTATGTCCCCACCAACTAGCAAAAAGGAAACACAAGCTTTCTTAGGCATTGTGGGTTTTTGGAGAATGCATATTCCAAATTACAGTCAGATCGTAAGCCCTCTCTATCAAGCGACCTGGAAGAAGAACAATTTCAAATGGGGCCCTGAGCAACAACAAGCCTTTGAACAAATTAAACAGGAGATCGTTCATGCTGTAGCCCTTGGGCCAGTCCGGGCAGGGCAGGATATTAAAAATGTGCTCTACACTGCAGCTGGGGAGAATGGCCCTACCTGGAGCCTCTGGCAGAAAGCACCAGGGGAGACTCGAGGTCGACCCCTAGGGTTTTGGAGTCGGGGATACAGAGGATCCAAAGCCCGCTATACTCCAACTGAGAAAGAGATATTGGCAGCATATGAAGGGGTTCGAGCTGCTTTGGAAGTGGCTGGTATTGAAGCACAGCTCCTGCTGGCACCCCAACTGCTGGTGCTAGGCTGGATGTTCAGAGGGAGGCTCCCCTCTACACATCATGCAACTGATGCTATGTGGAGTAAGTGGGTTGCACTAATCACACAACAGGCTCAAATAGGAAATCCCAGTCACCCAGGAATCTTGGAAGTGATCATGGACTGGCCAGAAGGCAAAAACTTCAGAATATCACCAGAGGAGGAGGTGACACGTGCTGAGGAGGCCCCAATGTATAATAAATTGCCAGAAAATGAGAAGCCATATGCCCTGTTCACTGACGGGTCCTGTTGTCTTGTGGGAAATCATCAGAGGTGGAAAGCTGCTGTAAGGAGTCCTATATGACAAGTCACAGAAACAGCTGAAGGAGAAGGGGAGTTGAGTCAGTTTGCAGAGGTGAAAGCCATCCAGCTGGCTTTAGATATTGCTGAAAGAGAAAAGTGGCCAGTCCTTTATCTCTATACTGATTCATGGATGGTGGCAAATGCCCTGTGGGGGTGGTTGCAGCAATGGAAGCGGAGCAACTGGCAGCACAGAGGCAAACCCATCTGGGCTGCCGCATTGTGGCAAGATATTGCTGCCCGGGTAGAGAACCTGGTTGTAAAAGTTCGTCACATAGATGCTCACGTACCCAAGAGCCGGGCCACTGAAGAACATCAAAACAACCAGCAGCTGGATCAGGCTGCTAAGATTGAAGTGGCTCAGCTGGATCTGGACTGGCAACACAAGGGTGAATTATTTATAGCTCGGTGGGTCCATGACGCCTCAGGCCATCAAGGAAGAGATGCAACATATAGATAGGCTCGTGATCGAGGGGTGGACATAACTATGGACAGTATTGCACAGGTTATTCATGAATGTGAAACATGAGCTGCAATCAAGCAAGCCAAGCGGTTCAAGCCCCTCTGGTATAGTGGATGATGGCTAAAATATAAATATGGGGAGGCCTGGCAGATTGATTATGTCACACTCCCACAAACCCACCAAGGCAAGCGCTATGTGCTCACCATGGCGGAAGCAACCACTGGATGGCTGGAAACATATCCTGTGCCCCATGCCACCGCCCGGAACACCATCCTGGACCTTGAAAAGCAAGTCCTGTGGCGACCAGCCTCCGGGAAAATTGAACGATACAATGGACTGTTAAAGACTACCCTGAGAGCAATGGGTGGTGGGACATTCAAACATTGGGATACACATTTAGCAAAAGCCACCTGGTTAATCAAGACTAGGGGATCTGCCAATCGAGCTGGTCCTGCCCGATCAAAACTTTTACGTACTGTAGAAGGAGATAAAGTCCCTGTAGTGCACATAAAAAATATGCTGGGGAAGACAGTTGGGTTACTTCCCCCTCTGGCAAAGACAAACCCATTAATGGGATTTCTTTTGCTCAAGGACCTGGGTGCACTTGGTGGGTGATGCAAAAGGATGGGGAGGTCCATTGTGTACCTCAAGGGAATTTGCTTTTGGGTGAAAATAGCCAATGAACTGAATTGTATGAAGTTAATTGCTATATAATACTGTATGTTATCTCTTTTATGGTTGCTATATGCCACATCAACGGTATTATAGTAAGAATTGCCCAGCTTAATGAAAATGAACTTCAATGAAACTGTGTTGAAATGAAAACTGGCTTCAGCATGCAACAATCCAACACCGCACACCACCTCTCCTGCTCTGAAAGACTGTGTTGACAGATGGAACCCAAAGTCATGAACTAAATGAACTCAATGGACATTTTAGAGAGATGGCCCATAGACGAAGGGAATGATATCTGTGTGTATGTATCAAGATAGAGAAAGTGGCGGTGATTAATTAGAACTCATTGGAAAGGGGAGGGCCTGTGCATTACATAGATGGTATAGAATAAGAGGTGGATACTGTCCTGGTTTCAGCTGGAATAGAGTTAATTTTCTTCCTAGTAGCGGGCATAGTGCTGTGTTTTGGATTTAGTATGAGGAGAATGTTGATAACATGCTGATGTTTTAGTTGTTGCTAAGTACTGCTTATGCTAGTCAAGGACTTTTCAGCTTCCCATGCTCTGCCAGGTGCAGAAGAAACTGGGAGAGGGCACAGCCAGAATAGTTGATCCAAACTGACCAAAGGGCTATTCCATACCATATGATGTCAAGCTCAGTATATAAACTGGGTGGGGGGGGTGGCCAGGGAGCAGCGACTGCTGCTCGGGAACTGCCTGGGTATCGGTTGGTGGGTGGTGAGCAATTGCATTGTGCATCACTTGCTTTGTATATTATTATTATCATTATTTTTATTATTATCATTACTATTTCACTTTATTTCAATTATTAAACTGTTCTTATCTCAGCCCAGGAGTTTTTCTCACTCTTACTCCTCTGATTCTCTCCCCCATACCATCGGGGTAGGGGGAGTGAGCGAGTGGCTGCGTGGTGCTTAGTTGCTGGCTGGGGCTAAACCACGACAGGAGGGAAAGAGCCCATTGATTAACAAAGTTTATGGTCCAGCTTCCTAATTACTGTCTCCTAATAACACAATCTGTTTGCAATGCTGGCTGTAAGAGCTCAGGCAGGTGGACAGGCATCCCAGGCACTGTCCCCCTCTGATTTATCACCTAGGAAAACCTGAAATGATTTCGCAACATGGGATGATGGTAGCTTTAATTAGTCTTGCTTTTTTACAACATTTTAATTTTCTCTCTGGATTTGTGTACGTCTCTCTAAGTAAGTGGCTTAAGGATGGGGAGGTGGGAAAAACATGTCGGTGTGGTTCAGGAGGAGGAGTGGGAGCTGGAACCTCTGTGTTGAGTTTGTGCTGGTCTTTGCTGAACCATCTCTTGGATGCTTTGCTGTTGAGGAGAGGGAAGAAATCAAACCAGCGTTCATCTTCACCCAAGAAGATGCTGGCACTGGCTCTCCAGAAAGCAAGGCTTGTTTTTCTTCCCATCAGGTTGAAAAGCCTTTAATTCACAGTTTAATTAAATATATTTTGCATCCCACCTGAGCAGGCTCTGCAAGGGCACCCCCAATAAATTTTTGGGATGTAGGAGCCTGACTCTGTCCTCACCATCCATGTGTGACACCCAGGAGATGAAATTATCCCAGGACCTGGAGCAGAGCTGTTCTGGAGGCTCTAGCCACGGGGATCTGCTTTCTTTGGGTTAAAAATGGGAGAGAGAAGGGATTAAACCTTTCCAAGCCAGTTTAGGGTGTTCAAAGGGAGATGCAGAGGATTTTTAGGGCATGGGCATGGAGGTGTTGCTTGATGCTGCAAGCCAGTGGTGACCCTGTGCCAGGACCTGCTACAGGTCCTGCACTGGCTTGGAGGGGAGATTCAGGCAGCCTGAGCACATATCCGAACTGATGTTGTTTTGGCCAGGAAAAAAACAAAACAAAATAAACCCCCCAGGTTTAAAAGCTAAGGCAGGAGGAGAACAGAATTGCCACATGCCTTTTGGTGCTTTCCGAGTGAAAACAGCTTTACAAGGTGTCTCAGAAATGTCCAACCAAGAAAAGCATCCTCTTTGGGAGCGTGTCCACATGTCCTTCATCCCCCCATCAAACAGAAGAGCTGGTTGACTGGTGGGGGGATGCTGGGGGGGCTTATTTGGATGTGAGAAAGAAACCTGTATGCCTGGAAGTGGCTTCAGGGTTTTATTCACTGACCAGCCAAAATCTTGCTGGCATCTCCACAACAGGAATATTTTCATCATTTATTTAGCTACTCTGGTCTCCTTCATGTGTCTGATTTAAGCATCATCCTGAAACAAATCCCTTCCTATTGCGGTGCCTCAGTTTCCCTTTTAGTGCCAGGTTTGCTCCCTCACTCCTGCCCCATAAAGGTACCCGATGCGATGCCAGCTCAGCTGTAGGATCCAGGCACCTCATAAACACCTCAAATAAGCAACATGGAGAAAACTCATTAAATTTCACCATCCCGTGATCAGAATTGCCTGGAACATATTTCTCAGCCTTTTTCTTTTTCCCCCTCCCCAGCTGCTCCCAGCTGGGCTGGGAACACGGCTCTGCCATGGCGATGCCCTGTGCTGCTGATATTTAGGGTGACATTTCCCATGGAGGGGAAAATCCTGCACCGTGCTGCCTGTTTGCATCTGAGGGGAAGGAGATGAAGCAAATAAACACAGCCCCAGCATCTCCCCCCTGTTACACAGGTAATTTATTCTGTGGATTTCTTGTCATACAAAGCACCTGGAAAATAGCTGTGTGGGCTTTCCATATGGGTTGGTATTATTTTCCAGGGTACAGAAAACAGATTGTTGGAAGAACTCCCTGTTCTGTGGCTTGTGCTATTTTATTTTTTAATTTTTTTTTAAAGCAGAGCAGCAGTCAGTGCTGTTTCCTCTCTGCTGAATGTTGTTTAGGGATTGCTCCTAGTGCAACTTGAAGCAGGAAAAGGCTTAGAGCTTTTAATTAAAAGCTGCAATCTGCTCTTTCTTCTAAATGCAAAGTCTCACCTACAGGATGGGAAGAAAAAGAATAATAATAATAAAAAAAAAAAATCCATTTTTACTCCATGAGGAGGGACTGAGATTAAACAGTGAGGTTGCTCCTTTTTGCAAACCAAGTTGCATTGCTCCTTGGGGATCTCAGCGGCAGGTTGGGATGGGCACGTCACTGATACATTTATTATTATATAGGCACCCTTTTCTTGACCGTGAACCCCCTGCCTAAGCCTCCAGCAGCTGTGCTGGGCCTGATCCTGCTGAGCCCCCCAGCCTCACCCGGAGGCTGTTTGCATGTCCTAGGAGGGGGAACTGCAGATGTTTCCCTGGCCCACCAGCTGTTCGGCAACATCCATGCATGGCTAAAGAGGTCAGCTGGCTTTTAAACATGTCACTGAGCATCTCTATCCCCCCCGGGATGTGGGGTATTGAAAGGAGTCCATGGGGATGGGAGGGAGCTTTCGCCATGGGGGCTGAAGATGCTGGAGAACACAGGAGGTCCCTGGCAGTGTCAGGAACACAGGGTCGAAGGTATGCTCCAACTTGATAATCAGGGATTTTTTATTTGCAGTGTAAACGGGCTGGCTCCAAGGCAGGGAGAGGATGGGTCTCCTGTATTTGCTGCTGGGGAGCGTGTCTAGCTCTGCCTGTTGTCCCTCCATCTGTGATGTCTGGCTTGTCAGGTTGGTGAGCTCCCAGCTCAGCTCTTTCCTTGGGAAGCAAAAGATTTGCGAAGTCATACAGGGTGTTTTTCCCCCTTTGCTGATGATGGGGTAAATGCTCCAGCCCCTTCTTGGCCATTGCAATTCCTTCATTCTACCTGTCTGCTGCCCTCCTTGAAGGGGGACCTGTGTCCCCATTGTGGCCTTATGACCCCTGGAGGATGCTGGGCAAAGGCATCCTGCCCTTCTAGTCACATAAATGTCGTGGTTTGTGGGAATACAAAAAGGAGGAAAAAGGCAATGAAGGGGAAAAGAATTCCCTATAACCTATAATAAAAGGAAGATGCTAATAATGTTCATTTATTGGGCTGTGGGGCTGCAATTATATTCTCTCTGGCTGGCGGCTCTCTGCCTCTGAATTCAGACCTGTGTCCTGTGTAAAATGTGAAATGTGCTGTAAGAAAAGGGCCAGCAGCTGGGACACCCCCCCCAGACTTCCTCCCTGGGGTAGATGGGGTCTGGGGGCTTAGCTGTGGCAGGGGTTTTGGCTTTGGAGGGGGTATAGCCTCTTAAGAGCCCCCTTGGGCTCATTTTGCTGTGGTCAGAAATGTGCTTGGCTTGTGTTTTCATGGGTTTGATCCTGAGTCTTTAGGGTGACTTTTGGGTCATGTTTTTGGGTTTTTTCTGGCAAATCAGAGCTGGGGATGTATGAAATAGAGTGAGACCATGAATGTGTTCATGAGAACAAGGTGAGATACAGCTTTTATATTAAAACTCCAACCTCCTTCAAATTAATTTTCCCTTAAAACCCTCCAGAGGGATTGCAGGGAGAAGGACGGAGAAATGTGGGGAAGGGGAGCCCTGGGCTGAGTCCTGCATCTTTCCCACACCAGCCTGCATCTATCCATCCATCCATCCATCCATCCATCCATCCATCCATCCATCCATCCATCCTTCCCACCCCAGCCTGCATCCCCAGGCACTGCACAGAAAGCTACTCAGGACTTCTGGGCCAGGCTCATTGGGTTCCAGCTGCCTGGTGGGATTTTGGGGGTCCCGCAGCCCTTCTGCACATGATGTCTAATAGTAAAGCAGCTTTGCAGAGGAACTGATCCCCTCCTCCCTCAGTGTCCTGTGCAAGGCACCTGTGCTGAAACCTGGCTGAGAGATGAGCCTGGGGAGCAAGTCACGATGAATTTTGGGGGAGATGGAACAGGGTGCTTGCTGCAAGCTATATTTGGGTCCCCAGGCGGAGAGAGCTGGGGTGGAAAGGGGTGGCCATGGGTTTTGCAGGGAGATTGGCAGCTCCCCTCCCAGAGCTTCAGCTCCCCATCCCTCCCATGGCACATTGAAATTCAAATCACACCTCTCCGATGCTGGCTCTCTTTGTTGCTTCTTCAAATGACTAATTGTCACTTTTTTTAATAAGGCAGCATCATGGGGAGGTGCAGGAGTTCCCCCCCCCCCCCCCCCCCTTTTACGATTATTATTGCAAAAAAGAGGGGGTGGGGAAGGAGAAACACAAGCACCAGGGATAGTAAATCTTTTCCTCCTTTCCACACACCAGCTGCTGTGATGTTCTACCGCAGTGGCCAAGACACTTCATCCGCCTCCGGGGGTTTACTTGGAGTTGTGCAATCGCTCGGGTAAACAGGGCGATTCCTGCTATGTTTGCTTTTTGTTTGCTTTTAATTTTTTTCCTTGAACTGCTCTAAATAGCTGTGGAGGGGATGGGCTGGCACAGGGTATCTACCCCTTTCCCAGCCCTCTGAGTTAATTTAAAAGCTCTCATGTTAATTTAAGACCAGGCTGAAGTCCTGTTTGTCTCCCAGTGGGGTGGTCCAGGACCCTCCCTACCACAGGGGGCTCATGGAGCTGGTTATGGAGCTGCCCTTGCTGTTTGCTTTTAAAACTCTGCTTTCCCATCCCTGGTGAGACTCCTCCAGAAGGTGTCCTCCTCAAGGTTGGTGGGACACGAGGGTTTTTAGGGTCGCATCTCAGCTGATCCCCATCTGTCTCTGGGATGTGCTGGGTGGGATGAGAATTAATTTGCTATATTTGAAAAGCTCAGTAGTAACCTGAGGATGGGGGAGCCTTGGCTCAGGCAAAGGCTCTTGACTCTGTCCCAGGATATCAGCAACCAGCAGAATCAGGTCCCTGGATTCAAGCCCTAGGGCTGTGGATCAGGTGATGGGAAGTGGGAGACACTAAAATAGCATCAACCCCAGGCAGGACTTATCCTTTGGGATCCGTGGGGAAATATTTACCCAAAATGTTGTCTTTGAGGATGGTCATTCCTGTGCATTACACCTGGCTACATGCTTGGGTTGGGTGGCACAAGCCATCTCCTGGTGACAAGCTCTGGACCACTTTCCATCCCACCCTCTTCGCTTTGGTGGGTGAACTGCAAAGCCCGTCAGCCACAGCCCCTCGTTAGGCAAATTATCTCATCCCTGTTCTCGCAACCCAGCCATGGGGATGCTGCAAGCTCCCTGGTGGTGCTGATGGAGGCCAAACGGCAAATGTGGGGGAGCAGCTTCCCCTGCAAGGCTTCAGCTTCTCCCTTCACCAGCCTTGGCCCCAGGGTCAGTCTGAGCCATGCAGGGATGGATTTCAGGAACAGCATGAAAGAAAAAAGCCCTCTCCTGCTTTTATTTATCTCAGTGCATCTCTCACTATTAACTACCACCAGCCTAATGCCAGCTGGACCATTTATGATGGCAATAAAGCCAAACGGCAATATAAAATTGCACCTGTCATAATTGGGCTTGATTTAACTACGGATGGAGGCAGCCGATGGTGATGCTTGTTCGATATGTTGTGCAAGGGTGCCTTGGCCAAAGGGTACCACCACGGCCACGCCCCCCTGATGTGCCAGACCCTCGAGCATCTGTTTTGCAGGGGAATAAAATCGCTTTGATTCTCCCTGAAAGCAGGATGCTCTGTGAGCTTGTGTTTTAAAATAATGGGAGAAAAGGATGGCTGCTGTTTTAATTTGATGTTGTCAGGCTTTTTTTTTCTCCTTTCTTTTTCTTCCTGAACTTCACAGGAGACTGGATGGTGATGACAGATGAGAACTTTTTAACTCCTTCTGCTCTAGAAACTTGTTGCTGTATTTTCTCCTTTCCTAGTAAAGCAGCTGTGCCAACCAGTGAAAAGTCCTTTGCTCCCTGGTTTTTACTGGCTTTGGTTCATCCTGCTGGAGACAGGACAGGAGCAAATGCCTGTTGTACAGAAACAGGGGTATTTATACCCAGAAAGCAGTTGGCTTGTGCATGGCCCCTATACCATACCGGACCAGGGGTGGATGTATTTACCTTGTTTCCCATTTCCCTGGTTCACAAGAAGTGTAGGAATCTCTCGGTGCAGATTTTGGGGAGGTTTTGTGTACTGCAAGAGGACAGGGGGTGCAGACCTCTCTGAGAGTATTGAGGCTTCTTGGTGTTTTTTAATATATCAGCTATTTTCTGCTGCTTCCCGGTTACTTTTCGTCCCACTAATTCTTCCATTATCCTTTCTTAATGAACAAATAAGGCTTGTGCTTGCAGGGCATGCAAAGGATGCTCCATCAGCTCTCGAGTCCTTGGGTTCCACATTATGGACATAGCTGAGTAGGGGAAAAGCAGCTCCCGGCATCGAGCTCCTGGCATCCCTGGGTCTGGACTCGTGGCAGCACTGTTCAAAGCAGCATCCGATTTTCAGACTCATAAAAGTAATGCTTCAGGTCATCCTTCATTTAAAGAGCAGATACTGTGTGTGGTTACCCGGTTTGGTACCCAGGTCCTGATGCTGGCTGTAGGATATCCAGACCTTGTGCTATCTAATTTCCTTTCTCAATCTAATGAGTGTTAATGGGAAGGGAGGTATTTGGGGTGCAAACCCTGGTGGGAGAGCTTGCTGCCAGCCATGGAGCACAAAATGGAGGTGGTAGCATCTCCCTGGCAATCTCAGGAACCCCACAACTGGGTATTCAAGGAAAACACCAAGTACAGGGCTCAGGTAACACGTATATCCCTCATCCATCATCACAGAATCCTGGGGCTCTGGTCAAGCTACCCAAACTCCTGGGGCATCTGAAGGCCAGTGTCCACTGCTGAAAGCAAGCTTTGGGTTTCTGCTTTGGGATTCCCATTTTATTATCCAATTGGCTATTTTTGCACAATGTCCCAGCTTGGTTTCTTTTTTCCTGGCTGTCCTTGCTACCAGGGTTTGAAAGCATCGTGAGCTGTGCTCAGTACAGCATCTCCATCCCCTTTGGAGATGGTTATTGGAATGATGCATTTAATCATGAGTAATGAAAGCAAACGGTGTAATGTCAGTGGTATCTCTTCTCTCACCCCTCCAGCAATTTCATATCCTGTTGTAATAATGTAAAGGATTAAAGGTGAGATGGGAAGCGGTGACACGAGGATGTGGTGCCGGGGCGGGTGGCCTGCTTTCTGCCTCCTCCTGCCATTGGGAAATCTCATTTTGCAGGCTGGCCCCACTTGCTATGCCCGTTTGAATGAAATAATTCCTTCTGCAAGTGGCACAGCTGAAACAAAAAAGTTTTTTTACATCTTTGCCCCTATGTCGCTGGCTCACCCAACATCTTTCGTATTGGTGTTGGTGTCCACTGACATGCTGGGCATGGTCTGTCCAGGTGGAGCTGTTAATCCCCATCTTAATTTGGGTTTTCAAGGACAGGTTGAGCCTGTGGAGATGGGTTCATGCATCATTGATGAAAAAGTAATGGGAGAACAGATGTAAGCAGCCGGTTTTCTCTGTAACCCATTGATATATGTCCTAGGGGAAAATAGCTCCAGGGCTGCATGGGAAATGCCTCCTCTCTCCTTTCTGACTGGGAAATGAGGAGTGGAAGGTAAAACCCCATTTAAAAGAGGAGGGGGGAAAAAAAGCTCAGGTCCTAATGTTGCCTGTGCTTGCTCCCGGCCTGGGTGGGCATCACTTAAAAAGGAGCAGCTGTTTAGAAACCCATTGAGCCCTGAGCATGCAGGCGGATGGGCTGGGCGAGCATGTTTAAGACCTGATGTGCAACAACATTAATGATGCAGGGAGGAAGATGCTGTGAAAAAAACCCATAATGGCTCCAAACCAGGCTAATGGGGCACACAGGAGCAAGCTTGTTAAAAAAAAAAGGCCGGTCATCAAAAATCAAACGGCATCAGTATCTTCTGGAAGGGAGAGGGAAAAGGGAGGTTTAGCTGGAGACAAAGGACTTTTGTCTCTAATTACAGGAACAGCAGAGGCAGCAAGGGAAGATGAAAGCTTCATGTAAAGTACCAGGTGTTTTGATCTGCAACTGAGTTACTTCTGAGATGTTCTAGGAGCATCCCCCAAGTCAAATTAGCTTCTGAGGGTTTGTTTTAAAATAATAACCATCAAAAAAATCCCTTTTTTTTGTCTCTTGGAGACTAAAAGCTTTAAATGCAGGGGCCTGAGCCATCTCCCCAGACCTCCCCAGTACAAGAGCATCCCTTCCTCTCCTGCAAGGCTCCACTTGGAGGTTTGCTGGGTAATTTTCCCTCCATGAGCTTGACCCAGAGCCCAGACCCTCCAACCCCCCAGCTGCATGGGTTTTCCCCTCTTCTGTGACAATTTATTTTGGATTTATGGGCTGTCTCCTCCATCTAAGGAGCCCCACAAGTATGGGGGGCAGTGCATGGACTATGGGGACCAGGGAAGGGTGACCTTTGTAGGAGACATAGAATCATAGAATGCTTTGGGTTGGGAGGGACCTTTAGAGGTCATCTAGCCCAACCCCCCTGCAGTGAGCAGGGACAGCTTTAACTGGATCAGGTTGCTCAGAACCCCGTCCAACCTGACCTTGAGTGTTTCCAGGGATGGGGCCTCCACTACCGCTCTGGGCAACCTGTTCCAGTGCTTCACCACCCTCATTGTAGAAAACTTCTTTCTTATGTCTAGTCTAAGTCTATTCTTCTTTAGTTTAAATCCATTATTCCTTGTTCTGTCACAACAGGCCTTGCTAAAAAGATTCTCCCCATCCTTCCTGTAGGCCCCCTTCAAGTACTGGAAGGCTGCAATAAGGTCTCCTCGCAGCCTTCTCTTCTCCAGGCTGAACAACCCCAACTCTCTCAGCCTGGCCTCATAGGAGAGGTGCTCCAGCCCTCGGACCATTTTCGTGGCCCTCTTCTGGACCTGCTCCAACAGGTCCATGTCCTTCTTGTGCTGAGGTTTCCAGAGCTGGATGCAGTACTCCAGGTGAGGTCTCACCAGAGCAGAGCAGAGGGGCAGAATCACCTCCCTTGACCTGCTGGCCACGCTTCTTTTGATGCAGCCCAGGATACAGTTGGCTTTCTGGGCTGCAAGCGCACATTGTTGGCTCATGTCCAACTTTTCATCCACCAGTACCCCCAAGTCCTTCTCTGCAGGACTGTTCTCAATCCCTTCATCCCCCAGCCTGTATTGATGTTGGGGGTTGCCCCATCCCAGGTGCAGGACCTGGCATTTGGCCTTGTTGAATCTCATGAGGTTCACACACCTCTCCAGCTTGTCCAGGTCTCTCTGGATGACACCTCATCCTTCTGGCATGTCAGCTGCACCACTCAGCTTGGTGTCATCTGAAAATTTGCTGAGGGTGCACTCAATCCCACCGTCTATGTCATTGATGAAAATATTAAACTGGTCCCAGTACGGACCCCTGAGGAACACCACTTGTCACCAGTCTCCATTTGGACATTGAACCGTTGACCACAACCCTCTGGATGTGACCATCCAACCAAATCCTTATCCACCGAACAGTCCACCCGTCAAATCCATATCTCCCCAATTTAGAGAGAAGGATGTTGTGGGGGACTGTGTCAAAGGCTTTACAGGAGTACAGACAGATAACATCCGTTGCTTTTCCCTTGTCCACTGATGCAGTCACTCCTCCGTAGAAAGCCACTAAGTTGGTCAGGCAGGACTTGCCCTTGGTGAATCTGTGCTGGCTGTCTCAAATCACCTCCCTGTCCTCCATGTGCTTTAGCACAGCTTCTAGGAGGACCTGTTCCATGATATTCCCATGATTCCCATGATTCCTCACATCATAATGAGGAATCAACCTGTGACCTCTTATTGCCTCTTCTCGTATGAGTCTGGCTTAGAAAAGCCTTGCTTTTCCTAGGAGTTAAGGGAAAATAAAAATTGGAATGATATTTGTAGAAGAAATGGTGTCTTTAGGAACCAAGTGTGCAAGCACCTGGGACCCATCCCTACCTCTGCTTTGGGTGCAGACTCTCCCATCGCCTGCAGGCATCACCTATTGCCCCAGGACCCAACCTCACCCAACCCATGCTTAATCACTAATTAGTGTCTGAAGCTGGAGATGCTTCTCTAGGGTGTTCCTGGCATTGGAAACTCTTAGTTTACTGCCAGGATGGTTCCCCGCGGTCTGGCTTCGGCTTGGAGAAATTTTTAACTGACAGCTGGCAAAAGCACTGTTTCATCCAGCAACGGGGTGAATCCAGCAAATAATTGTCCAAAGATTATCGTGGTGTAATGGTGCAACAACAGCAGCCGCCGCACATCATTAGAGCTTACCAGGGAGCACGGGAAGAGATTCAACAGAACTAAAGCAAACAAATGCTGAGCAAAATACACAGCAGATGTAGCGTATTAGTTGTGCACGGATTGACTTAAGAGCTGTGTGTCAACAGCATCGAAGCAAGGCAGGGGTTGGCAAAGCCCAAGGCTGGTTGCATCTCTCAAGCACAGCTCTGTCCTCTTGGGTTCTTGGGTTTAAAGGAGTTGATGGGTGCTCAGGAGCAGTTGGGATCTCCTACGGTCTTTCTCTGGGACTTTGGAAAGAGGTATCTGGGGTTTTTCCCCTTCTTCCTTGCCTGCCAGATGGATGCAATAACACATGCTGCCTTTGCCTTTCTCTTCAGGTGGTAACTCTTTTTGCCCTGGCTCTTTTTCAGCCCTCAAAACTCTTTTGCTGTGCTGATACTGGCCTTGCTCCTCTGGTTTTTATTATATTTTATTCTGTGTATCTGTGATGGGGGTGTTGGCACCATTGGTGTTTGCACTGTGCCTTTGTGTGGCCACTTGGGCTCAGAGCCCTGCAAATATTTGGGCTGCTTCATCAATGGGAACATAAGAATTAGCAATTTCTGATTGCCCATATATGGGAAAATCAGGATGATCGGAGCCTGTGACAGCATCTCATTGCTTCTTGCAGCCAGCCGTTCCGTTGCTCCATGGGACAGGGACTGGCCAGTCTGAGGGACTGCCCTGGCACAGGAGTGCATCCCAGTTTCTCTCTGGGAATGCTTTGATCCATCTAAATCCACAATGAACCTCTTCATAGGAGAGGAATCAGTGCTAACAGGGTTTTGCTCCTTTTTTAGTACAAGTATTAAGGCCTTAGTGGAGGTTGGTTGGGGGAAAAAGCAGCTACCTCCATCCAGGTTAGGTCACCCCAATTAAGAGCTGCAAGTGGCCAGGATGAAGGTTGTCCGGACTGTTAAATCTTGTCTAACCACTGGCAACTGGCTTGGGCAGTGGTTTTTGGGTGGTTTCTAGGAGAAATGGAAACCTCTGAAGTTTCTGGCTTTTTTGGAACTGGCAGCAACTTTCTGTCCTAAAGCTCGATCCTCGGGCTGAATGATCCAGGGGAAAGCAAAGCAATCGGGGACATAATTTTTCAGTAAAAATGGCTTTGTACATTTGGGGTTTTTTTTAGCCTGGTGCTGTGTTAGTGCAGACCTCAGAGCAGCTGGAAAAAAGGTTTATTGGACGATGGAGATATTCTTGCATTGACCATCAGCTGCAGGCTGCCTCCTGGCTCCCTTCCTCTGCTGTTTTATATCCCTTTTATCACTCCCCCATCCTCAGCACCCAAGTACCCTCTAGTCCTGGATGAGGATGATGATGGTCCATCACCAAGTTGCAATATTACCACTTAATTTTGCAGACAATGCAAACCCTCTACCTCCTTCCTCCAGACCATGAAACACCAGTGGTGGAGCTTTCTATGTCTGAG
This sequence comes from Pelecanus crispus, assembly GCF_030463565.1. Classification (NCBI taxonomy): domain Eukaryota; kingdom Metazoa; phylum Chordata; class Aves; order Pelecaniformes; family Pelecanidae; genus Pelecanus; species Pelecanus crispus. The sequence continues at coordinate 23,087,125 of NC_134649.1, read as the reverse complement.
ATGTGCCTAAATATCACTTAATGTGAGGCAGTAAATACTCCCTGTGAGCCGTACACCGAAGCTGAGCATACATCACAGCAACTGGGGGATGTTTGCAGGCTACACTCATGTGCACTGGAGAAACGTATATAGGACATCATCAACTTTGAGCAATTTATTCCACCTATGCCTTTTTTATTTGTCACTATGGTAACTACAAAGTAAAGATCAAAGCACCATGCTAACAGCAGAAAAAGGCTTTTTTTTTTCCCTCCCCTTTGCAGAAATAACTTAAGCTTGTTTTTATTTCCTTCCCATTCAAAAAAATCCCTTGCTTCTGGCCAGTGCTGCTACAAGGGGTTGTACCTTTTTTTGGCAAAGTATAAATCCTTGTCTCCAGCTGTTGATAAATTGCACCTCAAGAGTTTGAGGATCAAAGAAACTGAATTTCCTTCGGTTCTGAGGCAAATACGAAGTGCAGCTTGATGGATGGGTGACAGGGTAATGGGGCAGAGGACCAAGAGGGCTGATAGAGAAGGTTCTGTGTTTTAATAACAATGATGGTTTGAAGGGCTGGAGTGGGTCCTGGGGCTGGAGGAGAGAAACTGGAGCTATCAGAGGTTTGTGGGGTGGGGAAAAATTTCTCAGGATGAAACACTTGGTTGCTTTTCTTTCCCTGTTGGAAAACACTTATTTAATTAAAGGAAAAAGAAATTGTGGGTGAATGTCAAGGTCAATAAGGTGGCCTGTCTGTGGGGAGCAGAGGTGCCCTGGGGGCTGCTCTGAGACCTTAATGGTTCCAGGTGGGCTCCCATTGCTCTGCTGCTTGGGTGATGCCTAGCTCCCAGCACCTGTGGTGGGACCAGAGCCACTCCTTGGGGTGGTACACAAGAATAACAAGCGCCTTATTGAAAACAAGATGAACTTGGCTGCATGGTGGGCTGGCATCTCCTCCTGGCTTTGTGGAGCAGCCTGCCTTGGGTGGGAAGAGGAGCTGGCAAGGCGCTGAGGCAGGTTATAGGGTCAGTGCAGATCCCAAATGCTCCATCCATCACTGGCTGGCAAGAACTATTAAGGGGGATGCTCCTGCCTGGCTGAGAACTGCCAGACTGTCGTGGTTTAACCCCAGCCAGCAACTAAGCACCATGCAGCCACTCACTCACTCCCCCTACCCCAGTGGGATGGGGGAGAGAATCAGAAGAGTAGGAATGAGAAAAACTCCTGGGTTGAGATAAGAACAGTTTAATAATTGAAATAAAATAAAGTAAAATAGTAGTAGTAATAATAACAATATAATAATAATAGTAATAATAATGTACAAAGCAAGTGATGCACAATGCAATTGCTCACCACCCACGGACACCCAGACAGTTCCTGAGCAGCGATCACTGCCCCCCGGCCAACTCCCTGCAGCTTATATACTGAGCATGACATCATATGGTATGGAATAGCCCTTTGGTCAGTTTGGGTCAGCTGTCCTGGCTGTGCCCCCTCCCAGTTTCTTGTGCACCTGGCAGAGCATGGGAAGCTGAAAAGTCCTTGACTAGCATAAGCAATACTTAGCAACAACTAAACCATCACTGTGTTACCAACATTAGTCTCATACTAAATCCAAAATACAGCACTATGCCAGCTACTTGGAAGAAAATTAACTCTATCCAAGCTGAAACCAGGACACAGACCCTTTGATGGGTATTTTGTATTGTGCATGGTACAGACCAGCCTGGCGGGACCTGGAGTGATGGAGGGGAAGCCCATGTTGAAGAAAGCAGCAGGGATGCTGGTCCTGGGCTGGCTGCCTACGTGTGCTGGTCCTCACCCATCTCATGCTGGGCAATTTTCTGGGAGCGAACATTCCCTGACACAGCCCACTCCCTGGGAACAGCAGCTCCTATGGGGATTTGATTGTCACTTAAAATGGAAATCAACAGGCAGCCAAAACAGTGGAGGGGAGGAGGAAGGGGAGGAAGAAGAGGAGAATGAGGAGAAGGAAGAGGAGGAGGAGGAGGAGGAGGAGGAGGAGGAGGAGGAGGAGGAGGGAAAGTACCCTGCTGGCTGTCCTGGCTGGCACAGAGAAAAGGAGGTTCAGGTCAGAAAAGGGAACTCCTGAACAGCTGATACTGTTCCTGGTTATGCCCTGTGGCTCTGGGACTTGAGATGTGTTTGGCGTCCCCATTCATGCCCCTTGGCTCCAAGGCTCAGGAAGGGTTTGGGGTATCCACCCACATCCTGTGGCTCCAGGGCTTGGTACGGGTTTGAGGTCCCTTTCCATGCCCTGTGGCTTCAGACTGAATGTTTTGTTGTGGATAAAAAGCCAGAAACCACACAAATCTTGAACTCTGCTTGATTTTTGCTTGCTTCTCCTTAGTTATCATGGAAACAGGGTACAAGCACTGAACATTTAGGGAAGGGCCCCATGCTATGCAAGTAGCTGCAGCTCCAGGGTCTTCAATGAGGGCACTTGGGATCCAGCAGTTGCCCTGCTTTGATTACCCTCTTAATTATTTTAATTATTAATAATTGCACTCTTCCCCGATAGGTGTAGAAATAGCAAGGCAGGTGCAAAAAGGAAGAAGATGCTCATCGACATGCTGCCATTGTCCATCCTTCCAGCCATTGGTCCCCTGCCACCTGAAGTTGAATTTTTTGTCAGGCACGTGGTATTTCCAGCCCTACTTTGTTGACTCAAGCAAAGCTACTATGGAAGTCAGTACAATCCCGAACTCTGTATTTTTAATTATACCAAAGCCATTTAATTATACCATAGCCAATATGCACAGGCAAACTTTAACTCTGATTTAAAATAGAGAAAAAAAGGGGGGTTTAAAATACATGAGTGCTTTTGAAAGTACAAGATTTGAGGCTTCTATGTTGTGTGTTTGCAATGTAAGTGGTAATCTGTTCCTCTATGGGCTATAAAGCAGCTTTTAAGTTGGAGGGAATTGAATACTGCATGTATTTGTTGTTTCTGCAGATGAAACGAGATGCACAGTTGCAGCAATGAGTAGTATAGCCTATTAAGATGTAGATGCTTAAAAAATTAGCAGAAGGTTTTCGGCTGTCAGGAGAGTTTCTGGAGGGATTTTGAGGACAGCCAGGGGCCATCTGGTTTTAAGAAGGAATTTAATCAATTTAGGAATGGGATTATGTGATATATTTTCTTGCAGGTGCTGGGTCATGGTGGCCTCAGACTTGTTTTGAGTTTCTCCTTGCTCCTGCAAGCTTTGTGTTGCACTGAAGATGGCTTCTGCTTTATTTTCTTTTTAAGTAAATGTGTTTAATAGGCAAGAGGGAAAATATATCTGGGGACGTGCTGTCATGGGTGAGGCACTGCTGCCAGATTCCCCCTGCCCAGGGGAGCTGCATGAGGATATAAGGCAGGACCTAGTCCCACTTATCCAAGCCTTTGTCTCATGTGTTTAGTGCATTGCTTTGCCAAGAGATACTTGTTTGGGGTTACTCAGCATCACCACTGGTTTGTAGGGATGTGCCAAAACCCACAGTGAGGACAGGGGGATGGTTCAGTGCAGGTGAGGAGAGCTGGTTTTAAATAAGCAGGGGGTGTTTCTAATGCTGCAAGACCTCCTTTAGCAACAGCAAGTTAAAATTAGACCTTTAAGAGAAATTGAGAAAAGTAATTAAATTAAAATTTGGTGGGGAGGTGGCTCCAGGGTCTCTCGTCCCTGACACATGTGAGCCCAACATGGTGGGCCCACACATGGGCAACCAAAAGCCAAATTCTTACTCAGTCCAGTGTATTTGGGTTGTTTTTAGGGTTTTTTTTCCATCCTTCCTTAGTTGGAGATGCATTTATTGCTCCAAGTTGATGTTTTCCAAATGGAAAGGGTTGGGAAGGGGATCTTGGAAATGCCCCAGTGTAGTCCCTGGTCATGCTTGTGTCTACCTTCAGGTCTGCTCTTTGGTGGCCATGCCTGAAAAAAACACAAAGTAGCTTCATAAAGACAACAGCTCAGCAGGAGCCAACCAACCCTCAGCCTCCTTTGTCTCTACCAAGAAAGTCTTGAATTTAATTAGGATAAGGGTAACAAAAGAGGCGGGGTGGGGGTGGGGGTTGGGGGGGGAACAGGATCTGGCCCTTGCTTGCTGGCTGTTGGAGCATGGACCTGCCTGGAGCATCCCTCGGGGTGCCCCAATGTGCAACTTGACTTTGTGCGTTATGAGTCATTAGAGGGGAAAGAAGAGGGAGGGGAATGGATAATTAGAAGGAAAAAGCTGCTCTGGTCATCTAAGAAGTGTTTGTGAATTTGTTAAAAAGAAAAACCCAAAGCTGGCTGTGCTGGCAGATGCGGACTCCAGATTTGTGCAGTGGCTGAGCTTGCAGGGTGTTTGCTCAAGGAGAGGGTGGAGGGAGGGTGGTATCCATCTCCTAGGTCTTATCCAGCACTGTCAATGTCTCATGTGAGCACATAGCCCCAAAACTTTGCACACAACCACACTGAACCCCAAAGGTCACTAAGGGAGTGTCAGCTTAGTCCTGCTTGTGATTCCCATGGGATGGATTTGCTGAGCCTGGTGCTGCTCATCCATGATCCTGAGCGCACCTCATTGCAGAACATACTCATATCCCCAGAGGGTTATAAATCTATATAAATTTTCTACAAAATTCTATAATTTAATATATAATTTTATATACATTTCTAATCCAGGAGGGCTATAAATAAGTATTTATACCACAGGAGGGCTGAGACATGGGATGTTGTTGCCCCCTTTAACCCTCTGCACCTCCCTGCTCCGAGCAGGGCCACATCCAAGTACCCGTCCTGCTGGGCACATAGTGAGACCACTCCAACACCTGCAATGCCTTTGAAGACATGTAGGTGATGGGGCTACATATAGACAGAGGTGGGGTTGGGGACATTTTTGTGGAGCTGTCCTGTTGGAAGATGAAGTCCCGTCAATACTAAAACACTTCCAAAAATCAGATTTTTTTTTTTCCATTTTTCCAAATTTTCCATGACCTTTCATTTTCTTGTGGAAGAGAACCAGGGAAACAACAGCCCCCATGTGTGCATGCCTATAGGCACCTCATATAGGGATGTATGCATGGCTGGGGTCAAAATGAGCTCAAGCAAACCAATATATTGCTCTTGCATAGCCATCTGCAGCCCAGGACTTCCTCTTTTTAATCTGCATGGATAAAGGATGCAGCTGTGGTTGTATCCGCACAGATAATTCCCATGGGCAGGTAGGGTGGCAGGACCAATGGAAATATGGGACCAGGGAGCATTCGGCATCATTCCAAGTGCAGCGACATCAAACCAATGTTTGCAAATTGCTGACAAACTCAGCTTTGTCTGCAGCGGATTGGCATTACTTGCAGCCCTTGATCTCTATCGCCGCCAACAGAAGCTCTTAAAAAATGTATGTCACCCTTCAAATGATGTGAAGAGTGTTATTACCCTGCCTGATGCTCAAAGCCGCTGGCATTAGATATGGAAATGCAGCTGACTGAGGGGTGTTGGAGTTGTGGGTTTCTGCGTTGCTCCAGGAGTCACTGATGGTGTCTGATGTATCCCAGGAATTTGTCCCAGAGCATCCCAGGACCTCGGAAAAGGGCTTGGGCACAAGGAGGAGTGGGCTGGAAGTGGGCGTTCTTCCGCAAGTGGTTGTGGGCAGCCCCTGGGAGCTCCAGGCTGGCTCTTCCCAAGGATGGGTTGAGCATGGAGGGTGGCTTGACACCCTGGTGCCATCTCCACCACTTGTTATGTTTGGAGAGGAAAGCCCTCCCCAGCTGATGCTCTTTGTAGGCTCTTCCGAGGGAATGGTGCTGGATTAACCTGTTAGGAGCTTGGTTGCATGTCCGTCATGGTCAGAGCTAGTGATGGAGGACTCCAGTGTCAGGAGGGGTTTGCCTTGCAACGGGACTAGAGCGTCCTTCAGAAAACATGTTTTGGATATAAATTTGATGCTGGGCTGGGGGAGCTGTGTGTTTGGTGGTGGCAGTATGGAGATCCTCCCTGCAGAGGTTTGGCTCAGTGGGTCTCTCAATATTGCTCTGTCAACACATGATGAAGTCAAAGAGGCCATTGGTTTGGGCAAAGGAGATGCTGACCTTCCTGTCCTTGCAGGATCAGGCCTGATGGAGCAGTGTTGCGTGAGCCCCAGGCATCTGAAGCTGGGAGCAATAACCCCATGAAATGCTGCAGCACCAACACCATGAAAATGCAGGTGCATCTGCTGAAGTCCCACTCCAGATAATTTTTGACTCCAGCATAGTTGGACAAAGAAGTGGTTGTGTCCTGCCACCCTTTGGAAGGAAAGAAAACACAAACCCCTCATTTCTTTGAAGCTGTGTTGGGAACATAATGTACAGATGCAGGGGGTGATTTGGTCTCACCCAGTCCTGAGCATCGCACAGTAGCTGTCAAGATTCATCAAAACTCAGCAACTATAGCATTCTCCCACAGCATCCCACAGCATTCTTCTGGAGCAAGTGGGTGCTCATGGTTTGGACGGGCATACTCTTCACTCGGTAAAAACCTGGCTGGATGGCTGGGTGCAAAGAGTTGTGGTGAATGGAGTTAAATCCAGTTGGCGGCCAGTCACAAGTGGTGTTCCCTAGGGCTCAGTTTTGGGGCCAGTTCTGTTTAATATCTTTATCAATGATCTGGAGGAGGGGATTGAGTGCACCCTCATTAAGTTGGCAGATGACACCAAGTTGGGTGGGAGTGTTGATCTGCTTGAGGATAGAAAGGCTCTACAGAGGGATCTGGACAGGCTGGAATCACCGGCCGAGGCCAATTGTATGAAGTTAACAAGGCCAAGTGCCAGGTCCTGCACTTCAGTTATAACAACCCCATGCAATCCTTGGCGTGCTTGGGGGAAGAGTGGCTGGAAGGTTGCCTGGCGGAAAAAGACCTGGGGGTGTTGGTCGACAGCTGGCTGAATATGAGCCTGCAGTGTGCCCAGGTAGGCAAGAAGACCAACAACATCCTGTTTTGTATCAGAAATGGCGTGGCCAGCAGGAGCAGGGAAGTGATGGTCCCCCTGTACTCGGCACTGGTGAGGCTGCACCTCGAATACTGTGTTCAGTTTTGGGCCCCCTCAGTACAAGAACAACACTGAGGTCCTGGAGCATGTCCAAAGAAAGGCAACAAAGCTGGTGAAGGGTCTAGACCACAGCTCTTATGAGGAGCGGCTGAGGGAAATGGGGTGGTTTAGCCTGGAGAAGAGGAGGCTGAGGGGAGACCTTATTGCTCTCTACAACTGCCTGAAAGGAGGTTGCAGTGAGGTGGGTGTCAGTCTCTTTTCCCAAGTAACAAGCAATAGGACAAGAGGAAATGGCCTCAATTTGCATCAGGGGAGGTTTAGATTGGATATTAGGAAAATTTTTTTCACAGAAAGTGTGGTCAAGCACTCAACAAGCTGCCCAGAGAGGTGCTGGAGTCACCATCCCTGGAGGTATTTAAAAGATGTGTAGATGTGGCACTTAGGGATATGGTTTAGTGGTGGACTTGGTAGTGTCAGGTTAATGGTTGGACTTAATCTTAAAGGTCTTTTCCAACCTAAATGATTCTATGTAAAAGCTGGGGATTTCCATAAAACTTATTCATTTATGCAGATTCCCCTGGCAGCCTTCTTTTTCCACTCTGGGTTTTGGCACGTTCTGTGGCAAGATTTCGTACTCATTAGGAGGAAGGCCTGGCTGACACTTGCACACATGCAAATCTCCAGGATGCCCAGGTCTCTGGGGCTGCTCTGAAAAATATTTCATGCAAAATAGCAAATCTGCTGGAAAGATGCTCAGGTAGCTCTTCTCTCCTGGATGGCTGGGGCAATGTGCAGTTGCCTATTTTTGGCCAGACCCTGGGGGAAGATGCTGAGTGCCCTTCCCCTTTGGTGGGCACACCTAGGCGCCTCTCAGATGTTTCTGCTGGGTAGATGGAAGTTGGGCACCAAAGACCACCCTGGACATCTCCATGAGCTCTTGAGGGGTGCAGGAAGTTATTTTGCACTTGGGATGGTGTGGTGGAATCACAGCCTGGCTGCTCTACCCTTGCAACAGTGACAGCCACCATGCCAGCCCCAGGGTCTGCAGGGACAAGCTTATGGCTTTGGGGGTCCTAGATGCAATGCCAGCAGGGCAAGCCAGGAATGCTTTGGGGGTGCATCGTCTCATGTACACTGTGGTCTGGTGATGCTCTGTGGGAGGAAATTAATGGAGATCACCATCTGCAAGAAGTGCAGATGACTGTGCGGGTGTTGGTAGCTCTGGCTTGCCAGGAGTAAACCTGCCCTGGAGGGATGCCTGGTGCATCCACCTCCCCCTACATCTCCCTTGTATGCCCCTGCCCAAGGTATCGCCTCTCCTTGGGGACATCCCAGCATCCCCCCACCATGGCTCGCATACACACCATCATGGGCCGTGACTCACACATGCAGCTGCACCCACCACACAACCCTCTTCCCTCCCACGTCCCAGCACCTAAATATACCTCCAACTCTGCACTGACACCCCATCCTGTGCTCCCGAAACCCCATGCCTGCTCTCTCTCCACCTCCTGTGCTGATGCCCCCGCTCCCCGTCTCTCCCGTAGAGAGGGGTCCCATGGGGATGCTGGGGACAGCCCACACCTGCCCGCGATGCTCCAACGCATTTCTCCCCTGCCGCCTGCCTCCACCAGTGTCCTACCGTTCATATTAATGCACCACTCAAAATACAAGCTGTGATGGAGAAGATATATTTAGACTAAATCCCTTGCAGGTGATTTTGCGGGGGGAAGCAGGGTTTAATTTTTCACTGTGATGGTTTAGCCCTGGGATCTCTTTCAGAAGTTGTGCTCCCATCCCAGCAGCACCAGCAAAGCCCCCAAGGTAGCGAGTGCTTTCAGGGACCCCCCGCCACGAAACCTCACATCACATGTGCAGATCAGAAACTCTGCAGTACGCATCTGAACCCTCCCCAGACTGTCTATCCATCGCTCCTGACAGATTTTGTTGCAGGATATCTCTCAATAACTCTTTCTTTGCAGACCCCTTGATCTCGGTGATGTCCCATGACAGTGAGTTCCCTGGGCTGTTTGTGCCCTGTGCGAAGCAGCCTGTGCTCACTTTCTTTCCCTGAAGGCTTGTGTTAGGAAAAAAGGGATTTTTTTTTTCCCCTCAAGATACTGTGCATGCTGCAACCCGCTAGCAAATACAACATGACTTGAGGTGGTTTTGCTTGAGCTGATCCCAAAAGATGTGTACTTGTATGCTGCGAACCCGACTTGTGGAAAGGTGATGGCTCCCACCGGGCGCATGATCCCCAACCACCAATAGAGTTTCTCTCTATTCATCCATCTCTTCTTGGGTTTTATATCTCTCCATCTGTTTAAGCAAGAAGGTGTTTTCTCCTTTGTGGATGTATAATGTTGCCTCTTAGACACACATTGAGCAGGTCTGCGATGCAACTACAGCATTTCCTCACTCTCCCCATCATCCAGAGCTCTGCCAGGCTGGGAGGGGAAGCTAGGCTGGGTCCAACCCTGTACTCAGCAAGCCTTTACCCCCAGCTTCATGCAGGATTGAGCCACAACTTGAGTAGTTTCTGGGTCTCCAGTGAGACTTCCACTCCTGGTAAGCACAGAAATGGTGCCATCAAAGGTTGAAGGCATCTCACAGGTCTGCTGAGCCTCATCTCTTCTTCCTGGGAGCTGTGAACATGATGGACAGAAAAATAGGGTAAATCATGCCAGCAAACAGGATTTTCATTTTCATGTATAGTTTTCACGTTTTACAAAGAAATTACCCTCCTTTTTTTCTTTTTCCTGTGGCCTAGAAATAAAGCAGCAGTAGATGGGAAGCCCACCATCCATGGCGTTATGGGTGTTCAGTATAGATGATGCTGTGTAGGTACATGTGCATGCAGTTCCTCACCCAAGACAAATGGAGAGGATGGAGAGACCCCTTTCTCTGCACACCCTAGAGCACCAGCACCTCTCTTTGCAGGGGTGCGTACCAGGGGTGAAGCAGCAGCATTTGCCTGTGTTTTTGGGGGGCTTTGGAGTTACAGTCATGCTCTGAGCTCCCTATGGCTCAGGAGTGAATGCTGCCTTGGCAGTGTCACTGGAACACAGGTGAGGAAGTTTTTTATCATTTCTCTCGCCCACCTGTGAAAGGAGGTGAGTTTTATGGTTGCAAACCAAAGATTGAAATGGGACATCAGGATTTATTTGGGAAATAAAGTGCTTTCTATACATGAATTTTTTTTTCCCTTTCCCTTCCTACAGTCTATTTATCCAATCCATTTATATCTATTCATCTATCTGTCTCCTGTTTATCTGGAATATCTTTCACTGTAAGTCTATGCTTGTTCCTTTCTGCATTATCTCCCTTGCCCTTACATATCACCATCAAAATCTCTCCCTCTCTCTCCATCTTCTTTGGATAAATTTTGGCTTTTGGACTGTTTCTCTTTCTCTCTCTACCTGTTGTATGCTGCAACTTTTCCTAACCATGATCACCATTCCTCTTGAACAGAATATTTTAAGAAAAACCCGTCATTAGCAAGGGATTTGATCAATTATGTATGTTATGCATTTGGGGATGTGATGTGGAGCTGGGGCACAACCCTGTGATGGTTGGCAATGGAGGAACATTGGTGACAAGGAGGTGTGTGAAGCCCTGGGGAGATGTCACCAGGTCTTCATGGTCTTGGGGAAGGAATAAACCCTTCTCTCCAAGCTCTCGCTGAGGTTGCAAACATCAAGTTGGGTTGCTTTCAAGCCATGCCCCTCCTCTACCTCTTGCTCCTGCCAGCGTGACTCAGAGCCATCTCAGCATTCCTGGCAGGTACCGCTTTCCACCAGCTCTCAGCAGCACCAACCAGGTCAAATGCTTGTTTATAAATGAGCAGCTCAGTGCTGTTTGTACATTACCAAGTTGCAGGGATTGGCAGTTAAATAATTTTTTCACACTACATCCCATGGTGCCCTTGATTAATTTTGTTCTCAGTGTATCTCAATTTTGTCTCCACAATCTTGCTGATGTTTAACCTTCCAGCATGGTCAGGCTGGAGCAGGACGTTGTCTCCTCTGCTAGTGCAGAGTACTGCAGTGCTGCTTCAGTGCTGCTTCCTCCTGGGGAGTGTGAATCAACCCATTCCAAGCCCCAGATGCTTTCTTTGGACACAGACAGTCAATGCCCTTTCCACCTTTGCAGGTGACACTGCTTAAACACAGCTCTCCAAGAAGCCTGCTTTGCTCCTCATGCCAGAGAGAGAGAGTTCGAGTGACCCCAGCAAGAGGCACATCTCCAAAAGTCACAGGTATTGTCAAGAGGCACTAATATGTTTACTTTAATACACTAATGTCTAGTTTTTGTATTAAATTAGTAACAAGTAGCCATCAAGAAAAGAAGACACCCCTTTCTCCTGTAATAATTTCAGTGATAGAGTGTCTCTTGGGTATGTTGCTGACAATGTGCCAGTCATGTGGAAGATGGCTGGCACTGATGGCAATTATTTGAGTCTTTTGGGAGACAGAAAAACAAAAAAAGGGCTTCCTTCCCCTTCACTTGATCAGTGTGAGGTGAGTGCAGATTAACCCCCCAGGAGGTACCTTGGTGTTCTCATGATATGGATGCTCTCACACATGTTGCACTGGGACGGTAAAGGAGCTTGATTTCAAGGGGGACAGGCTCTGAGGGGTGTTTGTGTCTGGAAATGTCCCCTTCCTCCTGTATTTTCACAGTCTTGGTGTTTTTTTCTGAAATCCCCAGTTGCCTGAATCATGCTACTGCCTGAGAGAGAAGCTCAGCGTTTCCTACAGGCAACCAGATACATCCCTAGTTTACATACATGACCCTGACATTGTCAGGCTTGAGGAGAGAGATGTTGAGCTGTTTCTGGAGAGGAAAACTCAGCTGTGTAATTACATGCATTACAGATGCTGCTGCCTCTAAATCCCCAGGCAGGGCAGGACACCACATGCTGCCTGCTGTCCTGATCTCTATGGCTGCCCCTTCCTACTGCTTTCCACCTGAGTCCACCTTCTCCAGTAGGACCATCCATCTTCTTGGCCTGCCCCATCTCTCCCCATGCACACCCTCATCTCCTGTGTTGCTGTCTCCATCTCCTTTCTCAAGGGCAGATACCTCCTGCCTTGTTCCCATCATGTCTTGCTGTGGGGTCTTCATCTTGCACTGTTGCTCCCTCCATGGTCCCAGGCAACTCTTCCCTAATACATCCCTTGTGCCTTCAGCAATCCTCCCCTTTTTTTTAACAGTTGTCTCCTCCCCATTTCATGGCCAGGTGCAGAAGGAGCTTGGCTGGACCTTGCTTGCTGGAAGTCCTCCCCAAAAGTGGCCACCAGCCATGGAAAGCCACACATGGATTTTTGAACACTTTGGTCAAATCCTTCAGGAAGCATATTGGGCATGCATATCCCTTTCTTCTTAGCAAGAGCTGTCTCTTCCTCATGGCCATTGCTTCCATTGCAGAGCTCCTGTGGGACATCTCTCAGGGAAACAAGGTAAACTCACTGAGATTATTTCCCAAATTAAGTTATTAGCATGAATTCCTCATCAAAAAACAATAACTAGGGATTTATCCTCTTTTTTTGTTTTGATGGAAGTCGGGATGCGTAAGAGAGCCAGTAACACATATCCACTAGATAACTAGGTTGAAAGAAAACCACCCCTCTGAAGACAATGAGATGATAAAAGAGATCAAGGTCCCTGGGAAAACATAATCCTTCCCTTTTTTCCATTACTTCTCAGGTTATTTCACTTTGCTATTAAGAAATTTGATTTGATGATGAGCAGGAGAGGAAGCTTTCAGACTCGGGAAAAAAAAAATTGGGTTGTGTGAGGACAATCTATTAAAGATTCAGTGATTGTAGAAACCCCAAAGGTAGAGAGTCCCCTGTGAATTAACATGGGACCTGGGCTTTTTGGTGGAATGAGGCCGATTAAACCCTTCTTCTGCCTCTGGAGATGTCCTGCAGCCACCCTCAATAACAGCAGATAAAAATAGTCTGTACCCAAGTGCCTGTCCACCCAAACCTGCCTTTGTCTCTTTGACCATGTCCACCGGGTGAGGTCTCAAGGGGAACCTGGATGTCTGTGTGAGTTCAGGTCTTTTAGGGGTTGGGGGGGGGGGGGGTGGGGTGGGTGGAGGGGAGGCAGGAAGAGTAATCATGTCTTTCAAAGAGTTGGTTGGAAGGAAAAGGAGGGTGTCCTCATGATCTAGACTACAGCCTGGGAGGAGCTGGCCAAGCTGGTTGCTCCTGCTATGTGCAAGGGTGTTCCCACAGCTTTGCTTGCAGCAAGAGGGGACCCTCACAGGAGGACATGTCCCCTCATGGCATGTCCTTCCACAGGAGCTTCCCCCCCACCGTACAGCTCCTCCCTGCAAGGCTCTTTGCTTGTGCATGGGACAGTTGTTTGCAGGATGAAGGCTCCTCTCAATCTCATGGAGATCCTCCCCGCATGGGACCTCTGCTTGGAGGTCCTCGGGGTGCAGGAGCCCCTTCACAGCTGATGGATCCCATGGTCTGACACCCACAGCCAGATGTCACCTCCTCTCCAAGAAAGCAGTGAGACCTCCTGGCCAGCCCCATGCAGTTGCAGATCCAACCCCTCTCTGGAGTGAGCACACGTACCCCAGACTCAGGGAGTTTCTTGGATGACCACAAGAAGTCTTTCATTGCTTCAACGGTTAGAAGAACTTCACTGATGTCCATCAGAAAAGTCTGGACAGTTTTTGTCCAAAGTTCTGCATCTGGAAGCAAATGAGAAAGCCTGGCCACCTCAAGCACTAAAAAATGCCTCTCAAACCCTGGGAAGGTACCAAAATGGATTGGATGCCTTGTAGTCATCTACCTATTTTTACAAATTTTTTTGTACATTTTCTAAATGCTAATTGTTTGGTTTCCAGGTGACAAATGAAGGTTTGGGCTCATGGGATTGCAGTATCTAGATCTGGAGGCACCAAGGATGGGGTAAAGATCTCATGAGAGGCACACTAATAGGATCCAGCTCCCCTGGGAGCAGGTGGAAGGAGGGAAGAACCTGACAGTGGTGTGGTCCACCTACCTCCCTACCACCAGTGATGAAGGGAAACTGAGGGGGTGGCTGGATATCAGAGCAGGACCTGGACTGCTGCCTCCGAATGGACAAGGCAAAACAGCACATCCTTCACCTGCCTTGTTCCTTGCAACATAGGCTGGGGCACCATGGGTGCTCAATTCTCCAACTGTACTGAAGAAATTAAAACATGTCTTGTCTGCCTTGCCATCGGAATGCTCTTAAGCTTAACAGAGAGATGAGCTGTCTCTGTGTCCCTTGGAAAGCCATGCTGAGGTGATGTGGCCCCCATCCCACTGCCACCTTAAAGCTGGTCTGGGATGAGCCTTGTCACCACTGATGCTTGGGGTCTGCCACACCCGTGGATATGCAAGGAGGAAGGAAAGGCAGCCCCATGACACACGATGGTGAGCAGGAAGCTCCCGTGGTGTGGGCGCTTCCCTGGGGACCACTGCAGGATCGCTGCCCTCGAGCGCAAGAATTGCTCCAGCATTTTCTCGCCCCGCTGCTCAAATCGGCCTTTCATTACCCCCAAAGGAAGGAATCGGCTACATGCCATGGCTGTGCTTCAGCTGTAATGAAGCTGCACAGCTGGACCCAGACCTGATATTGGGCTGCATCCTGGCTGTAATCCAGTGTGGGTAATTACGCTGCAGAGCAATGTCTCCCCGGTCCTTCCCTGGAGTTTCAATCAGCAATGTTATTTCTTGCTTCCCCTCCTTGTCTGAGTGACTCAGGGAGGGGGACAAGACCAGATCTCCACCATGGTACCTATGTGGTTTAGAAATCAGATTTTTCCACTTGCCATGGGAGGTTTTCCTTCTTTTTCCAGCCCAGGCACCTCTTCTAGGAGGAGGCATGGTGGTCAGGGTGGCACCGGCTGGCTCGGGGAGGAAGGCTGCAAATTCACATCAAGGAATTTGGCTCAGATTTTTAGCATGAATTATTAATTTGAAGACAGCCTTTCTCAGAGAAGTGCTCTGCCTAATTCTGGAGCACCCGCTGCAGAACAGATTTATTGCAGCCAGCAGGAGCTTTTATTTATATTGTCACCTTCACCCCCCAAAATTAATTTGCATGTGCCCATGGGGGGGGGGTGTCATTTCACCCCTCACTCAAAGTCATGTGCAGTGGTGAGTCTCGGAGGACCAGCTCCTTGCTCTGCTGCTCCTGGAGTTGATTTGGACATTGGGACTTGTCTCCTGGCATGGTGGTCTTCCCCCTCCCTTTGCTTTCTCCTCCATCTGGAGACTTGCTCCTAGGCTGTTCCCTTCCAGGGATTTTGATGGGTGGAAACCTCACACATGAGTTTGATGCAATGGGAGGTGTTTCAAGACTGCTTTCATCTCTAGTTGTATCAATAATTAATATGCTGATCCATAGCAGTATTATAAACAGGGCAAATACTTTTTTTCCTCCCCTTTTTTCCTTCTTTTTTTGGTAAGCAGAAAATAAGAACCAGCAGCTGTTAGTGTCACTGCTCAGTGGGGACTTCTCAATCTTCCTGTGGGGCTCGTACCCTCCTCCCTGCTGAGATGCCCTCTTCATCCCTCTGGTTGTGTGGGTTGGAGATGGCTGTGCCTGTCTCCAGCCCTGGGTCCTTAGGTAGGTGACATGGCTCGGTGGCTCCATGGAGGGTGAATGGTTCCTGGCAATTTTAAAGTTTAGAGTTTTTAAAGCTTTTCTTTTAATGGGAAACTCACATCTCCCACGTACAATGGCATGGAGTCCTTCCAAAACGGCTGAGAGCCCTCCAGTGATATTCAGCTCATTCATATTTTGGAGGCTGCTAGAAGGCCACTCTATGGGGACATCAGCATGGGCAGGGGTTTCACTGCAAGTTGTTTCCCCGGCTTCTTGCCACTGACCATTTTCATTTCTTACTCAACCTTTAATATTAATTCCTCTAAGACACATATTTGGATTTAGAAATCACATCACAGCTCAATGTATCCATCAGGGTTGAAGAGATCTCTGAAAGAGAGGCTGAAGCATCCTTGGCAGAGACTTTCCAGCATCTGAATCTCCAAACCCTACTTGGGCAGCAAATGAAGGGCACCTTTCCAGAAGCCTTCAGTGCCCCACTTACCGACTGCTGGCTTAAAGCATCTTGGCCTTGGTGTCAAAATAGTTTTAAAGGTCGTTTCATCAGCCAGCTGGTGTTTATTCTGGAGAACACTATGGCTAACATGATTCACCTAAGGCAAATTATACCTGTGGCATTTGAACTTCTTAAATATGCAGATAGGACTTTCTTCCTCTTGCTTGTCTGCAAAAGTCACCTCTGCCTTTCATGATGTTCCTTGAGGTTCCACAGTCCAAATTAAAATATCATCTGCTATAACTTCAGCACCTCCTAATCCCTCAAATATCTGCTAAATTACTCTTTGAAATACCTTGGGAGCAGAACTAATTCCAAATAGCATTAGCTTAAATTCACAATGTCCAACTGGTGTATTAAAAATCACTAGCTTTGAGCCCCATTCATCTAATTTTACTGGCTTTAATAGATGTCCTGCCATCATGCTGAGAATATTTCTGCTTCTGAGAACACTGCTAACTTTTCATTAAGGGTTTCCAGTCGATGATGTCTCCATTTGAAAGGCTTTATTTAAACCATATAAATCAATCCGCATCTATGATTTATTTGGCTTTTTGATTCCTACCCTTTTCAGTTAATACACTAGGTTTAACCTAGTCTGTTGGTTGATACAGTCTAGAGGGATGAAAGACAATGGTAGGACAAGTTGTTCAGTCCTGACATAGAAGGTAATGCCAGGATGAGCTGGGGAACCAAGCTTATTCTGATCCCACCAGTTTTGGGTAGTTTCATCTCTTGTCAGCTTTCTCCAATGTGGTAGGATGTGTCTCCCTCATGCCGCCAGGAAAAGATTTAGTTTCTCTGCAAGCTGATTAATAGCCCCATTGATGCTGGAATGCACCTTTTGTCAACTATTTCATCTCCTCTGCCAGAAACCTGCACCTACAAGAAGGGCACTCTGGTTGGAAAGCCATGGGCTACTCATGCCAGGGCTGTTTGGGATGCTCTCCTCCTTGGGCTGCACCTGCACCCATTATCTCCCTGACAGCAGAAGCAGGAGAGTAGCTTTGTCAGACTGTGGACCAGTGTTTATTCATTGTTTCCATCTGATCTGGATGCAAAAAGGACCACAAACACACAGGTGAAGGTTCCTGGTGGATGAGCTCCAGGACATGAAAGCAGTTTGAGAAGCAATCAGTTGTCTTCAGCTCAAACTTCCCCTGAGGAGCACCTTGCTCCATATTTCCTTCTGGGTTTGGGACACCCAAGTTTGTCTCTTTATTGAGTCCTCTCTGCAAGGTGGATCTGAACTGGTTCTTCTGTGATGTGGTAGGAAGGGCCCTAGTGAGACCTTCTGCTTCATCTCCAGCTTCAGCACATCTTCTTGGGGTGGGCATGCAGTGACATACCTGCTTGATATTGGGGCTTGCCCAGACCTTGGGGAATGGGACATGGTCTCCTTGCAGAAATGAGTGGAGGCTGAAGCTTGGACACACATGATCCTATGACAAATCATAAAGGATCCATCATTTATGCATATCAGACAGCGATTCTTCTTCTCCAAGCATTAGCTAGGCACACATCCAGCACGTTGGAGCTGAAATGAGTTAAGAGGCAGGGAAAAAGCTCAAAAAAAAAGAGAAAAATTGGAGAAAAATTAAAGAAAAGTCCTTGAGGGTTGCTAACCTGGTGCCTCTGGAAGCTGAGCCAAGCTGCCATCCGCGTGCAGCTCTCTTCCAGCTATGTGGGCGAGGGAGAGAGCAAGAGGAGCTGGAAGTACAGAGGCTGCCAGACGAGGAAACAAGCTGCAGGGGAAGGGAACCAGAGGGAGACGCTCTCAGATCATGAGCACCTTTGAAGCGTGCAAAGGAGAGGAAATTGCTCCTCACTCCCCTTGGGATAGCACGCTGGCATGCCGTGACTTTTAAATTGGATTTTAGCAAGATGGAGGTGAGGGAGGGAAGTGGGAGGAGGGAGGGAGGCTGTCATGTCTCCTGCCATGAAAGAGGGATCTCAAATTCTCCAGCATATATTTGCTTTTCCTTTGAAAGTCACCCCTGGGAGTTGGTCTGATGGAAGATGAAGATCTCCTGCTGGGAGACGGTTTGCTGCCCATTTGTGCAGGAATTGCCTCGGCAGTGCCAGTGCCGTGGGCTTGGGGCATCCATCCTGCTGCACACCAGCCAATGTGTCCCCTGGCTGGGACATCAGCTCAGCCCCAGCCCAGCTGGGGCTCCTGGACAGGAGCGGGATGCTGGAGCACAGGATGGGTCTACAAGGTGTCCTCTCCCAAGGGCCATGCTTGGCTGATAGAGCCAAGGAGCAGAGGAGAAGTTTGGTGGCTGAGGGGCAGGAGACTCAGCTCCAGCTGCTGCTGATGGTGTCGGTGGGTGCTAGGGATGGAGCAAGAGGTTGATGCCACCTGCACCAGGTGGTGCTGAGCTGGCTGTGAGGTGATACCCGATGCCCTTGGGGAGCCACCATGCCACCATGGGGACCAGGGGATCAACCCAGGCAGATGTACCCCAACCCTTCCCTCTGCTCCTGGACAGGAGCGGGATGCTGGAGCACAGGATGGGTCTACAAGGTGTCCTCTCCCAAGGGCCATGCTTGGCTGATAGAGCCAAGGAGCAGAGGAGAAGTTTGGTGGCTGAGGGGCAGGAGACTCAGCTCCAGCTGGGTGGTGACGTCTTGCTGCATTGCCACTGCTGCTGATGGTGTCAGTGGGTGCTAGGGATGGAGCAAGAGGTTGATGCCACCTGCACCAGGTGGTGCTGAGCTGGCTGTGAGGTGATACCCGATGCCCTTGGGGAGCCACCATGCCACCATGGGGACCAGGGGATCAACCCAGGCAGATGTACCCCAACCCTTCCCTCTGCCTGGGCATCGACAGGAGACTAGTAGCTCTGGCTTGACCATTTGCATAGCATTTTTGCAGCCCTCCAGGACATTTAGTTTTGAAGAGTATGATGCCTCGAAGCATTGGGAAGCATTTGGGCATCACTCAGGCTCTGGATGATGGTTTCTTCTCTGATGGGGTGCAGCAGGAGGCTGGGCTGGACAGACAGTGGGGACAGGAGAGGCGATTCTCTCCCACCTTGGCTCTTGTTGCTGTGATTGTTTGCAGGGACCATGCACCAGGTGATGCTTCCTCCGTGTTTCCAAACTGGTACAATTGCACTGGGCATCTTGATTTTTCTCTTGTTCCTCCAGCACATCCTCTACTGCTAGAGGACCCCAATGCCCTTGGGGCTGTCTGTGCCAGCCTGGGCTGGCCCTGCAGGGCTCTGCTCCCCTCCAAGGACACCCTGTGTGCATCAATTTCCCTGTGCAAAATTAGGCAGGATATTCACTGGATTGGATTTCAAGGAACAAATCCCCTCCCATCCTTTGGGTAGGACTCTGGTACTGAGGCCAGCTCATTTCCAGGCTGGCTTCCAGCAGAGAAGGTTTGGAGGCCACATGGCAGCTGCTCAGATGATGGGGCTGGAGCTGCCAGCAATTTTCTGTTGTGAACAAAATGATCTTTAATAAATGCATCAGGGATTTCTCACTCTTGCCCTCTCCCCATTCTCTCTTGCCCTTGGAATTTGGACAAATTGTGGCATGCTCAAGCAGTGGGAACCACTTGGTGGGTGGAGGAGCATCACCAGCTGGGGGTCATCTTGGTGATCTGGTGCCATGTCTCCGCTGGCCAGATGCATTTGGATGGATGTATTTATTTTCTCTCTGTTTGCCCCTGGGGAAGGCTTCCCACTGCCACAATGGACCTGATGAGGCTGGGAAGAAAGACAGATGGACAGAAAGGGAGCCATGGGCATAGGCACAGCACAGCCTGTGGTCTCCTCTGGCCATGTTTGCTCCTGGAAAATTGGTCATCTCTTCTCAAAAATCCCCTTTTCCTCCCTGTTTCTGGAAGGGCTCTTGGGATATCAATTCCCCCTCTGGCTTGTATTTCTCCAGTGCTGTGAAGCCCAGTGTGCCTGGACTGGCTGAGGAGCCCTGGAGCTGGGATGGTGGCCCTGGGATGAGCCAATGAATCCCCTGTCTGTGCCAGGGATGTGCCAGGCTGGCTGTGCCAGCACTCCCTGCAGGAAACAAAATAATGCCCAACCCTCTGGGAGATTCAAGGAATCTCCCAAAGGGGAACTCTGCAATGTCACTACTGCAGTTTTCTTGCAGAACATGCAGTTTTATTGAACTGGAGAAATTCCTAGAAGCGTATTAATACCAACCAAAAAAAAAAAACAAAACCCAACCCAAAACAAAACCATTATGGCAAAAGTGTTGTAATGGATCTTTTCAATCTCATTTCATTTTGATAGTCAAAATGTTTAATTGAGATGGTATCACTTTAATTTCATATGGACTTTTCTATTGTCTCACTTATGTATAGGCTTCATATTAGATGTTGCATTACACTGTCCAAACATTATCTGAGTGGAATGCTGTTACTTACTGAAATGAAATTCCCTTTTGGAATTTCCTATGGGACATAAAATTCCTTCCAGTGGTGCTAAACCAAGAGATGTGCTTGATTTTGGGATATGGTACCACTCTTCCAGAGATTTTTTTTGGTGACAGTAACAAGACGTTCACTCTGAACCCTACAGAAGGCAATTTAGCTTTGAGCATAACCTTCCTATCTCTGAGTCTGTTTTGTCACCCGGGGTGCCTCCCAGCACCAAAGAAGCAATTGGTTCAAGCTGAGCTTAATTACTTTAATAAAGTAGATAATAAGGGGTGGAAAGAAGGAGGTGCTTAGGTAGCAAGGGTTGATGTTAGTACAGGAGGTGAGGATGTGTTTACTCCTTGTGGTAGCAGGTTGCTGGGAGCTTTCTTGGCCAATGGAGGCTTCACCATGAGTTGCTGCTTTGTCCTGGGAAGATGCTGTGAGTTACCTCTGAATAATCCCCTGGGGATGGAGCTGCTCCACCTCCCTGGCTTACCTTGTGCCTCTGATGTCCCTGTGGGACATACTGAGTAGAGAAATCTTCCCTGTCCTCTGTAGCTGGTGGCCTGGAGGATGTTATTTGTGCTCCTTTGATGCTATTTGTCCCTGCCATGTCCTCTTTGTGTTGCTATTTCACCTTTCCTGCTCTCCTTTCCTGTCCCAGCCCAAGAGACACTGGTTCAACTCTGTGGCCAGGGAAGCAGCAGTGTAGGCAGGAGTGGGAACAGGGCTGCAAATCCCCAGCTTTGGGCAATTCCCTGGGCAGAGGTATAGGCAACTGCTGGTGGCAAGAGCTGCCCCCGCCCCTGCCTGACCGCTCAGGGCATTGCTGCAGCTCCCTGAGCCCTTCCTCTCTAGGGGGGGCACCCGCCCTCTGTATTTGCAGGGTGATTGCTTTTAAAGTCTTATATTCAAGCACTGAATAAGTTGATTCCTCTTCTTCTGGGGATTATTTATAGTCCCCAGCCCCAAAATGGGAGCTCCCCTTGGCAAGCAGGTCCCTAGTGAGACCCTCTCTGCACTGTATGTGGCACCATCCATTCCCAGCCAGCCTTTGGCAAGACTCAGCTTTTTTTTTTTTTTATCTCTCTGCAGAGCCACGGGATGGAAAACACCCTATGAAGGAAGCAAACAGCCCATGCTCCTCCATTGTGGGTTGGGGTCTGCTGCTCTGGTCCTCACCGGGGGTTTTGGGGGTCCTGGGGTACCCTCATGCCTTGTTGGTGGCTGCATCCCTGGGTGGATACACCCAGGAGCAGAGAGGTTCATGCTCATCAAAGACCATTATTTTGGTATTTAATTTTCTAAAAAAAGGAAAAAAGCTTCCCCCCCCCCCCCCGAACACTTTGAAAGGAAACATCAGCTTCTTGCAGGAAACCCATTCTGGCACCCAAAAAATTCACAGAATTTGGAAGAACTGGAAGAAGTTTGATCTCTGGATTGTCAGAAACAATGGGGGGGTGGGGGGGGATTGGTCCAAGCAAAAAGCAGTTTATCTCCCTACATCACCACCCTGATTTGCATCCATGGCTGAGAGCAAATCTTTCCTATAAAAAAATGCTACTTATTTTTTTCCAAACATGCACACAAGGCAGTTTTTAGCCCAATATTAATTGGGCTTGGGATGCTGCAGAGGAGAAATTGTCCATTTAAGTGGACTGAAGACAGGTAGATTGGCTTTTAAGGCTGCAGGAAAATGAGTCCAGCTCCTCCCTTGGTCTCCCAAAGGCCATTTTTTATTAGAGCAGCTGATGGGAGAAGGGGGTGGGGGGGGGGGGGGGGGGGAGGAAAGACTAGAGACA
Source organism: Pelecanus crispus (assembly GCF_030463565.1). NCBI lineage: Eukaryota > Metazoa > Chordata > Aves > Pelecaniformes > Pelecanidae > Pelecanus > Pelecanus crispus. The sequence continues at coordinate 23,064,822 of NC_134649.1, read as the reverse complement.
AGAACAGGTCAGCAAGAAGGGAAAGGAAGATTTGATGTGCAGCAAAGAGACCAGATTGCCTGCCTGGAGGTTGGATTGTGTTGTGGTTTTTTTCCCCTTTCCCTATCAAGGGTGCAAGATAAACAGAGACAGAAGGCTGGAAAGTGTCCCAGAAAGGTCTCTGCAGAAGCAGGCCAAACGTATTCAATGTGGATAAACAGCAGGTGAAGAATTGCACCAAAATTTTGAGTCAAAATGAAACTCTTTAAAGCTGCTGCAGATGAATCAGGTACGTGATGTCCACCCTAACTGCCCCCAGCCTGCCTGCGGCAACTGGAGGCCTCCAGGAGATCCTCTGAGCATGGGTTGGTCCCCATTCCTCCTCCAAATGTTCCCTCTGGGTTGCTGGGCTGGCAGGTTTTCTCCATCAGCAAGCAAGGATGCTTGTTTGATGTTCACAAGGATCTTCTGTTTTAAGGGCGTCATCTTAAGAGGGCATCCCATGACCGTATCCATCTGACTGCAAGATGCTGAAACCTCCCCTGGTTTTACTGCTGGTGCCATCAGCATGTCCATGTCCTGCCTGTTTTCTGCTTCAGGAGGGATTTCTGTGGAGCACAATGCTGTGGTCATCCTGGTGTGGTGTCACCAGGGGATGGAGCAGGTGTGCTGGCGTGGAAGGAGAAGAACCACGAGTGAGCTGGTACCCACCACCCCACCAGTCGGTCAGCCCCAGGACTTTGTTGTAATGCTTCAGTATATAATCATAGCTATGGATTTATTACATGGATGCCATAGTGGGCTATCAGCAGCTTGAGACTGGCAGTTAATGCTTGCTTGGTGGCTCAGCTGGGTCAGGAGGAGCAGTGGAGGTGCCACTTTCTGACCATAGCAAATACTCGAGTGTACAGGAGTATCTCCTCATGGATTCCAGTTTGGCCAAGATCTGGGTTCTGCAATGATGCTGTGTGGAGGTGGAGGTGCCAGTACCTGCCATAGAGTTTGGGGGTCACCTGTGCAGTGATGGGGCGAGCATCCTTCTGGGTGGTGGGACCTGGAGATCAGGCTGTTCCAGGGCTGGAGGCACCTTGCTTGCCATAAAGCCACCATTGCATCTGGAAACTCATTTTGCTGGATGGTTTGGCTGGGTTTTGCTTGGAGCCACTCATTTGGGAAATGTTTTTTCCTGGAGTGGAGAAAGAAATCCCAAACAAAGCTTTTAAACTAAAATGGAGTAAAAGGGAGGGACAGTACCGGTGGTGGGGGAGTGTGCAGGTGGACCTGAGCAGGTTGAAGGTCTGCATCCAGGGTGTGTTCCCCCTTGGGCACCATCCTGTACATCACAGGCTATCTGTCATGGAGCAGGACACCCATGGGTGCTGGAGACAGGAGACCCCCACCTTGTGAAGGGCTTAAATGACCTTGGTTCTTATGTATGAGGGGTTGCACAGCAGCCATGCCCAAGGCTCCCTGCATTGATGGGGTGCAGAGCAGGGAGGACAGCCAGAAAACACGGCTTTTGGGGTTATTTTTTAATGTGGGTGACTTGATCACACTGCTGGTTGATCTAAGCCTCCAGAAAATGTATCTGCTCGTCACATGTGGCTTTACTCCACAGAAGAGAAAGCCCAAATCTGCTGCTGTGGGTGAAATGGGGAATTTGGGACAGCTTCTGCAGAACACAAGGGGTGGGGGAGGAAAAAAGTACAGGATCTTAATTTGAACCATTCTGGAGATTTTTTTTTCCTTGATGTGTTTTGTATTATTGAAGTGGTTAGTTTACTAAGAAGTTTATTTTTAATTATTCCCATGAGATCCTTTTGAGAAAATGTCACTAAAAGCTAAATATATACACAATTTTTAGATATTTATAAAAGATAACTAAAATATGTATGTTTTTATATATAAAAATAAAACTTGTGTATTTTTTTATATATATGCCCATACTGGTTACCTTTCTAATAGCCCCAGTGGTGCCCCCTTTATCCCTGGCAGTCTTGCAGGGCTGGTGGAAGGGAGATCTCCTAGCACAGAAAGTCATCCTGAAAAGACTAACCCCAAAACCCACCTTTTTCTTAGGATCTTATGTCTCATTATCCCATGCCCAGGTGCCCGTGCCTTTTTTGTCTTCCCTGCCTCGCCTACAGCAGGTCCTGATCCTTGGGACTGTGTGTTTGCTAAATCAGATCAGAACCCACCAGTGAGGAGGTGAAGGGTGGATGTGAAAATTTAATGGCTCTGTGTCTCTAAAGGCTGAAAATCAGGCTGCTCGGGGTGGCTGGGTTTTTTTATTTTATTTTCCCATCTTGCTTGCTGCTGATTTTAGAGTGTTAAATGTTTAAAGAGCTGATCCCCACACCAGGAGCTGTGGCAGGGACTCTTGATCTGATGCTTGGAGAGGATGGAGATCTAATACTTTTTTTTTTTTTTTTCATGTGGGGCTTGGCTATAAGGCAGGAGTCCATATATGCTCAGCTTGGCAATAAACCTTCCTTTCTTCTTCAGAATGAGAGAATAGCATTGGCCCAACAGTAAATAAAGGTTATAATACCCAATATAAACATTCATTGGTGTCCTACACCCACATGTCTTCATGTTGCCTGGTTACAAGTAGAAAAGGATAGTGGCTTATTTATCTAGGAAATATGTCCTGGGTATAACCTCATGTCTGAATTTAAACCAGTGCAATTCACTCTGAGCAAACAACAGGATAGGTGATCTCAGTGTGATTTGTCTCCTTGCCCCCTGTAATTTTCCAGCTCACCCCAAATAAATCTTATTTCCAATGACAGAAGCCTCCAAATGAGGAGTTTGTGCTCAGCTGACAAAGTTGGTGAATAACCTGCCAATGATTTAATTGTGGTGGGTGGCTATTTTTGAGCTTGTAAGCAAAGCTGAGGGCAGTTGTTCTTGTCTAGTCTCAGTCCTCGACTGCTTTTCTGGACCAGAGCATGTTCTCCCATCCCCGCTCCTGGGGGCTAAGCCAGATGGGCTGTCTTTCAGCGATGCTGCAAGGTGAGGCAATTAACTTGGAAGGCAGTCTGGATCTCTGACTCCCTTTTTCCACTCTCTCCTGCTGGTTTTTGATCTGTGCTTGCTATGTCTGACCCCATTTTGCATGTCTTCCTTTGGTCCTTCTGAAATCTGGCTCTCCTTCTCCAGGTCTGCTTGCCTCTTCAGGTTACCTCTAGGTGAGATCCAGCACTGGTCTCATCTCTCTGTAGTGACCTTATGGCTAGTGTGCCCAACAAAACATCCAACCTGTCCATAGAGCCTGAGTCAAAGAAAACCTTTCCTAATAGACGGGGAACTTTCCTCACAGTAAACACTGAACTGAGCTTATATATTTCCCACTGAAATCCAAGCCTGGGCTCCATAGAAGGTGTTGGTGTGCAGTGTTAAGTGATTCACAGTACCACATTTATGGTGGATCTATTCTTTGTGTCCCAAGGCATTTCCATGCAGGTGAGAACCTGTGAACCTTGAGGAGTTAACAACATTATTTTGCTTTTTACTGCATTGACATAAAGTGTCAACATTACCTTGACTTCTTTCAAGAAGCCAATTGGCAGGGTTGTTCATTAGGAAATGGCTCAATAAAAGTGCTTTTTTAAAAATTTATTGAACCTATAAAAGGAAGTAATGTCATGAACAAATGGAATGATACCAAAAATGACATCCTTTGTGTCCTCACAAAAACCCATGTGCTGCAAAGCAGTGTCTGTAAATCTTGGTGGGAATTCCCAGCAGCTGCTTAATTTGTCCACACCAGGTAATTGATATGTGAGGCTGTTACATTAGATGGATTTGTGGGTGTTTGGGGAATGCCTTTTTCTATTGCTGATGGCCTTTCCCACCAGACCGTGGGGGAAGAACGAGGTTTGGCGTTGCTGCCTATTTATGTAGCCTCTCTGTGGGCTTAGAAATGGGTTTAAGCAGCACCTTGGGCACTGTCTGCTTTCAGTAGAGCTTTTGCCTGCCTACAGAAGCAGCTCTCTTGCTGCCAGGAGAGGTGTGTGTCTTCATCCTCTGAGATGTACATGTTCAGGGCTGGCAGTGGTGCAAGACTGAATAAGGGTAAGAGCAGAAAATCCTGGTCCCTGCTGCCTCATCATTCCAAAGCATCTGCCAGCTGCCTGGATGAGGGCATGGGGGCATTTGGACCACCTTGGGGATGGTCATGGATAATGCAGAAACTCAGAACCTGCAGAAAGTGGGGGTGATGGATGTGTCAGGATGAAATTTTCTTGGTGACGTTGGTCTGCAGAGGTAGGTTGTGGTCAGGGACAGAGAGACCGGCAGCTCACTGCTGACCCTCTCCAACATGTGTTACTTTGCTTATCTCCATCGGTTTCAGCCATTTGGGCTTCGCAGGCTTTTCCCTCCCTCCTCCCAAGAAAGTCTTCTCATGCTTAATATCCCTTTTTTTAGTCTCTCATTTCAAGGCTTTTTTTGGTTTGTCCTCTTGTCAAATTAAACACAAACTGCATCGCCAGAGGTATTTATCAGAAGAACAGGGCTTTTCTTCCACATGGAAAACCCCAAGGTTGGAAATCTTAAGCCAGAAAAAGCACAAGCAATTACCTTGGATTGGCCACATTTGATATGTCATTGCCTGGCTGGAAACACTGCATTTATTTACATGTGCATTGGGAAGAGGAAAGAGTGATGCGCTTATTGTCAGTTCATCTTGGCTCCACTCCTCGCCTGGTTTGATGAGCTTTGTGGGCATTCGCTGATAAATCTTTGATTCCAAGGATCCAAGGTCATGCTCTGCTTCTCAGTGTGCTGAGAATAAAACATCACCCAGGGCACACATACGTGAACACAATCACTTACATTTCTTTGCTGATGTGGGTTGGGAAGGACAGTTTTATTGCATTTCTTTATTTTCCCAGCTTGAATGAAGCCAGTGTTGGCAATCACTTACATTTCTTAGCTGATACTGGTTGGGAAGGACACTTTTATTTCATTTATTTTCCCAGTTTGAATGAAGCCAGTGTTGAAAAGAGTGTTTTTTCCTGGGCAGCAAGTCCTTGGGAAAGGGTGGAGGGACCCTCTCTAGGTTTGTGGAGCTGCCAGAGTGAGGACTTTTCCTTGTGACTAGCTCAGCAGGAAGTCCTGAGAGGAAGCACAAGCCACGAGTTATTCTTCTTCCTGCCATGCAATGGCAGCAACATGCCCAGGCTTTCCACATGGGCCTTGATCTAAAGGGTGCAGGATGCCCTGCAACAGCCTCCTGAGGCAGGGGGGAGCATGGGGCTCTACCTGCCCCCAACCCTTTTTACCCCAACCCCTCTTTTTCCACCCAGAGCATCCATACGTGGCCCCCTCTGTCTTCTGGGATCTTTGCAGAGAGGGTTAAAATACTCCAAGTTGTCAGCATGCGTTGGAGATGTTTTCACCTTGCTCCATCTTAAACTTGCCTCCTCCTTTGATCCCCAGATGTGACTGCCATTCCCATGCCCACCTCATTGCAGTGGGAGCCGCTTTCCTTCCATGCAGGCTGAAGCACCATGGTCCATGCTGGAGACGCATGTCCTAAACGAGAGGCAGGCATCTCCTAGATGATGTTCCTTCTTGTCATTGCAAGTGGCAGGCTGTGCATTCAGCTTCCCCCTCTTGGTGAGGTGGACCTCCATGTGCTGCCTTGTCCATCTTTGCCAGATCCTTGGGCCTGCCTCCTCCTGCTGGTGGGAATAAGTGAGTTCCAACCACTGAAGCAGGGAGAGGATGGGATGAGGAGTGAGAAAGTGCTGTTTCGCCAAGCTGGGGAACATTAAATGATAATGGAGATATGTTTGTGTGGCGGCTGCATATGGGCTTGCTCCTTTCAGCAGTTTCCCATTAATAAGTCTTTGTGAATGTTCCGAGGCATATAAACTTTAAATAGATAGCTTGTCAGCTGGGAACTGAGCCTTTCATAGATCTCTTTGATGGAACAGTTTTTAAGAACAAAACTGGGGACAGGGAGGAAGAGTTTGCAGCCCTCCATCCATAAAAGATGAATGGGTTACTGGAATATGCTGTCAGAGAAGCTAAACAGCTATTTGGATGATGGTGGGTTTGCTACCCAAAGGGGCTCCTCCATCCCAACACCCTTTCCTGCCTTACAAAGTATCCCTGCCTTCAACTTCTTTTAAGCAAGATCTTAGCTGTGTCAAAGAACTCACCTCCTTATTTCTCTGCTCATTTCGGTGGGTCCAACTTTGACCCACTCAAGCAGGAGACAAGAGCTCCTTGGAAATCACTTAGAAATTCTTATTTATGTGTTTTTCCCTTAATATTTCAAGGTATCTGGGAACTAGAAGACAGGATAGCACAACAGCTGAGCTGAACTTGCCAGGCAGAATAGTCAAGAGTTGCCCAGTTATCGCAGACACTCAATTTTACAACATCAGGCTTTCAGATGATGGGTCTGAATGCTGACTGAAAGTAGTCTTGGGTGGATGTGAGTTGGTTAAAAGTGGAAATAGTAACATTTTCACTTTTAGAGGTTTCTGACAGATGTTGCATGGTGACTGCACCTTTCTCGTGTGTCTTGTGGCTCCTAGCTGCTGTGCCGAGAATCGAAGCTCCCTGTGTGACAATTTAGAGGGGTGTCAAGGGAGATCAGAGGGGTGGAACGGCCTGTGTATGAGGAAAGCTTAAATAACCTGCTCTCATCAGCATAGGGAAAGGATGATGGATGGGGTCGGTGACAGGTCTATAAAAACCTGAGTAGAGGGGAAGGGTGAGCAGGTAACGATTACTCTTCCTCACAAGATGAGAAGCAGAAGACATCAGATGAAAGGAGTTTTAAAACAAAGACAGGACTTGTTTGCACTACCCATCATTCAGCTCCTTTGCATTAGCACAGAGGTGCAGCATCCCATGCAGGACCTGGTGGTGATGGGTCCGACTGTTTTGAGATTGATTGGATCAATTCCCTCTCATCTTGAGCTGGAGTTTTAGAATTTCTCTCCATCTTTTTGAACAAACCACTGTGGGTTTTGGTCCCTATATCTACACTCAGTTTTTTGCTTATTTTCCAGGGGTGAGTGAAGTTTTTCATGGCATACGGCTCATGAAGGATTACCTCCTCATCTGGCTCCAGGCAGACCTTGCTCAGAGGGCTTGGAAAGGAGCTGAATTATGACTGCAGTACAGTGTTTCCCTCTGGGCAAAGGAACAGTTCAGAGAGGGAGGTTAGACTATGAAGGCATGTTGCAGGGAAGTAGAATTCATGTACCATGATGCTAAATGCCCATCTCCATGCCATGCCAGGAGTTGACATGAGTGTGGAGGTGAAGTCCATCCTGGGGGTTCCCCTGTATTGTGGAGGTGGTGTTTGGGGGTACTGGCTGCTCTCGGCTTGTGGCACCATCTGCCGTCCCACAGTCCTGTGCTAGGCAAGGCTTTCTCATTGCTTTCAGAGCCCTGGGGAATTGAGACGCATCCTTGTGCTAAATAGAAGATTCTACCTCAGCCTCCAACTGGGACCTCTGTAGCAAGTCCCCTCCCAGGAGTGTCATCACTGCTTGACCCCTACGAGTTCCCACCTCCCTGCCTCCACTTTAAAGAGCATTTTCTTTGTCTGTGTGAGACCAAATTAATTTCTGGACCTGACTTCCAGGGTAAGGACCTGTCGGGAAAAGGCTCTAGTTCACCTCTCCAGGTAGTCTTGAGATGCCCAGATGCACTACATGTTGGGGGATGTGTGGCAATCTCCAGAGCTTCTCCTTTCTATGTTAAATAAGTGGGAAAGAGCATTATTTTTTTTCATTAAAAGTTCATTTGGATGTGGTGAGGTTTCTAACAATGTAATTAGCTGAGTTCTCCTCCTCCATCAGCTCTCTCTAAAGCTTTTTGGGATCACTCTTTTCTCTCTTCTGCCTCATTTCACTCTTTCTTAGTCCTTTTGCAACTTTCTTAGGTTTCCCTGGACACCAAGTGGGGCAGATCCTTGCTAGTTGCAGAAAGAAGTGAAGACAAAGTAGTCAATACAGGAGATAAGATCTGGCCCAGTTACTCCTCAACAAGACAGCTCTAAAAGGGCATTTCTTTGTATCTAGACCTCTTTTCTTTCATGTGCTGCATCATCTAATGCCATTGCAGCTCTCCAAGTGCAAACCCTGCTCTCTGGGTGGTTTTCCTCTAGAAGCATCGGGCTAGTGGGGCAACTCTCCCGGTCCTAGATAGGAGAATGCAAGAGGGAGATGGGGATTGTGAGCAAACCTTCCCTTGAGTGTTACTTGCCTAAGCATCTCTCTCATGCCATCCTGGGTGTTAGCAGCTGTGTATCTCAGATGACCGGTGGTTTGTTTGCAATAACAAGGGCTGGCTGATTGATTTACAGTTGCCTGCAGCCAAACAGGCCAGGCTTTGCAGGCTCCTACCACTTACCTGGGCTCTGCACCAGGGCAGTGAGACAGATGCTTCCTTACTACATCTATCTGCCTTTTTGGCTGTTTTTATTTTCTTCTTTTTTTTTTCTTTTTTTTTTTTTCTTTTTTTTGCCCCCCTTACCCTAGTTCCTATTTGGTTTCTCCCTGTTTTTTCATTCAACCACCCCAGCCATCATCTGAATGTCTGACCCATCACTTCAGGTATGAGGCCAAGGCACAGACTTTATTTCCAGGAGCAGGCTCTCTGCATGGGGCAGCTCATGTTCAGCAGGCACTTGCAAAGTCCTTAGGGTGGTTTCCTCTCCTTCACAGTGTCCTTATAAGTCCTGCCTTAACTCCTAGCTTCCTCTTCAGCAGTCCTTTCCAGATCCCTGCCTTGGAAAATCCTTCTCTTGGAAAGCCCTTTCTCCTTATCCTTGGGTTCCCTGGGTTCCAGCAGCTTGGCAGTGGGATCCTGGCAAAGCTTTATTAGCTCTGCCCCATTACTAACATGGCTTCTTGCTTTCCAGGCAGGAGCTGGTTTGCATCCCACTGCCCTGGCCCCATGGTCAGTGCATTTCTGCAACCAAAAGGGCTGTGAGTGGGTGGGCAAAAGGAGAATTCGGGGTCTCAAACTCCTGTTGCAAACTTCTGCTGAGAAAAATGAGATGTGGCATCACTTCCTTTGATTCAAGGATGAGAAAAGGCTGATCTGCTCCTGCTTCCCAGCAGTTGGAGGACAGCAAGCAGCTCTGCTCATGCCCTGTTTTCCTTCCCTGTAAAATGCAGGGAAGAGGATGCCTGGCTGCTTGGAAATGCTCTGTAGCTGGCAGGTGAATCTTCCTGACACTTTGCTCTGCCAAATGATCAGCCACTGAGGAGTTAAAGTACTGTTTAAAAGAGTCCTCAATTAGACCCCTAGTGATGGGGCATGGCACCTCCAAGACCCTTTGTCAGGCTAATTTCCCCGCATGGGTTCATGTTCCCCTTACACCCCAAAGTTTGATTGTGTGCTGAGGGACCCTCACCCTGCCCCCCCAGCTCTGAAGTTACAATTGAGATTGATTAAGATTTATTCTTTTTAATTAAGATTGAGAGGCTGGAAGGAACCCCAGGGTGCAGCAGCCTCAGGAAGAAGGACAATTATGCAGCAATTACACAGTCTTGTAATCACATTATACATGGGATGTAGACTGAGATCTACCAAAGCCATTGTAAATGGGTCATCAGCAAACCCAAGAGATGCTAAATGACTTGGGCACCTTTAGCTCTTTGCTGAAGGGCTTGGACTCAGGTTGGAGAGGAGATGCTGGCTGAGAATGCCACGTGACCTCATATCTCAGTGAACTCCTGTCCCTGTGACCTCACATCATCCATCAGTGCATCTCTGCCCCACAGGCATGTGAACCCCTACCCTCTTTTCCTCTTTTGAGTGGGTGATGCAGTAGCATCACTGCAGAGCTGGGAGATGGAGAGTGTCTCTTCCCAAACCAACATCTCTCAGCTCAGACCCTCCTTCTCCCTGCTGGCACATGGGGCTCCCTGTGTCTGGGTAGCCTTCCTGGTCCCTGTCTTTTACTCCACTTGGAGATGAGTGAAAACTGGGCAAGCCTACGCTATACCACTTTATAACACTATCCCAGATGCTATTTCCAGCCCAGGGGATTTCCCTGGGAGATGAAATCCCAGTTGTATGTACACAGGGTGATTGAAACAAGCCATAAGGGTGTTTTGGAGACAGGATCTGAAAGATCAGGTGTCTCTGACTTGTGCCTTGATAAGCGCTGGGCAAGATGGCATCACTCAGGACCTTGGGCATGTTCCAGTTTAGGTCTCCTGGTTTGGGAATACACCTTGACCTGGCTAACCCAGAGCCAGCCTGGGTTTTCTGCACCATGTTACTCCAGTCCCGTAGCTCCAAGGTGGCAGAACTGCCGTGCAGGTGCCAGCGATGGGGATGTGGTCTGTTTGCTCCCAGGATGGCCAAACTTCTGTTGAAGCCTGCCCTTTTGTAAGAAGAGAGCAGAAGCACAAGAAGCACAAATTCATTCTTGTTTCCCTTTGGTTTGGTGCTGGGTTTAAAAAAAAGTGAATTTCCCCTCTCCCTCTCCCTTCAAAGAGCTGGGCAGCAGCATTGGTGGTGTTCCTGTGCCCAGCTGCCTGCGCAGCCTTTCCTCCAGGACCTGTCTTTGGACCACAGAAGTCATGTTACTCAGTGTTTCTTCTGCTGGATGCAGAAATTTCAGATTCTGATATCATTTCCTCTCCTGGTTTTCACCCCTTAATTCCTCCTTTCTGGTCATTTCTAATTAGCAATACCAACCCACACTGCACTTGCCTTTTATCCTCCACTAAAAGTGGGCTTGGACTGGAATTAAATGGAAAAATGTAGGCTCAGGGCTGTGTTTTCGCACTGAGCGAGTCGGGGTACAAGGTCAATAGGACCTGTGCTGGAGCCAAGCAGGTTGTTGATGGGGTTTATGAGCTGATGTGCTGATGATGGTGTTAACCCAGGGGAGCTTTTGCTACCCTTGCCTGGCTGGCCCCACTTTTCTCTTGCTTGTAGAGAGCCAAGAAGTTGCCCATCAACACGATGACAGGCTCACTGGTGGAGAGTGTGGCTCCGAGGGTCCCCAGCCTCACCAGAAGATCCACCTGGGTGGCATCTGAAGGGGAAACCACCCCCAGAAAGTTTTCTTTTTCCTCCCCATTTTTCTAGAAGGATAGATAAGTCCTTGAGGAACCAACATCCCTTTGCCTAGTGATGCTCTGCATTTATCCTCATCTGTTATTTCTTGCTTGCTAGTTTCTTTTTATTCTTTTCTCACAGTTTACAAATTCATCAGCTTTGCCCAGTGAGGAGGAATTGATAATTGATTCTTACAGTGAAACACCTTTTTTTTTTTTTTTTTTTTTTTATTCCCTCCTTTTTTTAAGCCTCTAAAACCAGCTTTTCATTCCCCCGAAAGCAGCCAGGAGAGCTCTGAGACAAACCCAGACACCTTGTCACGCTTGCAGAGATCTGCAAAAACAGTCTGCTTCCCCCTTGCTGGGCTGGTAGTGAGAAATTTTCCTGTCTGGACTTAAAGGCAGTGTCTGGAAAGCAGCTGGGGGGGTCAGGGCTGTCTTGCTCATGGCATGGAGGCTGGGGATGGTGCTTCTTGGTAGGGTGACTTCTTAGACCTTGTCCAGCTGGTGCATGGAGCTATAGCTCTGGCACACAGGGGATGGGGAGGTGGGGGAAAGGATGCTCCTGCCTCCTTGGAAATGGAGTTGTGTTGTTGGCCAAGAGGGGCCACAAAATGGGACTGATCTTGCAAAAGTGCAGAGCATCCCCCCTGTGCAAGGGGGTGCAGCGGCTGTCTGTGCCCCTGCAGCATCCTATGAGCCCCCTCCCTTCTCCTGACACTGGGGAGCCCCAGTGCATCTGGGAATGGGCAAATCTGGGCTGAAAACTCTTCTGCTGAGCTGTTTGGGTTTAAATGAACTTGTGAACTGGGGCTGCTTTAGCAGGAAACCTTGAAACTGCTTGTCCAAGTAGTCTGATTTAAGACATTACCACCTTCACAAGGGTCTGCTGGGCCACAAGAGCAGATGATGATGACCCCAAAGCCACTCCTGGGGACACAGATGGGGTGCCTGAGATGCCATGTCATCCCCAGGGCCTGGCATCCTCTGCACAGTCAGAGGCATGGAAATATCTTGTGGGGCTGTTCCTAAGTTGAGATGCTCATGGTCAACAGCACTTAGAGATACATCTGTCTGGCAGCCTGTACCCCATCCTGCATACCTTTCTGGGTCTGAAACAGGGAAAAAATCAAAAAGAAATCCCATTTTGGTCCAAACCCTGGGATAGTTTTTCAGCATGCCCCTCCTGGCAGGCAGAATTAGGTGGGGCTGTGTAAGATGTACAAGAAGATCCAGCTGTTGCTGGAGACACAGCACAGGGGTTTATCCTACATCTCCAGCTTCATCAGTAAGTGCTGATGGCAGCAGGGAAGGGAGTGTGGGGTCCCCAGCGGGGTTACAGTGATTTGAGTTTCAGTGTACAGCCATTTGCAGGATAACTAACCCTGTAGGTGTGCACAGAGCTAGCTGCAAGCCTGACCAGCTCCCTAATCTGGATGGCAACCAGTCCTTGCAGGAGGGATGGAGTCAACACAACCAAAGGTCATAGGAAGGTCCTGCAGCATCTTAAGCTACTTTTGAAATTGTGTGCTGGGATTGGGGAGAGAGGCTACAATGAAATCCTCCTTCCTCTCCATCAGCTGCAGAAGGACTGGGTCTATCAATGCTGGATTCTTACCCATTTGACATACCAGGATGGGTGCCTTTGCCCCACGGTGGTGGCAGGGTGAGGGATGGCAACCCACCAGCAACCCATGCTACTCCCTGGCTGACCCAGCCCCAGCACATGTCATTCTATTTCTGAACACCTTAAAATCCCCACAGCTGCTCTAGTTAATGGCATTTTTCTACGTCTTTTCTCACCATAAGCTGCAGCATTTGACTGCTAGATCTGGCACCTGCTACAGCATTGCCTGGAGCCTGCGGCTTTGCAGCAATGGGTCAAGTGACCCAGAGAGAGGGTATTATATATAGAAAGACAGGAGATAGAGATGTCATTAGAGAGAAGCTGGAAGCCATGAGAGAACCTCTGGGCCCATTTTTTTTGTGGATGAAAGGAGCTTACTTCAGTGAAGAGTGTTATTATATTCAGATTCCCATTTAGGCTTCTCCAAGTTGTACAACAAAAGGAATATTAAATGATCTTGCAAAATTTATGTTACAAATCAATGTAACCTGCATAAATCAACCCAGCCGAAGCAAGAAGGTAACATTCAGGTGTTTTTTTCAAGTGCCTTGCTGTGACCAAGTCACTACTTTAGAAAAGAAAGATGCTGCATCCAGCTGGAGAAGACCTTAGAAAAATGTCATGCCTTCAGCCAGGTACAACTCCTTGCTCCCTCTTTTTTTCCATGACTGGGTGAAGAAGAAATCACTCTCCAACTTCCTGCATGAAGTGAACTGCTTAGAGAGCTGGTGGGGGTTACACACTTTGCTCAGAGCTAAAACTTCTTGTAGATGTGGGCAAGTATGCAGGCAAAACTTGAGGCAGCAGGGATGGTGGGGCTCTTGGACCTGGAGGAAATCTGTGGTCAAAATCAGGGTAGGAGAGCTGTCTTGGAGCCCCCTTGAGTCTTCCAGGTAAGGAAATCAGCTTTGCCCTGTCTCAAGCTTGTTTTGCTCATGGTTTTTTTTTTCCCAAAGGCATTTATGCGTGCAGGATGTGATGGTGTGAAGCAGCCTGATATGAACACCCTGCTCCAAATGTCCAACATGAGTGGATGTCTCTCCCTCCCAGCTTGGACCTGCAGAGAATTTGCAGAGGTTTTGTGGCTATGGACAAGCTGGGCCATGGGATATTTCCCTCCCCTGGGTTCCTGCTTTCCATGTCCCCCAGGAGCACAGCTGTATGATGAACATAGGCACAGGGAAGATCATCATGCCTCAGATCTCGGTTACAGTTATGGATCCCACCTTTGCAAAACACCTGGGTGATCCCAAGACTCCTCAGCACCTCCACAGATCCAGCAGAAAACACCTCCACAGTTTCAGCAGCATCATTTAGAGAGGATGCCAGCAAAGGAGAGTAAATATTTGCACAGTGATTGGTGTCATCTAAAGCTGCTAAATATGCTGAGGACATTGACCAGGGCCACTGAGCAAGGGTTACATGTCTTGGCTCTCCTGAGATGGCTCCATGGTGAGACTCTGGAAGACCTTAGCCCTTTGCACTCGCTCTTCTGAGTTTATCTTTACTCTGTGTGTTGCATGAAGAAGGAGCTGAAGCTGCAGCCAGTGTGCTCTCCCAAGCTGTCCTTCCACAGGCCAGCCCTTCTCATGTTCTGCTGATGCTGCTTGGGTGGAAAATGTTCCCTCTCCTCCAGGTTTAACAGCCTGATTTTCTCTGGCTAGGTTGTCTTTTACCTCCCATCCCAATAGCTCGCAACTGCTCCTGTTTGCTCTTAAAATACAGCATTGTCTCTGCCCCGGGGTTTGCTTTTCTCATCTTGCAGAAGGAGAAGTCCTGCAGGTTATTCACTTGCTGACTGTCGTGGCTTAGCCCCACCCAGCAACTAAGCACCACGCACCCGCTCGCTCACTCCCCCTACCCCGATGGCATGGGGGAGAGAATTGGAGGAGTAAGAGTGAGAAACACTCCTGGGTTGAGATAAGAACAGTTTAATAATTGAAATAAAGTGAAATAGTAATGCTAATAGTAACAGTATAATAATGATAATAATAATAATGATATACAAAGCAAGTGATGCACAATGCAATTGCTCACCACCCGCCAACCGATACCCAGGCAGTTCCCGAGCAGCAGTCGCTGCTCCCTGGCCACCCCCCCCACCCAGTTTATATACTGAGCATGACGTCATGTGGTATGGAATAGCCCTTTGGTCAGTTTGGATCAACTATTCTGGCTGTGCCCCCTCCCAGTTTCTTGTGCGCCTGGCAGAGCATGGGAAGCTGAAAAAGTCCTTGACTAGCATAAGCAGTACTCAGCAACAACTAAAAACATCAGCGTGTTATCAACATTCTTCTCCTGCTAAATCCAAAACACAGCACTATGCCTGCTACTAGGAAGAAAATTAACTCTGTTCCATCCGAAACCAGGACACTGACCCCCTGCTCTTGCTTCTCCTTCCAGTGAGTGTTCAAGTCCTTTGATGATGTCTGGAGGCTGTGGGAGGTGAGTGTGTGTTAAGATCCCATGCTTGGTTGCTCCCACCTGTCCTGCATCTGCCCATGTACCCCGAACATCCTGCATCCGTCTGCCCATGCACCCTGAGCATCCTGCATCCAGCTGCCCAGGCACCCCAAGCATCCTGCATCCCTCCAGCCAGGCCCATCCATCTGCAACTCCTGGTCCATGGGAAGGAGAGAAGTCTCTTTCCTTGCAGCTCATCCCTCAGCCCTGCTCCCCGGTAGCTTTGGTTATCTCAATTAATATTTGCACAGACTCTTTCACCACACTCACCCATCTCAATGAAGCCAATGCGGCAAGCATTTGTTCTTATTATCCTCTGGCTGATGGGGGATCACCTCTTCAGAGGCATCCATGGCTCAGGACATCCCTGAACCATAAATTGCTTTTTTTGGAAAGAAAACATCAAAAACAAAATGTGAGGCCTGCAAAACTATCCATGTGCACGGGCTGTGTCTCTCCCTCCAACCGTTGCAGCCTGTCCCAGGTCTGTAAGACCCTCACCCAGGGGATGGATATGGGGTCTTCTGAGAAGGAACATCAAGGAATTTGGTTGCTGCTTTATTTATTATGTAGCTTGTCAGGGATTTTAACTCATTGTATTTGAGGGTCTGGTTATATGGGTTTGGAGATTTTGCCTGCAGGCTTCCCCTGATGTTAACTCCCTCCGTGCCCCTCTCCCATCTGCCCCCCCTGGTTTTCCTGATGGGGAAACCCTGCTGAAATTCCCAAGTGCTCGTGGCCTTGGTGGTGCAGGAGCAGGTCCTGCAGGACCACAGGAGCAGGAACAACATCCTGCTGGTGAGTGGCACGAGTGGGGAAAGGAAAAGAAAAGGAGGAAAAAAAGGGGAAAAAAGGAGAGGAAAAGGAAAAAAAAAGGAAAAAAGGAGGACAAAAGGGAAAAGCCCTCCTCCTTCACACTGCAAAGAGCCAGATGAGCTGATCTTCCCCAGCATTGGACAAATTCACAACAAAACAAACAAGCACAAGGAGGAAAATTGGTCCTGAAACAGAGCATGGTGATGTGCTGAACTGTGACTGCTGCTTCAGAGGGGGAGATGCTTGTCTTGGAGAGGAGCTCTGTGTGCTGCTCATGTCTCAACCCCTTGGCTTGTCCCCACCTGGGTACTCCATCTTATGTGATGCTGGGCAGCATGTCCCAGAGCCCTCCTGCTTTTTCTGTCTTCTTGTGGCCAGGCAGGTCATGCCAGCACCAAGGACATGGGGAACAGATAAATAGATCCCAAACTGCTAAGAATTATTACCCTTTTTCTACAGATGGGGAAACTGAGGCAAGCAGCCACCATGCACCTTGCTGTGGAGCAAAGAAGGGTTGGACTTTGTCATCTCCCCAGAAAAGCGAAAGCCAATGAAGGACCATAAATCTCCATGAGGGTTAAAGAAGGAGAAGCAAGAGGCTCCAGCTAGCATGAGGAATTCATTCATCCTCAGCCAGGCTGGCAGGTGGAGCAGAAAAGCTGCCGATATATTCAAGGTCCTAATAAGTTTGGGAGCGTCCAGTGTCTGGTCATATGGAGCTGCCACTGCCAAATGGCTTTTATCACTCCAGACACTTCTGCTGACATGGAGAGATTTGTTTTGCAAGGGATGTTCCCTGGGTAGGGATCAGGGGAAGGCTGAGCTAATGCTGCCTGACATACTTCATTTAGGAGATGAGACAAGGCAGGGAGGAGGAGAGGAAAGCTGGGAAAGCCTCTGGGGAGGAAAGCCCTCCTGTGCTGGGAAGGGCAGTGAGAGGGCATCGGGATGCTGGTGGTACCCAAAGCCCAGCATGCCGGTCCAGGGCTGACAGGGATGCTAAAAGTAGGGGTTCCCAGGCTCTGGCAAGGAAGAGCTGGCAGCGTTGAGGGTGTTTCATCATTATTTTGTTGGCCTGGGACATCTTAAAAGGCAGAGCATGGTGACAAAACATAGATGTCCCTCTCCATCTTCATGAGATATCAAAGCACGTTTATCCCTATATATTTTAAGCCAAACATTTCTCTCCAGCTGAAACAGGAGAGATTTGTAATGCTTCCTATTTAAGGTGGACAGGGCATTCGTTAGGGCAAAAATTGTCTTGCAGAGGGAACTCATTGCTTGCAGTGAGTGTGAGAGGAAATGGGGAAGGCTGAGCAATTCAGTCACATCAGTGCTGGCTTAGCTTGCAATGGCACTTCTGCAAAATGAGGGACAAAAGGCGATCCCTGCAAAAATTCAGAGCAAATCAACGTGTATTTATTTACTCAGTTCATTTCGCCCAGTAGCTAAAATCTGAGAAGAACTCAGACCTGTTTTCCTAAATATCATTGTGGAGGAGCAGGGCTGGCCATGCGTGCCTGAGCATCCACATCCCGCTCCCTGTCTCAGCTTGGGGGGTGGTTTGGGTACCTGGGAGCCCACGGGGTCCCTGTCCCCTTTTACCAGCTGATAACCTGGCAAAACCCCTTCTCCTTCACCAGCAGCCACGTTTTCAGTGGCAACAGCAGCCCCCGCAGCAGCAGAAAGGGGAGGATTAATCCCACTTCACTTGCTGTAAAGTACCCGGAGGTACCTGCGACATCCTCGTGATGATGCCATAGGCACCAGCTCCTGATTTATCCTGAACTGACTGAGGGATTGTTCCACAATGAATTTGTTAGGATTAATTACACCACGTCCCTGCTGAGACTTTTAACAAGATTATGCTTCCTGAGCCTCGCTGCTTCGTTTTCTCCTCCTCCTCTTTCCTTTCTGTTTCAGAGCATGTTGCATGCAGCAGGATTTGGTTTTTGGGGTGTGGTTTTTTTCCCCTGTGATGCTGGTGAGGAGGAATGAGCAGCAAGGTGGGCAGCAGCTCCATCATGGTGATGTCACCTCAAGCTGGGGGAACGAGTCCCTGGGGAATTGCCCTTTCCTGGGCAATGCTTCAGCTCCTGTACTGGTTGCTTTTCCACAGACAGTGCTGCCTCTGGTTTCAGCTGAAGGGTGAGAAGGTGGAACCCACTGGACCTGGTGGTGGGACCCAGTATGTGAACATGGAGTTGGTGTTTGGTGGCTCTATTTTTGCTGCAGAAGCAAATTCCCTCTGTGCTGGGCAGGAGGGGAGGATGCTGGTGGTCCTCTCTCATCTGATCCCTGAGATGGATTCTGATCCTCTCCTGGTGGCCCTGGCCCTGAGATGAGACTCTCCAGGATGGCACTGGGTTGTTTTGGGTTGTCCTTATGTCTGTGTTTGCTGTCCCATCCCACTGCAGCCTCCCAGCGTTGGCAGATGCAAGGGGAGATGTCGTCATGCCTGGAGAGGAGGCAGCAAATCCTGAGCTGGAGCTGGGGACTCCAGGGTGGGAGAGATCAAAAACATCTTAGCGACAGGTTTTTCTCCAGCCCTGAGAGGCATTTAATGTTCATGCGCTGCAAGTGATTGCATTCATGCAGTGACAGAGAAACAGCTGCCTTGATTTCCCTGGGGCTGCAGTGGCGAGGAGCCCAGGTGCCATGGGGGAGCCAAGGAGGGATGGAAGGGAAGGAGCGTGATGGCATGGATGGGATTTGTGGTTGGAGAAAGTCATGATAGTGCTTTCCTCCAGCATTAGAAGGGGCAGAGAGATTGCTCTGGGAAAGCCCCAAGATCCAGTGGGCTCTGCAGCATGGATAATGAGGTGCTGGCCACATTTTGGGGAGATTTGCCATCATTGAACACAGTTCAGCATCCAGACAAACACAGCACTCAAGCGGGAGCTCTCAGCTGGTAGAAGCATTATCCCAGGTCTGGGACACTCACGACCTGTCTCCTTGCCAGAAGTTTGCTGCTGAAACACAGGCTCCATGCCTGAAACTTCATTTTCTTGCTCTGGATTATATATTTTCCCCTATTGTACGAGTTATCTAGCTATCCCCACCCCCCCTCTGCAAAGCTTGCCTTGCTTAACCTGAATAAAGTGATTTCTGCATCTGCCTGGTCCATGATGAACCCACAGTGTCCTGGCTGCCTGCAGCATCCCACCTGGCAAACCCCAGCTTATCTTTCTGGCTGTTTCAAACCTCTTTCTGCTGGCCTCATTGGATGCTTCTGGGTATTTAGAAGAGTATAAATTGCTTTTATCAAAATGAAGCTGGCTTTGGGCTTGCAGCAGAAATTCCCTGACCTCCTAGGTTGGTTGTTTTTTTTTTAATCTGTAGGATTAACAAGGTTAGTCAATGAGTGTGAGCCAGTTTGGGGTTGAAGTTATTCTGGGCTGGGTTTAGATGCCATGACATGGGCGGACATGTGGCTTTGCGGGCATCAGGTGGCTTTTGCAGGATGCATGACAGCATATCGATAATCAGCCTTGTACTAGCTGGGAGGTAACCCTGCTAAAACATTTAAAGGGGATGAGCGTTTTGCTTGCAAAAGGCCTCTTGGTGGGGTGCCATGGTTTTTGTGGGGAGGGTGGCTTTCTCTGGGTCCCTCTGCTGCTCCCAGTGCAGGTAACAGGAGCCACAAATTCATGTCTCTCTGCACCTGAGACTTACCCTTCCCTGTGGTGACAAAACACCTCAGTCCAACAATTACTTGTGCTTGACCTCTGCATCTTCAGGGCTGTGTCAGATGCTGCTGGGGACCAGTTTGCACCAGTTTGCTCCACACTGCCCTTTGCAGAACAATGCATCTGCTTACAAGCCATCCCTCTCTTGCCATAGGACCTGGGGACAAGCCACCCCCCTGTAGACAGACACTGCAATGGGGTTAAACCATCCTTCCCAGCTCCTCATTATCCATTATTTTATTCCCCGCTCCTTAATGAGGGGCAGGGCTGTCATGGGGGGAGCTTGGGGGACATCAAATACAGGGGTTGGCTTGGTTCCTTCTTCCCAGGGGTGATACCATGTCTATGGTCAGGCTCAGCTCATCCCTGCACATGGAAGTGGGTCCCTGGGATGGGATGATGAGATGAGATGAGATGAGATGAGATGAGATGAGATGAGATGAGATGAGATGAGATGAGATGAGATGAGATGAGATGAGGGTGTTCAGCACCCAGAGAGGGGGTGTGGGCGAAGGGACAGTATGGATGCTCCATCCTTTTCCCTTTGGACCAATTCAAGGTGTCCACATGTCCCCTTTTCCTCCCCCTCTCTTTTCCACAGGGAGGGAAACTGAGGCACAGCCAGGGCAAGCACCCTCCAGCTTTCCAGTTCCTTCCTCCAAGACCAGCGAGGCCAACTGGAAAGACTGGGAGCTGCTGGGACTGTTTCAAAGGGGAACAGGGGGCATCTGGAAGAATTGGGCTTTACTTCTGCTCCCCAGGGATGAACAACTGCAGGAAAGGTCTCCTCCATGGGGCAAAGATGCAGCAGCTCCCAAGGGGTGTGGGGAGAAGGATTTGGGGTTGCTGGGGAAAAAAAAGTGGTTCCCCCACCCCCCTGAAAAAAACCAAAACTGTTGTGGTATGGGCTTTTTTTAGCTCCAGTTTCCCAATTTCTTCTCCACACACACACGGATCTGGAGCTGTCGCTTCCATTTCCTCGCCAGCAACAAAGCAAATAAGCAGATTTATATGAAATGTCCACCTCTTCCCAACCCAAAAGCCAATTTCTCTTTTTCTCCCCAGACAGGTCTTGTCACTTTTTCAATTGCTCCTAATGGAGATGTCCATCATGGAGTGCACCGGCGAGGACATTAACCCAGATATGATTCCAAGCAGGAAGGGATACATTAATGACCATTTAAACCTGTGTACATAGCTGGTCTGGCCGAAGATGATGGGCTGATTTCTCTTGCTTTCATGACAGGTGACTTTTTTTCCTTCTCTTTTAAACCCAGCCATTTGCAGGACTGAGGTTTTTGGGCTGCCCAGGCCAGATTCAACCTTGTTTTGGCAGGGGGAGACGATGAGCATCACAGTGAGATGCATCCAGTCCCATAGTGAGACCTCTCACCCATTCCTCCAGGAGATATTTCATCCTGCAGATCTTCTGCAGCAAATATTAAGGGGAGGAAAAAAAAAAAAAAAAAAAAAAAAAAGCAGTTCTTCCTAGCTGGGAATGGCAAAAAGGAGCTGGGTTTGGGGTTTTGCAAGTAGAACTGGGGCTAACCTACACTGAGCATCTCTCCAGCCTTGACCTAAGCAGAAAACCTTTTAAGAGTAAGTGCTGAGGTCCTAATGTTGCACTACATAGCATAAGGCAGAGTAATACTCAACCAATTACGCTAATGCTGCTTATTTGCTCTTGTTACAGAGAGTAATTGCTCACCCAGAAGCTATTAAATTAGATAAGAGTAGAACAAACAAAACTATTCATTTTATTCACTACATATTTATACACCTACCACTCCAGAGTGTAAGCAGCCACCACTCTCTGGGTGTTAGCTATTCCACTTGTGAGCCAGACAAAGACATTTGTCACAGCTGTGGGTGGTGTTTCTCCTTTTAAAGTGGTTGTAGGAAAGACAAGGGATGTGTTGGGGTTTATTTATCCTCCCTGCCATTGGCTCAGGTTCCTGCTGGTGGTTTTGGGGCTTCTCCCAGGCACGGGGGGAAACTGAGGCATGGTAGAATCACAGCCAAACCCCACTGTTGACTATGTCTGGTGAATTAAATAAGGGTTTTGGGGACCCCGTTGCAAGCCCATGTTGTCTTGGCAAGGTTTGGGGACAATTCTCTGCTGGTGGCAGCTGCCACTGCTGTCCCAGCCCACCTAGGAGACCCTGGGTAGCTGCAGGCAAGGGTTAAACCTGGGGCAAATATTAAACACCTGAGAGCAGCCAGAGGGAATAAAGGGTGAAGGGGAGGAGGAAGAAGAAGAGTGATGATGGTGATGATGACAATGACAATGACGAAGCTGGGATGAAGCTGTGGTGAAGCAGCTGCTCCAGCTCACAGTGAGCATCCTCCTCCTCAGGGTCCCAGGGGAGGGATCAGGCGCAGGGGGCTCAGTACCCTAATAAGGGTCTGCTTGTTAAACCAGCTCATTTAACCAGTGTTACTTCTGAGAAGGAGATGTTTGGGGTCTTCAAGCTGGTGACTTGCTTTTAAATGTCCTGCTGCACCCACAGAGGGGCTGGGGGTGCCCGGGGAGTGTCAGTGGGGGGGTCTGCACCCCCCGGGACCACAGCCAATATCACCATCCAGAGCAACACAGTGAAATTCAGCTGCTTTATTTAGGTTATAGACACAGCCTATAAATAACCCACTCCAGAGAAGTCTGCTGCAAACAACACACTTTAAAAAACATGTTATTATCCACTCTGCCTCCCTAATTAATTCTATCTCCTGCCATCCTTGAGCGAAGCCTGCAGGCATGTATGCTGGGTTGGGACACCCAGGGGGTGCTGGGACCCTTGTGTGTGTGGGAGGATGAGACTCCCCAGGGGATGCTGAGACCCCCAGCCGATGCTGCCGAGATGGGTGAGACAGTAGTGGGTGTTTTTTAGGCTGCCAAGGCTGCCATCTGCTGATGCCAGGACAGCCGAGCCACCTTGGGTCACCCCTTCTGGGCAAGGAAACCCTTGCTGCTTGCATTAAGATTTAATAAAAAAAGAAGAATTTTCCCATGGGAATGGTGGGCTTGAGTTATTTTAGGGTGTTATTTGGCTGTTGGGGGTAACGAGCAGAGCCAGGGAGGGCTGGCCTTCAGCCAGGCGCTGCTGGGGTTGTATAGTCCTTGGGTGCTGCCACGCTGGATGTGATTAATAATTACACTGCCTTGGAGGAGGGGAAGAGGGGAGAGTGGGAAATGTTTGGTTTTGCATTGTGGAAATCAACAGAGTGGTGTTGTGAAGGTAGAAAACCTCCCCTAGGGCTCTGCTGGCTGGTTGTAATTGGAGTGCTTTTCCTGCACAGCTGGGTGCAGGCAGCATCAACAGCTCATGGATGCATCAACATTTTTGCATCAACAGCTCATGGATGCTTCTGAGCCTCTGCCCACCTTGTGCAGAGCTGAATGAAGGTGTCCTCTGCCCCTAAATCCAGCCCTAGACTCAGACACCCAGCTGTGACCATGGGAGCATGGGAAGGCTGGAAGGGAAGGAGTCCAGAGCTGCTGAGTGTGATGACCCTGGTGATGTCCACCCCATCTTCCCTGTCTGGGGTAAGCGTTGTCTCCCAGCAAGGGCTGGCTTGCACTTACGGACCATGATGGTGGCCAGGCTCAGGAGATCAGAGGATGATGTCCTTTGGGAAGGCTTGTGAAAGCGAAAAGTTTCATGGACTTTACTCTCACCTTGAGGAACATGATGGATTTTCCCAGCTTAGCTAAGAGCCAGGTTGGGTTGCAAGCATTAAAGGAGTCCAAATGAGCTGGCAACCTGAGGCAGGAGTCTTGGGGAGATAAGGGAGGAAACATTCCTCATGCAGAACCACTGAGATTAGGGTGATGACAATTTTATTCAATTTACAAGAGCTAAGAAAAACCTCCGGTGAAACAAAGGCGCTCCTGCACGAGTGCCAGGAGCGGGCAGCCACACAGATTAAAGGGATGCATTTCCCGGTCACCTTTAATGTCCCCAGTGGCTGGTCCTACACTGAAGGCTAATATGAGCTACCAAGACAGGTCTCAGAAGCTGTATTTCTCCTCCGCTGGCTTTGGCTAAAACCCTGTCACTCTGGATGGGATGCTCAGCATGGGTTGGGTTGGGACCAGGAGCCAGGAATTTAGGTGAAGCCATGGGTCCTGCCAGCTTCATCTGCCTGTGGATGTCCCTGCAGGCTGGATGCTGAGGGACAGCATCTCCTGGGGACAGTGGGTTTCTCATCCTTTGGGAAAAGAACCCCCCTGGATTCGCGTCCCAAGCTGCGCTTGGCTATAAAAAAACCAGAGGTGACGTTATTGAAGAACTTTGCTGACATCTCTGATGAGGCCTGCACGCAAACAGGGATGCAAATCAGTAGTGAGATAATTATAAGCTCCATTAAGAACACGGGTGGAAAAGAAAATCACTTTTAATTGCTAAATGTGGTAGAGGAATGTCAGCATAAAAAGCAAGGAGCGCTGCAAGTGTTCAAAAATACCGGGAAGCCATAAAGCAAGTTAGGGGAGCATGTGTTTGGAGAAGGACCACCATATCTTGCAGACCCTTCCCAGCCATCCCTGGGTCAAGCGTGGGGTGGGGAAGGAGCTGGCTGAGCCAGGTGGTGGCAGGGCTGGGACGTCCCTGCTCCATCCCATAGGTTTCTCCATGTAATTTTTCTTGAATTTTGCATTATTTGTGGTGTTGCCCAGGTTGGGGAGAAAGGAGGAGAGGAGCCTCCTCACCCCAAGCTTGATTTTTAGTTTTATTATCCCAGATTATACTTTTTTCCCCCTTTTTCTTGCATTCCTGCCTCAAGAGTGGCTCTAGGAAGGAAAGAGCTTGCACAACCTTCGTTCGGCTTTGGATCCTTCCCACAGGATGCCATCACCAGACAAATACATGGATGAAAAAGACTTTTAGGGACAAGATGATCCAAAAAATCCCTCTGCCGCTAACTGCTGGAGGATATATAGCATCACTTCACGCTTTTCCTTCTCTTATACCCACCCTGGGAAACGAGGAATATAAAGCTTGGGGGGATTTTTGTGCAGCAGCAGGGTTTGGTAGGTTCAATAGCTGCAGCTGGGATGACAAATCCACCTTTCCCTGATTGGGAAATTACCCCACACTTAAAATCAAGAAGTGCATGGTTGAACAGGGAATTTTGAGGGCATCAATTGTAGCAGCTGACCTCTGTGGCTGTCAGCAGCTGGCAGAGAAGAAGTTAAGGGCTTGTTTACACCCAGCCAGTAAGTATTTCAATGGAGATGCAGAGATAAAAGTAATAAAGTGTCTTCCATTTAGGTTGGTGGATAAATGAAGTTTCAAACACATTCCACTGCTGAAAGTGCTTACCGGCTCCGGCTGGAGAGTTCAGATTGGTTACGTAGAGGAGGATGCTCACCAGGTTTCCTTGACTGCCAGCTCCCCTGTCTGCTGATGGATGCCAAAATGCCCGGTGGGATTTGCTCAGGTCCCAGTGCGAGTGTACCCTGTGCCAGCCAGGGGAAAGTCCCTCATGCCTCAGTTTCTTTTCCCAGCAGCCCAGGGCAGGAGGGAGGTAAATGCAGGGCCACCCACCCAGGCATAGGGGGTAAAGGGATGGAGCAGGAGACATCCTGGCTTCCCTGCAGCCCATCCTGAAGGACGCTGGGAACTGGCACACTCATAGCATGCAAGATGTCTCAGCTGCCTTCCCATACAGCTTTCCCAGTGATCAGAGGGACATGGAGAACAGTAATTTTGATTATTTCCTTTTAAACTTGATATGGTGGGAACTGGAGAAAAGAGGGGGATTTCTGCCATAAACGGTTAAAAATTGCTTGTGGGAAAAGTCTGCTGTTCCCCAAAACGACCTGTTTTGGGATGAGAAAGTGGAGATTCAAGTTCATTAAATTCCCCCTTTTCTCCTCCACGCTTTCCCTCACCTGGCTGTCTTGGAAAATCAAGTCAGTCCTGGAAAATCCATATTAAAAAGGAGGCAGGAAAATCCTGGGAATGAGCTTTTGGGTGAGCTTGACATGGATGGAGCCAGAGAAGCCTTCATGCTACCATGCCCCATGGTGACCACGTGTCCCTGCTAATTCAGCAAGGTGACACCCAATTACCCACAATACTGGTTATCCCAAATTGCCTAAAAATAATAATAATAGAAAACCAGTCTTTAGGTAATTACATTGCTAAGTAATTTAATCGTTTGGGAATGAAACAAAATCACTGTATTGGTAATTATTTCTGCAAAGGGAAAGCAGAATGGACAGGTTGAGGGGTTAACCAATTGAAATTTGGGGTTTGAGCCCAGCGGAGAGGAATGGAGGCACTGAAGCTGTGCTAGGGGCTTGCTGCAGGCCAGCACTACCTCAGTTTCCCCAGCACCATGGCTTCGCCTTGTCTTCTTTTGGGGAGCCACCCCGCAATGCCCCCAGCTCTGGTACTGGATACAGGCACCCACATCCACCCCCTTGGGATCCTTACAAAAAGAAGCAGGGAGAAAATGGTTCAGGGGGTCCAGCCCCTCTGCCCCCTTCTCCCACCCCACCGCGGGAAGGGATTTCTGTGGGGCTGGGGTGGGAGAAGCCACTGCATGGGTGGCTGTCCCCGCTGCTGTCACCCCAAGTGCGGTGACACTGCAAGCGTGGGCTGCTGGCACCATCTAGTGGGGGTGGGGACCCCCCAGTACAGCAGGACACGGCCCCTCGTGTCACATCTTGGTGGCCCAGGGTCCTGCTTTGGGACAGATGCCCTCTGGCTACCCCTTTCCTGTATCATCTCTGGGGATGCTGAACCCCCGTGGGGATGCGGGGTGTGACCCTGCATGTCCTTAACCATCCCTGTTAAGAGTTATGGGGACGGTAGCCTGTCCCCTCGGCCACCGTGTCCCGGTGGCATCTCATGGCCTGCGAGCGGGATGGGGTGGGAAGCCACATGGGAACCCCACCCTTGAACTAAAGCTATAGGGAGCCACCCCTGTCATCCCTCCATCCCCCTCCTGCCCCACACCAGGGTGGGGGGTAACCCTGTCCCTGCTGGGTGTCCCCCCCCTTACATCACGCCAAGTCCTATCCCCCCCCCCCCCCCCCCCCCCCCCAAAAAAAAATCCTGGCTGTTTGCAGGGCTGGGGTGATACAGAGAGGAATGACCCACGGCCAGTCCCCTGTGTGCCCTTCCCCACTCAGGACAGGCAGCTGTGGGGACTGTGGGGATGTGGGAGGAGGAGGTTAGGCCAGGCTTTCCTTCCTGGCCAGCGCTGCGCTGCCTATTACATCAACTCTGGTATTTCCAGTCCCTGCGGGGAGAAGGGAGGAGCACGGGCAGGAGCAGGGGGAGCAAGGAAAAGCAAAGAAATATTGGGGGATGCAGGGAACTGGGGGGGTCCCACGGGGGGGGGATTCAGGCCCTCCAGAAAGGCCCGGTGCTGGGATCCCCCGTGGTCAGGCTGGCCTTGGCCCCTGGCCTCATCCTGGCTCCATCCCCAGCTTCAGGGCTGGGAAAGCGGCAGGAGGGGGGGAAAAGGGGAAAAGGAAAAATCTACACGTGGAAAACACACCTCCCTACGGCCAGGACTTAAAGCAACAGAAAAGTGCCGAGCAGCACAAGGGCAGCTCCAGGGACAGGGGGGGTGGCAGCAGTTAGGGTGTCCGCTCCGGCTTTTGGGGGGCTGCCTCAGTTTCCCCAGGGTGGAAGGTGGAGGGTAGGATGCTGGGATGCTTTTTCCCAGCCCCAATTCTGCCCCAAAATATCCTCCTATGGATGCCAGGCTGGGGTCGTGAGACTGTAAAAAGGGGGAGGGGGGCTCAAGGGGTCCCTGGGGAAGACAAGGCGGCGAGGCCCCAGCACTCTGTTTGCACAGGCCCTTCATTCAGCGATGCGGAGGAGCGAGCCAGGGCAATGGCCCCGGTGTGGTGATGGATTTGGGGTTTGCACGGGCCGGATCCAGCTGGCAGCAAGGTTGGGGACCACCTGGATTGGCTCCTCAGGTCCCCCTTTTTGTTTAATATTTCCATCTCCGAGTTACCAGCTGGTGTCTGGTTTTATTCCTCCCCGGAGCTTGTTAAAAACATTTTGTTCAGGATCCATCCTTATTTGGGATACAGTATCGAGGGAAAAAACCCCAAATTGTCGCAAAGAGACAAATTCTGGGGGAAAGCAGCATTTTTTTTGGCACGGTTTCCCCTCTGAAACTTATTGAAAGCTTTTGGGAGGGAGTGAAGGTGCTTGTCCAGGCCCTCACCCTGGTATTGGGCCTCCACGTGGGACAGTCACTGGTGTGAATTTGGGTCCCTTTGGGGGAAAACGGGGTCCTTCTGAGCAGTGGTTGCCCCATCAGCGCTTTCCACAAGCCCGATCCCTATTTCGAGGCCATTGTGTAACACCAAAACCCACAGAATTCAACCCAAGTATTGAAGGCGTGCGTGGTGCCAGGCTTAAAAAAAAGTGTAAGAAGCCGAAATGTCAGGTTTTGATCCCGAGCGGATGCATCTTGCCTGGAGCCAGCACCCTGCAGCCCTTCCTCCCGGCTCCTGGAGGGCAGGATCCGTGCCGGAGGCGGTTCCTAGGACCCGGCGGCGCCGCTCCCCCCCTCCCGCCCCGCTTCCCTCGCCGCCGCCGCCGCCGCTGCCGCCGCCGCCGCCGCCGCCGGGGAGCGCGGCCGCTCCGCCCGCCCCGGGAGCCGCTCCGCCGGGGCTGGGCGGCGGGCGCTGGGGGAAGCCGCCGCGGGGCCGGGGGCCGGCGGCAGCCGCTGACGGGATGGCGCGGCGGGCAGCGTGGGGGCTGTGGGCAGCGCTGGGCTGCGGGCTCTGCCTGCTGGCGGGCGGGCAGGAGCAGGCGGGCGGCGGGCAGCCTTGGCGGCAGCTGATCCAGTGGGAGAACAACGGCCGCGTTTACAGCTTGCTTAATACCGGCGCCGAGTACGTACCGGCGGGGCAGGAGAGACCCGGAGGGAGCCGGTTGTTGTTGGCGGGAGCAACGACCGGAGGAACGGGCAGCGTCCGGCGGCAGGCACCGGCGATACCGCCGCGGCCGGGCTCCGAGACGGTGCGGGGGCAGACGCGGCACCCCTTCGGTTTCGGGCAGGTGCCCGAAAACTGGCGCGAGGGACCGGTGGGCGACAGCACCGCTTCGCAACGGGTACGGCCTGCCGGCCGCTTGCGCCAGCCTTCCTCCTCCTCCTCCTCCTCCTCCTCTTCTTCCTCCTCCTCCTCCTCATCATCATCCTTCGCCTATGCCTCCGTCGGGCAGCCGGCGTACCCCCAATTCCCCTTTGCCCCCCAGTATGAGCCCTATGAGGCACCCCGGGTGTACGATGAAGCGTACACCTATTACCGCAGCACCGGCACCGGTGGGGCGGCCGTGGCTTCAGCGGCGGCGGGCGCCAGCGTGGTGTACCCCTTCCAACCCCGGGCACGCTACGAGGACTACGGGGAGGAGCAGAGCCCCTATAGAGCCCAGGGTTACTACCCGGTGGCCGAACGCCCCTACGTGCCTGCCATCCCCCAACCAGTCGATGGGCTGGACCGACGGTACTCCCATAGCTTGTATCACGACGTGGGGGGCTCACCGGAGCAGGGCGGCCCGGACTCGTACGCCAACCAGCAACCCGCCAGCCACAGCATCGCATCGGCCGATAACCTGCAAGCTCCCACTGGGACTGGGTACGGGGGCCAGTACCCACCCTATGAGCCGCAGCCACCTTTTCGGGCACTTGAACCTTATGGGGTTCCTCGCCCCGAGTCCTACCTGCCTGCTAGGAGCCCCGAAATGCCGCAAGCCGTCCCTGATAGCCAAGCCCGGGTCAGCGTGGGCAGCGTCTACAGACCCAGCCACGGTGGACGGGGTGAGTCTGGGGGGGGCCCTGGGGCGGGTGGCAGCTCCCCAAGGTGGGATGGTGCCCTGGGTGCTTCATCGCCTGGGGAGAAGGCATCCCCGAGGACCGAGCCCTCTGCACCCATGTCTGGTGCCAGTCACTCTCCAAGGATGCTGCCCTGGTGCTATGGGGACAAATGTGGCTGAGGGGCTGGGGCTGTTGGAGACCCTACATGATTTGGGAATGATGTTTGAGGTGGTGAAAAATGGGGAGAAAAGGGAAGGGGTGCATAGGGGGAAGTCCCAGCAGGGTCTTGGTTTGGGATGCATCTGTGCCATGTCCCAGGTTATCCTGTGCTCATGGGCTGGGTCTGTGCTGCATCCCAGGTCATCCCATGCTTGTGGGGTGGGTCTGTGCTGTGGGATGGGGGGACACTGTGCTCAAGGGGCAGTTATGTGCCATGTCCCAGGCCATCCTGCCTGCGTGGGGTTACTGTGTGCCATGGGTCTGGGGTACGCTGTGCTTCTGGGGTAGAACACTGCCATGTCGCGGGTCATTCTGGCTGTGTGCCCTGTGCCGGGGCAGACTTGGTTCACAGGGTGGATCTGTGCTGCCTCACATGGGGCCGATCGCCCCCCTGTGATGGCCACATTGGGGCTGCAGCAGGGACACCATCATTTCACGTCCTACTGACCCCAATCCTGATGAAATCCTGTGGCTTTTGGCTGAGGCTTGCCAAGAGTGTTTTTGCTCCGTGGTGAAATTGGAAGCAAAGCTGGAGGGCGTAAGGAGCAGCAGCCTGGGGGATCTGTTCCCTGCCTGTCCCTTGGGAAACCCATCTCAGCTGGAGCCTCTGACCCATCTGACCCCATAACCCATCCAGCCCCATCCCTGGTTTCTGAGAAAATCCCATCCCAGAGGGTTCGTACTGGGGGGAAGTGCTCATCCCAGCCCTGCCCCATTGCGTGCGAGCGAGTAAACACAGTGCGAGCAGCCGGGCTGGGTCAGCCCAAGGTCCAGCCAGCCCTGACGAAGATGTGTGGGAAAGAGGTTGGGGACAGGATTTGTGTGGAGAGGATCTTCCTCTGGATCTAGATGAGGGATGGAGGGGCAAGGGATGCAGGGATGAGGAGGTAGTCCCGTGTCTCTGGGAAGGGACGCCTGGGGACAGCTCGCCCGCAGATGACCTGAGGCAATAGCAGAATGAGAAAATGCCTGCCCAGCTTATCTTCTCCCTGTTGGCAAAGGTGACCTTCAAGGATCCCTGGAAGCTGGGCCAGGAGGTGATGGTGCCATGGCTCTGCCAGGGGGATCGGGGTGCCCATGGGTGGTGCGTGGACAACCCTTGTTGGCCAACAAGCCCATCAGTGGGACACCCACCTCTTGGTGCAGGAGCCCCCAGCCTCCTTCTTCACATTTTTCCTTAATAAATATAAAGAAAGGAATAAAGATCATCTGACCAGCCCAGGGAGGCGGCTCTCTGGAGCCACCCCATTGCCTGACTTCTCCTCCGGGTCACCTACTGCTCTCTCCAGCCAACCTTTGTTTGGGGAAAGCTGTCACCTCCATGGGGGTCACCAGAAAAAAAAAAAAAAAAACCACCAAGCCTGTCGCCTGTGGGGCCACCCTTCAGGCAGGTTTCTTAATTGGTCAAAACACTTTATAAAGCTGAATTAGATGTTAAATATGCGCCTAAGCTCTTTAAGAGCCTCCTAATCGGCTCAGGAATGTGTAGCATTCCTGGCCCCTCATGGGGCACCTGGGGGGTTAATTAAGCAATTAGATCCCACCAGCTTTTATGAGGGGATTTAGAGGGGCTTGCATGAGCATCGTGGATCATCTGCCTCCCTCCATCCAAACCAGTCGGTGAAGTCACCTTAGAAGATGAAAGTTGAAATAGTTTCCAGCCCTAAATCTATAGGTGGCCAGTCTGTGGTGGAGATGGGAGAGAAGCACAGTATGTGGTTTGGTCAAGAGAAGGAGATAAAGGAGTAGACCAGGCTTTGGCAAGGAGATGGGGAGGAGACACCGAAAGTCTTTATGTCTCCTGTTCACGGCCACTGCAGAGGACCCAAGTGTCACCCAAGTCTTGCCCAGGGGCTGAATAATCTCATGCAAAAGGGTTCTTGGCATGGTGAAAGCCAAGCCCACGTGGCATCTAAGCCATGGGGGCACATAGCCCACCCCTGCTTGTGGGGTTCAGACAAGATGCCAGTTCCCACCAGGGTTCCCCACTCCCGACGGACCCCCAGGAGGCATCTCCAAGGGCTTCCTCACCCTGACCCCTAGCCAGACCCCTCCCCTCTGCTTTCCTCCATCTCCAGTGGGGTTTTTTGCCTTGCCTTCATGCGAATGGGTTGCCCGGGGTTGGTTTTTGAATGGGTATGGGTTTTGGAAATCCCATGGGGTGATGGCGATTTTGGTACCCACTAAACTTGAGTCATGGTGGCTGTGGTGACATCTGAGCATGCTGTTCACCCCTGGGTGGGGCAATTGGGCCAGGAGATGACAATCTTGCTGGGAAAGTCTCCCTTTTGTGGGCTTGGGGATGGGTTTGGGTTGGTTTTGTTGCTATCTCCAGGCATTTAACAACCAGCAGTGGATCCTGAGAAGATTCAGTGGGGCTGGGATGGGGGGATGAAGGTGTGCGTCAGAAGGTGCGGGAAGAGGGATGCTGCAGGGATGGGACAGAATGGGGGGATGAAGGGGTGCATCTTGGTCGCTTGGGGGTGTCCCCATGACCCCGTCCCCACTGCTCACAGCCAGCTTCCGTGGTCCCTGCATCTCCAGGGCTGGGACCCAGCACTGCTGGGCACAGGGAAGTGAAGCAGCCGCCCTTTCGGAAAACTGCTGGAGCTGGGATTTTTCTGCTAAGCCCGGCACACCTGCACAAACAGCGCAGCGGGGAGCAGGCTTGCCTTTTTTTATTATTTTAATTTTCACGGTGAGTTAGAAGGAAATCTTCTCTGGCAGCTCCCCGGGGCAGGCCAAGGGGTGGAGGAGGAAAAACAAACATTTTCTTGCTGTGGTTGTCCCTTCTTGGAGGCGATAGTGGGGGGCTGCCAGGCCCCCTGACTTGCAGGAGATGGAAAAGTGCTGGCTCAGCAAAAAGGATCAGGATTTTGCCAGCCCTGGGTGGGGCAGTTTGGTGCCCTGCTGTGATAAGGGGACATTTGGAGGGTGGTGAGGCTGGATCCTGCCATCCTATTAACCCCAGTGATGCCAGCACTTGTGGTTTGATCCTTCGCTGCCAGGCCTGAGCAGAAAATCAGGCGTGAGACCCTACAATAACAACGGGGCCATCCAGGGCAAGCTCCGTCATGGGGGGAAAATAAAACTCCCCGTTGGTACAGGAGTCGGGTTTCTCTCTTGAGCGTCCAAGAATTTATTATAAACAACAGCAGGGAGGAAAAGCTGTTTTATAAATGATGACAAATGTTCTTCTCACAAGCAGGATGGGGCCCAGGGGTCTTTCTCCATTGCTTTTTTTATTATTAATTTTTTTTTTGGGGGGGGGGGGAGTCTTTCCAAGCTCTCCTGATTTTCCCCCCTGGCGTGCACGGCCCCCCTGGGTATTACATCAGCAGTGATGACCAAGCAAGCAGGGCAGGAAACGAGCTCCAATGGAGTGACGTGATCCCTCGAGGGAAGGCAGGCCAAGAAACAAGAAGGCATTGTTCTTTTTGCCCACAGAAAAAAGGGAAAATAGGGATAAAAAAATAGGAGGGAAAAAAGGAAATGTGCTGGAAACTGTCTGGGTGCAGAGGGAGGAGCTGATGTGGCTGGAGCCCCCTCGTCCCTTGAAAGGGGATGGGGATGAGAATGAGGGATGGGGATGGGGATGAGGACAGGGATGAGGATGGGGATGGGGACAAGGACAGGGATGAGGATGGGGATGGGGATGCAGATGAGGATGGGGGTGCGGATGGGGATGAAGATGGGGATGGGGACAGGCTGGTTTGCTCACAGGAAGAGAAGATGCTAAGCAGAGGTTGATGCGGAGCAGACTTGGCTTTGCAGAGGGCTGTGAGAAGGGAAACTGAGGCAGGGAGCAGCTGGGGAGCATCCCCCCGCATCCTGGTCCTTCTTGAGGGGCAGATGTAAGGATGCTTTCCAGGTCAATGGTCCCGGAGGAGCCTTTGGGAAGGGGAGGTGTGAAAGGGCATTGCTGGGGGTGGGGAAGCTCCAGCTCCAGCTGGGCTCTGTAATGCTTTTGGAAAGCGAGGCAGCCCACGCCCATCCCTATGTGTCTGTCTGTCTGTCTGTCCGTCTGTCTGTCCACAGCTCACTTTGGCTTGGCCCCAAGTGCAGGGTGTCAGGAATTAAAGGAGAAGAAGGGTAACGGCATGGGGGCCTGGGGTTAGAAGAGCCCCCACTTTCAGCCCTGTTTTGGGGTGAAAAACAGGAAACTGGGCAGGAAAGAGGGACCTCCATTTTTTGGCAGTCATGTCACCCCCTGTCCCTGGCTGCTGCAGGAGTGGGAGCTGGGGGACTCAGGGGGACCCCAATAACCCCTCACAGGGTGGCCAGGCACAGCAACAGGCCAGGGCTGGGTGTAATCGCTTCCAGGAGGACTGGTTGAGCAATCCCACTGTAGGAAAATGGAGGACTGGGATTTGCCAGCAGGAGCCGGTGGGGGGGAAGGGGAGGGGAAGGGAGGGGAAGATTTTCCATCTGCAGTTTAAAATTAAAAAAATGTGGCGGTCACCAAAGCAAACGTTCCCCATGAGGTCAGGGCTGGCTGCTTCAAGGAGGGGACCACTGCATCCCCAAGCCTTGTCCCCAGACCCTGTCCCAAAGCCCTGTCCCAGTCCTCAGGACTGTCCCCATCCTCCTGGCAGGTCTCCCTGACTTGGTGCCGGACCCCAACTATGTGCAAGCGTCCACCTACGTGCAGCGAGCTCACCTGTACTCGCTGCGCTGCGCAGCTGAGGAGAAGTGCCTGGCCAGGTAGGAGCAGCCATGGGGTGTGGGCTGTGGGCTGCATCCTAGGGCGAGGGGGAGATGGGGAGTGGGCAGGTGGGGTGGTATAGTGGGGTGGGAATGGGAGATGTGCTGGTGGGGAGAGGAGGATGGAGGAGAGGGGAAGGAAAGGGGAAAGGGAGGAGGGATGGGGGAGGAGGAGAAGGGTGAAGGAGGATGGAGGAGAGAAGGAAAGAGGAAAGGGAAGAGGGATGAGGAAGGAGGAGAAGGATGGATGAGAAAAGGAAAGGGGAAGGGAAGGATAGGGAAGAGGGAAGGGGAAAGGGAAGGTGAAGGAGGAGAAGGATGAAGGAGAAGGATGAAGGAGAGGAGAAGAGAAGAAAAAGGGAAAGGAGAGGAAAGGTGAGAGGGAAGAAGAAAGGGGAAGGGAAGGGGAAGAAGGATGAAGGAGAGGAGGGGGAAGGAGAGGAGAAGGAAAAAGGGAAAGGGAAAGGAAGGTGTCTGGTGGGTGCTGCAGGGCAGGGGACCTTCCCTCCTCTCCTTCTTTTTTCATCATCTCCTTTTCCATGGAGGAAGCTCTCCCTGCAGAGGCACTCGCTGGGGATTTTCCTTCCCGGGGGTGCCAAGGCTGAGCCTGCGCTCTGCGCCTGGTGGAGCTCCTGTCCCCTGGGGCTGGGGCCAGGGCCGAGGGCAGGGGGGACATTGGCATTGATCTCCCCAATGTCTCCAGCACCGCCTACACTGCCGAAGCCACCGACTACGATGTGCGGGTGCTCCTGCGGTTTCCCCAGCGGGTGAAGAACCAGGGCACAGCCGATTTTCTGCCCAGCCGGCCCCGGCACACCTGGGAGTGGCACAGCTGCCACCAGTGAGTGTCCCCTCCTCCCCTCCATCAGCTCTCCCTTTCATTGCAGTTTTAAGGCTTTTTTGATGGCATTTCCCCCTTTTGGGGGCTTTGCTTTGAGACCTTTGGGGCGGGGGGTGTCACCTTGCTTCACCTCTTTGTCCCTGAAGCCACCAAGCTCCTGCAATTAATGTCCCCAAGGAGGGAGCTGGCAACCCTGACCCAGGGTTGATGGGGAGCCCCCAAAATCACATCTGAGGAGGGGATGGCACCATTTGGGGCGGTCACCCTGGCTCTGTCCCCCCACCCCGTCCCCAGGCACTACCACAGCATGGACGAGTTCAGCCACTACGACCTGCTGGATGCCACCACGGGGAGGAAGGTGGCCGAGGGGCACAAAGCCAGCTTCTGCCTGGAGGACACCACCTGCGATTTCGGCAACCTGAAGCGTTACGCCTGCACGGCCCACACCCAGGTGGCTTTAGGGGCGATGCTCAAAGGGCTCCTCAGGGTTCACCACCCTCCCCAGCACACCCTTGAACCCCCTTTTCTCCCTGCAGGGCTTGAGCCCCGGCTGCTATGACACCTACAACGCCGACATTGACTGCCAGTGGATCGATATAACGGATGTGCAGCCAGGGAATTACGTCTTAAAGGTGGCTGGGGTTGGTGGGGGAGATTTTTAGGGGTCAGCTTGGGATCTTCACAACCATCGGGTTTGGGACCACGCACCTTTTTCGGTGCCACCCCTTTAACACATGTTTCGGCACTGTTTGTCCCCCCTCTTACTAATTTTTGGAGATGTTTTTCCTTTCCCTTCCCCCATTTTTAGGTTCAAGTGAACCCCAAATACATCGTCCTGGAGTCGGACTTCACCAACAATGTGGTGAGGTGCAACATCCATTACACCGGGCGCTACGTCTCCACGACAAACTGCAAGATTTCCCAGTAAGGAGACGTCCATCTATCCTTCTCTGTCCTTCTCTTGGCAAAAAAAACAGAGACGGGGGTCGGACCCGAGCGGTTTAATTTCTTTTTTCCTCCCCTTCATCTGGGTTTTCTGTACTAGCATCCAAAAAAAAGCTGGATTTAGCCAGTGGTGGAGCTAGGGGTTGGTGTCTTGCTCCCTTTTGGGGTGTTTATATTGAATTTCCTTGTTATTCCAGGGAAGAATGAAGCTGAGTTTCAAAAGAACCACCTCCCCACCCCCACCTTTGAAATAATGGTTTTAAATGTCTTCCTATGCACACTCCCCACATCTTGGGAATTTTTTTTTGTCTTCTTTCAGATCTTGATGGGAGCAGGGCCAGAGGGACATCACCTGCCCCAGCCTCTTGTCCTCCTCTCAAGAAGGTGCCTGAGCTGACTCCTCTGTCCCACCGGAGACCCTGGAGCCCATCAGCAGCTCCTCGAGACCCCCCCTGCCCCCCAAAAAAACATTTCTTCACGTTAAAAGGAGGGGAAGCAAGAATGACTCTTTGAAATATTTTTTTTATACTTAACTTTTCCTTAACCTTTGGGGTTTTTTTCCATTTCCTAAGGGAAACCGACGCTAAGTTTTAGCTGGAATAAAGGCAGGGGCCCATAAATGCTGTATAAATGATGTAAATCGCATATTAGCAATAGAGAGCTCTGTAGTCTTTAACCCCTTTGGCATTTTTTGGGGGGCAGGGTCTCTGGTGATGTCGCCTCCCCGGGGGGGGAGAGGACAGCCTGAATTTGGAGGTGCTGCCCTGGCAGGGATGCTTGATCCCTCTTCTCAAGGTGGCTGTCATGCTGGGATGCTCCAGTTATTTTTGGGACCGAAGGTGCTGGAAATCCCATCACCTTAACAGGGGAGCTTGCTCCCTCTGTTTGGCTTTTAAACATGGGGAGGGAGCCCTTGAGATGACTGGAAGTCTTGGGTTTTTTTTATTTTTATTATTATTATTATTATTATTATTATTATTATTATTTTCACGAGCTTCAAAACCAGAAATCATTAAAACACGTTGCTTTTGAGGGTTCAGTGTTTAACTGAGGCGATGGTGCTACTGCGACGGGCATCGTGCCGCTGCGACGGGCCGCCAATGGGATGGGGATCTCTCCCGAGAGGTGACCTAAGGGAAAGCCGTGGCTTTTTCATGTTGTCCTTTAATCCCGGATGCTGGGGATCAAAGGGCACAACACACGGGGAGTGCGGGAAGGATAGACTCCCCAAGACATCCGAAGTGCTCCTGGCTGCCTGCCCTGGCTGGGGAAGGGGTGCGGGACACGGCCACCCTCTCGGTGACATCCTTTGTGCTTTGGGAGCCACAGCCCTGTCATCAACTCCTGCCCCTCCCCAACCCCGTCCCTCCCTTCTCCCGTCTCCCATTGCCAGCTCCGGTCCCCCACCGCTAGCCCCGCCCAGCTGGGCCGCTGCCCGCCCCTTTTCCCAGGCCCCGCCCCCGCCCTCCCGCGCTCTGCCTCCTGGCCCCGCCCCTCGCCCCGCCCCGCCCCGCCCCTCGCTCCGCCCCGCCCCTCTCCCGCCCATTAAGGCACCGCCCGCCCCCTCCCCGCCCTCGGGGCCGTTCCCGGCGCTGCCCCGGCTCCTCCCGGACTGGCGGCCCCGGCTCCGCCCCGCTCCGCTCCCGCCCCTCCCTGCCCCTGCCCCTTCCCCTTCCCGCGGTCGCCTGCGGGCCCGCCCGGTGCTGAGCTCCGCCCGCCCGCCCGCCCGGAGGAGCCGCCCCTCGCTGCGCCGGGCCCGGCCCGTCCCGTCCCGCCCCGCCGCCAGCCCGGGGAGCCCTCGGGGCCGCCGCCCCCAGCCCCCGTCCCCGCCCTCCCGCGGGGAGGCGGCCCGGGCCCTAGGGCGGGGAGGCCCGCGGAGCTGCGGGCCAGGCGCGGGTCTCCGGCACCAGCTCGGGCGAGCCGCTCCGCCGGGTGCCGGGGCTGCCCCGGGCGCTCGGCTCCGGGGGCCGGCAGCCCTGCCCCTGCCTCCCTCCCGGGCACGGAGCCGGGGCCCGCCGGCGCGGCGAGGAGCCGGGAGCGGCCGAGCCGAGCCGAGCCGAGCCGGGGGAGCCAGGCGGGGAGAGGCGCCCGGCGGGGCCGCACCCGCGGGCAGAGGCCGGGCTCCCCGCCCGCGGGAGGACGAGGCGAGCCTGGGCTCCTGCCCGGGACCGGCTCCTGGCTGGGGACGGCCCTGCCTGCCCCTGCCCGGCCCTGGGCCTCTGCCCGGCGGCGCTGGCCCTGCGGCCCAAGGACACCTCGCTACAGCCCCAGCTCACGCACGCTTCGCTGCAGCCCCCGCCTGTCCCAGCTCCGCTGATGGACGCTCCAGCTCGGCATCAGCTCCGGCCCCAGCCCCACGGCCGGTGGCTCAGCCCCAGCCCCAGGGGCTTTATTTCCCCTCCAGCGCTACAGCGTTTATTTCAGCTCCTGCTCCCGCCCCGGTATCTTTATTTTGGCTCCAGCTCTGCAGCGTTTCTTCTCCAGCCCCACGGTCGGTATTTCAGCTCCAGCCCCAGGGTTTTTCTTTCTGCTCCAGCCCTGCACCGTTTCAGCCCCTGCCCCGTGGTCTTTACTCCAGCCCCAGCTCCAGAGTCTATTGCAGCTCTCGCCCTACAGTCTTTATTTCAGCTTCAGCTCCGCCTCTCCCCGCTGCCTCGGGGTGAAAGCTGCTCCAAAGCCAATCCCGGCCGAGGCAGCGCCCGGCCCCGCCAATCCCGACCCGCCCGGCCTCGCCCCGCCCATCTCCGCCCGGCCCAATCCCGGCCCGCCCGGCCTCGCCCCGCCCATCTCCGCCCGGCCCAATCCCGGCCCGCCCAGCCTCGCCCCGCCCATCTCCGCCCGGCCCAATCCCGGCCCGCCCAGCCTCGCCCGGCCCAATCCCGACCCGCCCAGCCTCGCCCCGCCCATCTCCGCCCGGCCCAATCCCGGCCCGCTCGGCCTCGCCCCGCCCATCTCCGCCCGGCCCAATCCCGGCCCGCGCCTTCAACCTCAACACGTGAGACGGGCGGCAGGGGCGGGGGGGGCAGCGCTTTATTCGGTGCTCGCAGCCGGACGCGCCGATCGAGACAACACTGGGACAGCGACGCCAGCTCATACTGATATGACAGTGACTGATTTACGACTCGTCAACAGCCCCGGTGCTGCCGCGAGAACCAGGAGCAGCTTTCACCCCGAGGCAGCGGGGAGAGGCAGAGCTAGAGCTGAAGCTGAAATAAAGACTGTAGGGCAGGGGCTGGGGCCAAGACAAACACCGCAGAGCTGGAGCTGAAATAAAATGTGTAAGGGTGGAGCTAGACCTGAAATAACGACCATGGGGCTGGAGCTGAAATACAGATCGTAGGGCTGGAGGTGAAAGAAATACAGCAGGCAGGCGCTGGGCTTAAATACAGACCCTGGGGCTGGGCTGAAATGATGCAGGCCTGGAGCTGAAATAAATAATACAGGACTAGATCTGAAATACATAGTGTGGGGCTGGAGCTGAAACGATGCAGAGCTGTAGCTGGAATAAAGACTGTAGGACAAGAGCTGAAATAAAACCTGTAGTGCTGGGGCAGAAATACAGGCCATGCGGCTGGAGCTAAAGTGACTCAGAGCTGGAGCTGGAATAAAGATTGTAGGGCTGGGGCTAGAATAAAGGTTGTAGGGGTGGAGCTGGAGCTGAAATAAAATCTGTAGGGCTGTGGCTGGGCTGAAATACAGACCATAGGGCTGGAGCTGAAACACCAACTCTGGAGCCAGAGGCAAAATGATGCAGACCTGGAGGCAAAATACACAGTGTATGTATATACACAGCTACAGAGCTGAAATACAGCCTGTAGGGGTAGAGCTGAATGCAGAGCTGGAGCTCAAATACAGGATGGGGATGGGGCTTAAACGACACAGAGCTGGAGCTGAAATATCAGCTGTGGGTCTGGAGGGGAAATAAAGACCCTGGGGCAGAGGCTGGGGCTGAAATAAAGACCATAGGGCTGGCACTGAAATAAATAATCATAGAATCGTTTAGGCTGGAAAAGACTTTTAAGATCATTGCATCCAACTGTAAGCCTAACACTGCCAAGTCCACGGCTAAACCATGTCCCTAAGTGCCAGGTCTACATGTCTTTTAGACACCTCCAGGGATGGTGACTCCACCACATCCCTGGGCAGCCTGTTCCAATGCTTGACCACTCAAAAAGGTCAAAAGCACTGAAATATTTCAGTGAAGAAATGGCGCCTAATACCCCCTCTAAGCCTGCTCTGGTGCAACTTGAGGCTGTTTCCTCTTGGCCTATTGCTTGTTAATACCATGGGGCTGAAGCTCAACTAAATAATTTAGCGCTGGAGCCGAAACAAAGACCACAGGGCTAGAGCTGAAATAAAGACTGTAGGGCTGGAGCTGAAATGAACTCTGCAGGTCTGGGCTGGAACAAAGACCCTGGGGCTAGGCTGAAATACTGACCTGGCTGGAGCTGGAGATAAATACAGACAGCGTGGCTGGGGCTGAAACAGCGCAGCACTGGAGCTGAAATCATAGAATCATTTAGGTTGGAAAAGACCTTTAAGATCATCCAGTCCAAACATTGACCTAACATTACCAAGTCCACCACTAAACCAATTAAGGGTAGAGTCGTAATTTCATGTTTCCTGGCTTGGTGGCTGGATTATTTTTTAATGAAAGTAAAAACTAGGAATCACTAAGGTTGGAAAGGACCTCTAAGATCGTCAGTCCAACCGTCAACCCAACACCACCATGCCTACTAAACCATGTCCCAAAGTGCCACATCTACACGTTTTTTTGAACATCTCCAGGGATGGTGACTCCACCACCTACCTGGGCAGGATGTTCCAATGCTTGACCACTCT
This sequence comes from Pelecanus crispus, assembly GCF_030463565.1. NCBI lineage: Eukaryota > Metazoa > Chordata > Aves > Pelecaniformes > Pelecanidae > Pelecanus > Pelecanus crispus. The sequence goes on along the minus strand of NC_134649.1, from coordinate 23,023,848 downwards.
TTCTGTGAATAACTTTTTCCTAATATCCAATCTAAACCTCCCCTGATGCAAATTGAGGCCATTTCCTCTCGTCCTATCGCTTGTTACTTGGGAGAAGAGACCAACGCCCACCTCGCTACAACCTCCTTTCAGGTAGTTGTAGAGAGCGATAAGGTCTCCCCTCAGCCTCCTCTTCTCCAGGCTAAACAACCCCAGTTCCCTCAGCCACTCCTCATAAGGCCTGTGCTCCAGACCCTTTACCAGCTTCGTTGCCCTTCTCTGGACATGCTCCAGCACCTCAATGTCCTTCTTGTACTGGGGGGGCCCAAAACTGGACACAGTATTCCAGGTGCAGCCTCACCAGGGAGTCCAGGGGGATGACCACTTCCCTAAGTCCTGCTGGCCACACTATTCCTGATACAAGCCAGGATGCTGTTGGCCTTCTTGGCCACTTGGGCACACTGCTGGCTCATGTTCAGCCGGCTGTCGACCAACACCCCCAGGTCCTTTCCGCCAGGCAGCGGAATACCATCTGAGGCGCTGGAGCTGAAATAAAGACTGTAGTGCAAGAGCTGAAATAAAACTCTGGAGCTGGGGCTGAAATAAAGCCCCTGGGGCTGGGGCTGAGCCACCGGCCGTGGGGCTGGGGCCGGAGCTGATGCCGAGCTGGAGCGTCCATCAGCGGAGCTGGGACAGGCGGGGGCTGCAGCGAAGCGTGCGTGAGCTGGGGCTGTAGCGAGGTGTCCTTGGGCCGCAGGGCCAGCGCCGCCGGGCAGAGGCCCAGGGCCGGGCAGGGGCAGGCAGGGCCGTCCCCAGCCAGGAGCCGGTCCCGGGCAGGAGCCCAGGCTCGCCTCGTCCTCCCGCGGGCGGGGAGCCCGGCCTCTGCCCGCGGGTGCGGCCCCGCCGGGCGCCTCTCCCCGCCTGGCTCCCCCGGCTCGGCTCGGCTCGGCTCGGCCGCTCCCGGCTCCTCGCTGCGCTGCGCCGCGCCGCGCCGCGCCGGCGGGCCCCGGCTCCGTGCCCGGGAGGGAGGCAGGGGCAGGGCTGCCGGCCCCCGGAGCCGAGCGCCCGGGGCAGCCCCGGCACCCGGCGGAGCGGCTCGCCCGAGCTGGTGCCGGAGACCCGCGCCTGGCCCGCAGCTCCGCGGGCCCCCCCGCCCTAGGGCCCGGGCCGCCTCCCCGCGGGAGGGCGGGGACGGGGGCTGGGGGCGGCGGCCAGGTTTCCACTTTCCAACCTTAGTGATTCCTAGTTTTTACTTTCATTAAAAAATAATCCAGCCACCAAGCCAGGAAACATCCCTGGGCACGGTGAGGGGCGGGGCACCAGCAGCACCGGGCCGGGGGGGTGCCGGGGCTGTCGCTTGTCCCCTTCCAGGAGGGTCCCCCCAAACACGCACTGCCAAAGCAATTGGGGTCCTTCCCTGGCTGAGCCTGAGCCCTCGCACCCTGCTCTGCTCCCCCCAGGAGTGGTGGGTGGGGGGTGGGGGACACAGCTGGGATTCCTTTAGGGTGGGGGCACTGTCCCCAGTGTCACCCATGCAGACCCAGCAGTGCAACCCTGGAACTGAGTTCCAGGAGGACTGAAGCCCGGGCGGGGATGTAAAGGACCCCCCCGGGAGCTGGGGGGCTCCAGCACCCCAATGCCTACATGGCAGGGATGGATGCTCTCTCCCTGGCAGTGCGCCCAGCCCAGGCATGTCCCCAGGGTGCCATCGCAGAGCGAACAGCATGGACGCAGTTATTCCTTCACAGGCTTTATTCGGCTCTTGGCCCACGCTCACACCGAGGCACGGGTGCACCTCCTGCGCCCCACGCTGGCAGCCAGCACTGCCACTGCCAGCCCCATGCCGGCTGCCACACAGATCAGCCCTGTCCCCACTCCGGGCACTGCCATCACCCCACCTGCAAAAGCAAGGGGGGTCTGTTAGCGCTCGTCACCAGGGCTGTGCCACAGGGCCGCAGCTGGCGGGGACTCACCCTGACCTCCCTCCGTCCTCTCTCCCACAGTGCCCGGGTCCCTCGAGAGGAGCACGGGGCCGATGACCACGTCAGCTTCAGCCTCTTTCCCTGGGGAGGAAGGAGCAATAAGGTGGGCTCGCCCTGCAACCCCAGGGTGTCCCCTCCGTCCCTGCAGGGACCTTACCTTTGGCATCATGGCGGCGGAAGCGGCGGCCAGGCCATCGCTCCAGGGGGTTGAGCCTCCGGGATAGTGCAGGGGACTCGCAGTTACCTGTCTCGCAGCAGCTGCAGATGTCTCGGGTGCCTTCCACAGGTGCCCAGCTGCAGCAGGGTGGGAGCATCACCATCCGAGTCCCCCCCACCAGCACCCACAGAGCATTCATGCACCCCAAGTCTGGGCCTGTGACCCATCCCTGTGCCACACTGAGACTGTGAGATGCTGGTGGGGACCTGCCCAGATGTGCCCCATCCCAGTGCGGTGGCTACTTACGTGTTCCTGGCTTTGTTGAAGGAGCAAGCCTTGTTCAGGGGGTCTGGGGCTTGGTCTGCTGGGGTCACCTTCAGGTGGCAGGTGATGTAGATCTGTGGGGAGGGCAGGGGAGAGAGGTGGGGACACACCCATGGCGGACACCAGCTTGGTTTGGGGCTGGCAGGGGGGACATGCAGCCTTACCAGGTTCCTGGTGTCCCCCGCGAACCTGAACACATCAACCCTGAAGCGCAGGACGTCCTCCCGGGGCCGGGGAGTGATGAAAGCAGAGCTGGTGTCATCTGACCTCCCATCAACCAGGCACCTGGGGTGGGACGGGGGGAGGTCAGCATCCCGGCAGGTCTCCTCCCAGCACCGCTACCGGCGGGTTCCCATGGCTCACCCATTGAAGTCAATGATGGCATAGTGGGGTGAGGAGTCGGTGCCAGGGCTCAGAGCAGCCACGCAGCTGTCCACAAACAACCGCAGCGGCACGTGGCTCTCAGTGCCCACCTCCGCTTGGATGTTGAGGACATCGCCCAGTTGGAAACCAGTGAAGGGTCTCTCGGCACTCCAGTCCTCTGCAAGGCAGTGCCGGAGTGACAAAGTGGGAGTAGCTCCAGCTGTCCCCAAGCTCCCGTGGGACCAGAGCCAAGGGTCAGCCCAAAAGCAGGAGTGCTGGTGTTTGCCATGGGGTGGGTTGGCTTCCCCAATGGGGTGCTGTGTCCCCAAGCTTCCCTGCCCTGGGAAAAGGGTGGAAAATCCCCATCCACAGATTGGGATGTTTTCTCACCTACCATTCATGAGGCGCAGGGAGAACACCAGCCTCTCCTCTGCCGACAGCGTGGAGCTGAAGGGAGCCCAGGTGGGCCGGATGGCATTGCTGCTCACATTCTCCCTCCTGGGCAAGGACCACCACACATCATGACATGGCCCCATAATGATCCCCGGGGACTGGGGTGGGGGGTGCCAAGGATGGGGAGCCCTTACCTGGGGTAGTGGCACTCGATGGGGATGATGGCGGGGTTGCTGCGGATGATGACAGGGTTGCTGGCAGGGCTGGGGTCATAGTTGAGGAGTGTGCGGTAGATGAGGGAATCTGGCGTGATCTGGGCAGAAAAGCATTGAGCAGCCATTGAAGAGGCTACCCCACCTCCCACCACCACCAAGCCATATAGCCGTCCTCTCCCAACTAGGAAATGCTGGAGAAATTCAAAGAAAGGGGGAAAAAGCTAGGGAAAAGGGGATGGAGAAGGAGCCCCGCTCCATTCTCAGCAAGTTAAACTTCCTAATGGGCCAAAACATGAGCGAAATGGGTCTGACATGGGGGCTTTGCACCATCGGCATGTCTCCAGCCGAAAGGGCAAAGCATCTTTGGGGAAAAACACTCCGGTTTGGGGGGAATTACCTGCTTGTCCTTCCCCAAGGGTATTCCTCATTGGTACTCTGCATCTGGCACCCAGAGCTCCCCCGGCATCATGGGGGATGGCCAGTGCACGGTCCTGCAGCCTGAAGCTGCTCTGGGATGCCAGGTGGGATCCTGGAACTGGGGGAAGCACCAAGGGAGAGAAGGTCTTACCTGCACGATGCTGCCACACTCGTGGAGGCCAGCAGTGAAGGTGACAGTGTTGCGGGCAGGGTTCAGCGAGGAATGCTTGCATGCCGCTGGCCCTAGCGTCAGGTCAGCCGCATTGACCAAGCGGCCGGTGCCGAAGAGGTCCCTGTTCACCGTCACCACCAGCTGAGCCTCCTGGCACTGCACCATCACTGGCTGCTGGCTGGAGATGGCTCGAGATTGGGGGTCCTCCACCCAGGACCAGGCGTGGGGGTCTGCCCGTGCCCCACGGCTTGCCAGGTCACCCCAGGAGAAATCCCAGGGTGGGTAGGCAGCCACCTCTCCCGCCGTCCAGCAGAGAAGAGTGAGGATCAAGCCGCTTTTGGGTCCCATTCCTCCTTCTTCCAGCAAACCCTGGCACAGAGAGCTGGGGCTGCTGCTCCAGCCTTTATATATCCCTGTGAGCAGGAGCAATCCGCCCCTGGGCTCCTGTTTGGGGACCAATGGCACCCAAAGGCCAGCCCTCGTGGGTGCAGGGAAAGGGGAGGCACAACAAGTCATTTCCGGGGTGCCAGGACCCCCCGTTCCTGGGATGCCCGAGATGAGAGAAAACATCCTCGTCAGCCTCTTTGGGGAAGTTGTTTATAAAACTCAGCAGAAGCCGGAGACGGGGAGACTGGTACAAAGTGGCTTGTTTAGGTTATAAGGTGATAAGGGGCTTTTCAAGGCTGCTGGGGAGGTGACAGGAGCGGGGAGAGCAGGGTCCATGATCCCAATCCGGGTGCTTCCCGTCCCCTCCGCAGGGACCATTCCTGCCTGGCGCCATCAGCCCCCTGGGACTTTGGTTTTCCGCTTGGATGCTGATGTGCTGGGGGGGCTGGGAACCCATGAGCTCACAGCTCCAGCCCAAACAGGGACTTTAAGCATCCCCCTGCTCCTCAGCGGGGCCGGGACCAGGACCAGGATGTTCAGTCACCACTGACCCAGCAGCAGCTGATGGAGCGCCCTCACCACTGACACAAGCATGGCCATTCTCAGCCGGGGCCGAACAACCCCCATTTCGGCCTCGGCAGTGAGATCATTAGCTGCAGAGCCACAACCTTTCTTTTTTATCTCTTCTGCCCTTCCCCAGCTCTTTGGCTTGTGTTTGTATTGTTGCCTTCAAGGAAATGGGCTCCGGGTAGAAGCAGCCAGAGGCAAGGTGCTCTGCCCATCTCTCCCTTCCCCATGCCACAGCACACTGGTTTGTATCCCACCCCCTGCAAGCAGGGCTGGGCATTGCCCAGCTCCTCACAGCTGGTGAACAGAGAAAGCTGCTTAAAAATAAACCCTATATGTTTCCAAGCCTCATTATTGGAGTTTCTGTCCCTTCTTTTGAGCATCTTTAACTCTTTTTCCCTGCCAGGGCTCTGCAAGCATCCCGTTGGCTCCGTACAAGGGATGCTCAGTTTGATACTCCAAATCCCTCTCCATCTTTCAGGATGTCCCTGGCAAGCCTTAGGGACAGTAGAAAGCCTCTGATTTGGAAGTTTGAGCTGGAGCAGCTGAGCCATTTCTGGGAAAATGAAAAGAAACAGAAAGTTTCTGGAGCAGACATTGTCCAGCCCTCTCCTAGCAGAAATCCTAGAAAAAATTATGGACCAGAGTAAAACCTTCTGCCTTTCCCACTGGCTCCTTTCCTTGGGCAGCAGATGCCATGTCCCTGCTGCTGCCAGAGGGTCCAGGACTTTGCCTTCATGTTTAAAATACCTTGAAATTGGCACTTGCATAGAAATGCCAGGGATTCCTGCAGGCTGAGCCCTGTGCGTCAGGGAGATAACAGCAGCTGGCAATGCTGAATCAGTAAATAAGTGGCTGCCCCCCTCCCAGGGGAGCGCATTGCTGCTCACCCAGGTCCTTGGCTCCAAGGACCATGAGAGATGCCTGCTCTCACCCCATTGTATCCTGGAGAGCTGTAGCTCAGGGCCCAGCTGCAGCATTAGGTTGTGGGTCTCTGGGTACCAGGGCTTGATCCCAGCAGGAGAATAAATCCCCTTGATGGGTGGCCTTGTGTTTACACAGCTCAAATTATCAGAGGTGAATCCTGGGTGCAGAAACACACCCAAGTTCAGAGGAGAGGAAGGATTTCTCTATGAAAAAGGGGATTTCTGCTCCCAGGTTAGCCCTTGCCAGGACCAGCTGTCCCACCTTTATTCCAAGCACAACACAACATTGGCCATGGACCAGCACAGTTGGGAAAGAGCATGAGCTCATTTTTTTGGAGGAGACCAGAAAGTCCCAGGGCACTGGACAAGCACAAAACCCAGTGGTTTTCCCCCATTGCATAAAGGAGACTTTAAAGTACATCTCCTTTTTGCTTATAACATAAACTTTTAAGTCAAAAAACTTATGGCAAGGTCAGTGCTGTCATTGAGCCTCACCAGAGCCAGGGATGGTGCCTGGGAAGGGGCACGAGCTGCTGGAGGGCAATGGCTGCTTTGGCAAGCCAGAGAGCCTTTCCCCATCCCCAATTTCTTTGTAGACCAGATTTGGCTGAAATTTGTTTTCCTTCCTGGAGCCAGCTGAGGTATTTTGTTCAGGTGGCTGCAGGGCAATTATGCCAATTGGCATAGAGAAGGGTTTTCATTTAAAAGGCTCCTCTGTGTGTCTCGGCCAACCAGGGAGATAGTCCCTGCTCAGAGCACATGTGCCAAAGGATGGTCGGGGCACATCTACAGAAGATGCTGATCAAGAAGGAATCTGTTATGTGAAGATTTAACACCTGTCAGCAGCCACAACTCATGGTCTGGGAGGTCCAGGCTGGGTGAGGAAATATTTCTTCTCCAGGACAGTTGTGCAGCCCTGGGCTGGGCATGCAGAGGTGGGAGATCTCCATCCACAGACACTGCCAGCCTCAGCCAGGCCAGCACATGGCTGATACATCTGGTGTTGGACTGGAGGTCTTTTGAGATCCCTTCCACCCACATTTCCATGCAGTTCTCCTCTGCCCTCTGCCCCAAAAGCTGACAGCTTGCAGCAGTAAAGGGATAGTGAAGACTTCTCCCAGCTATTCCCCCTAAAAGCTCCTACCTTGCTGCAAGACAAGGACCAAGCCCCTCCAGCAAGGGTTAGATTATATGGATGAGTAAAGAAGCCATACTGACAACCCCAACCCAAAGTCAGTGCAACTCCTTGATCCAACCCAGAACTAATCTTTTAGTTTTGGGGGAGGACTAATTTGCTTTTAGAACTGTGAGCAGCCAAGCTGATAGCAAGGGAAGGGAGGGGACAGTGATTCAGGTGACCCAAAGTCTCAAGTCCAGCTTGGCACCTTGTACCAAATTGATACCAGTGCAAGGTGACATCTATCAAAGGACATCTGGCTGACAGTCTCCAGCATGCTGGATGACAGCTAAAGACATGCCATCTTGTGCAAGACACTACTTTCTTCTGTCCTCCATGACCAAGAGAGCTGCCCATACTCCCCCAGAGCAGGCTAAGAGAGTGCAGAAATCCTCCTGCCCCCTGCAAAACCAGCTCAAGAGGTGGCCATGCTGCAAGCAAGACCCAGCTCCTCACAGGTCTCAGTTTTCCCCAAATTCAGCATCCCAAGATGTTCAGTTCCCACCATTGCCTGAAGTGGGAACCTCTCCCAGCTAGCGGGGAGCAACAGGTCTTGGGTTTAGGGCAGGAACATCTTGCCATTACAGCTGCTCTGCTGAGCAGAAGAGCCCTACAGCAGTAGGAGGAAAAAGCAAGTATGACTCAGGCATGTCAGAAAGCTCCTTTCTGGAAGGGGGAAAAGTGGGGGCAGAAATTCCAGTCCCTGCCCCAAGGACTGTTTATACATTTCAGCCAAGGCTTGTTACATCTAACTATGTGTAAACAGTCCTTGGGGCAGGGACTGGAATTCCTGCCTCTGTCCCAGGAACAGCCCAGCCTACCGACCCTCAAGTTGCACTCCCTTCCTCATCTCACAAAGCTTTATTTCTCTCCCAGAAACAGCTTCAGGCAGGAGGATGGTGATCTAAGTTCTACTAAACCCTTAGCTGCCCTTGGCTTATTGATTAAGGAGTTACCAGTATGGAGCAGACCCACATAGCTCCACAGAAAGCTAAGATGTTTTGAGGCTAAACACAACTCCATGCTTCTAGAAACAGGATGACAATATCTGGATAGTGATTTTTTGCATCAGTTACCAGTTAGGTGCTCTGGGAGACATTCATGGGGGTGCAAGACTGTACAAAGCTCTGCTGAGGACAGGACTTCAGGATAGCAAGACCCAAATTGGGTACAAAGCAGCACAGTTACAGTTAACATGAAGATTTGGTTAGCTCAGTGTCTCCAAGAAGACTTCTCCACTCCCCCCACCAAGTGTCTCGCAGTCCTTCAATTTATTTTTTATTGAACAGACTGTAAAAGTTGAAACCAGTGACTTAAACAGGGATGCTGGGCTTTTGGCAGACACTCAGAGCTCCTAGAACAGCAAGTATCAGGATGACCACACCAGCAACTGCAGCCAGACCTAATACCATCCACAAGTGACCTGTATCTAGGAAGCAGAAGTAAGGAGGTGGTTACAGCCAGGGCCAGGACCTGCCACACAAGCCACCCCCCTTCCCTGGGTTTGCCCCTACCTTGTGAAGGCATCCTCCTAACTGGGTGATTCTGCCAGCCGTGTATGAAGAGAGGTCCAACCACAACATCTGCTTCTTTCACCAAGGGATCTGAAAGGGAGAACCTTTGAGCACTCGCAAGCTTGTTTGAAAATCTAGCTCTCCCAAGGCTTGGGTTAACACTGAGGAGCCAACAGGTAGCAAGGCAGCTCCAGCCACCCAGCTCAGAGCAAGCTGTCACAATAGTGACAAAGCCCAAGAGGCATACTGAGACCTACCAAGCTGGGAGGGCAGTTCTCTCTGGACACGGCCTCCTTGCCTTTGGGAGGGAGCATGGAGCCGCCTGGAGTGCCCAGCCAAACCACAGCTCCTCATCTCACAGCAAGAGCAGACATCCTGGGTGCCTTCCACAGGAGCCCAGCTAGAAGAGAGCCTGGTGAGTAGCCCACCCTATGGTAGGAATCCCTCACAAACCCCTCCTACCCAGATGGCCAACCCCACCTTCCTGGAAGGTGACACACCAGATGAGAAGCCCAAGCTCTTCACCTTTGGGCAAGCTGCCGTTCCAGCTACTCACAGGTTGCTGGCTTTGTTGAAGGAGCAAGCCTTGTTCAGAGGGTCAGGAGCTTGGTGAGCCAGGGAGACCTTCAGGTGGCAGGTGATGTAGATCTGGGGAGGCAAGGCAGAGCAGAGGGGTTAGGCTGTCATTTGCCTTTATGGCTTTCCCACACACCATGAAGCTGTTCTCCAATGGGACCACCAACTCTGCAGGGTAGCTCAAGCCCCTCTGCTTCCTTCAAGCCACTTAAGGGTTCAGCTATTCAAGCCCATCAGAAGGGCTTGTCTTGGCCAATATCAGAACTGGTCTCCAAGGAAGATCCTTGGCCCAGAGGGCCATGAAGCAGTAGTATAGGGTGACCTCATTCATACATTGCTATGAGGCAGTTGTCTTGGGAATGTAATTCTAGACAAAAACCACATTAACTTTCTTAATGGAGTGAGGCTATAGCCCTGTCTAGACAAGTCACTTCATTTGCTTTAGGAAGGATTTACCAGATTGCTGGAGTCTCCTGCAAACCTGAATGCATCTACTGCAAACTGAAGCACATCTTGCCTGGGTCTTGGGGATATAAAAGTTGAGGTGGCATCATCCAGTTGCCCATCCACCATGCACCTAGGCACAAAAGTGAGAGTCAGCAGGATCCCACAGTCAGAGACATCCATAACCCACAGAAAGGCATCTCTAAATAAGGGCACAACTAGCTCTTACCCACTGAAGTCAATGAAAGCATACTGGGGAGCAGAACTCCTGTCTGGGGTCAGGGTGGCCACACAGTTGTCCACAAAGAGCCTCAGAGGTGCGTGGTTCTCTGTGTTGACACCAGCTTGGAAGTGGAGGACCTCTCCCAGTTGAAATATGCTGGAGGCTTTCTCAGCACTCCAGTCATCTGGAAGGAGAGAGGTCACCAGGCACTCATGAATGGGAAACCAGCTTGTACTTCACTGCTTCCACCCAAGGAAACCCCAACCGGCACAAGGCCCTGGGCACTCACCAAAACTGTACCAAACCCCATCTGCTCCAGGAGCACTAGAACAATACCAACACCAGCTGTGCCATCTAGTGGAAGCATGGCCACCTCAGCCTGCCCTGCACCAGAGGAGACCCTCACCCAAAACCTACCATTCATGAGACGCAGGGAGAAGGGCAGCTTCTCCTCAGAGGACAGGGTGGAGTGAAAGGGCACCCACATAGGCTTGACAGCACTGCTGCTCACATTGTCCCTCCTGGGGAGGGATGCACATAATTAAATTCTGTGGCAGCAGAAGGGCTTGCTTGGTACTCATCTGCATTGGCTCACCTTGGGTAGTGGCACTCAATAGGAACTACAGCAGGGCCATTGCGGATGATGACAGAGTTGCCAGTAGGAACTGGGTTGTAATTTAAGCTCGTGCTGTAGACTAGAGCATTGGGGGTCACCTGGGGAAAGACAAGACACATTATCCAGCCATTAAGAGCCCTGTTCTTTTGGCCACACACAGAGCAGCACATTTAAGCCTGCAGACTCAGTGCTGAGATATTTCTTCTGGTCATCAGCCAGTAGCATTTGTGCTGAAGGCAGGTGAGTGGCACTGAACCTGCTGCAGGGATGCTCTGGGCTGGGAAGCTGCTCCACCCTGTCCCAGGACAGCCTCTGGCCAGCAGCAGAGCTGGATGCAGGGGTGCTCAAGCTGATTTTTTTTTCTTCTGGTTTCCATGCCCCAGAAGAACAGACAGGAAGGTCTGTCCCCCAGCGTATCAGAGGATGACTTCTGCTCAGGGGGATTTAATGAAGATATCTGCTGGCTTGAGTATGGAGAGGCACCCTCATGGCCCCAGGCCTCTCCCAGGGGAGAGAGACTGCTTCAAATTTAAGTTTTCTGTGAAGTAGTTTCATGCTATGCTCAAGCAGCAGTAAGCAGCACTCAGATACCTCCTGAGATAGGCATCCACTGCTGGGTTGCTGCAGTGGGTCCCAGCACCAGGTCATCTGGGCTCCACCCTGGAGGTGGCAGCAACAGCATAAATAGCCCTGGAAGATTAAGATACTTCTGTATTCATCAGGAAAAACCTAATTTCTCTACCTTTTGCATGCCCTTCCCTGTTTACACAACACCAGAGCTAGCCCCTGGACCGGACAGAACAGTTTCAGTTGCCCTCGAAAAGCAGACTGAGATGTTCATCCTCTAGGAAAGGCTTTGGAGCATTTTCCTGAGCCCACCTACACCACAACCCCCTGCCAGTCTCAGTATCCCAAGACACCAAGGTGCAAGCCAAGAGGCAGCTCCCCACAGCCTTACCCTGAGGGTGCTGCCACACTCATGCAGTCCAGCCATGAAGGTCACTATGGTCTCAGCAGTGCTCCAGACTACAGGCAGGCAGGCAGATGAGCCCAGGGTCAGCTCTGCAGCCTTGACCAGGCGTCCCATGCCAAAGAGGTCCCTGTGCACCGTGACCACCACCTGTGCCTCCTGGCACTGCACAGCCACAGGGTGCAGTGGGACAGCAGCCTGGAGCTGGGAGACATCCACCCATGCCCAGGGAGAGGGCTGGGAGAAGGCATAGGGCTGCCCTGAGGAAAAATCCCCTTCATGCTTCCATAGCTCTGCCTCCCCTCTAGGGAAGCCCCAGGGGTTGTAGGCAACTGCCTTCCCAAAAACACAACAGAAAACAGCCAACCCCATGCTGCTTCCAGGCCCCATCCTGCCTACCAGGGTCCAGCACATGGAGCAGCTGCTGCCCAAGGACCTTTTATAGCCCACACCTCCCACAGCTGCTCCCACCCCAGATGATGCTTGGCACACCTCCCGCAAGGGCAATTGGCAACAGCTGAGAACACCCAATTCCCCGGGGAACCCATTGTGGTAGGCTCTAATAAGCAAATGAGGTGCTGGATTGGGTCCCTTGCCCACAGGAGACATTGATTTTGCTATGCAGCCAACTGCAGGTTTTTTCCCCTGTTTTTTTGGTAATACCCAGCTCTGTAAGATCCACAGAGATGTGTCCCACCTTCAGACTGTATGTCCCACCTCCAGATCATGGGCCCTTTCTGCAGCGGAGTCGCTGGGGGATGGCATGTGAAGTGACACTTTCCTAAGGCAAACACACTCTTCAGGTGTCCAAACTTGTCCCTGTCCCCAGCTCCTGCAAGATGGTGATGATCCTCATGGAGCCGCTCATGTCAAGGGCAATTGGGGCTTTCCAGGATGCAAGAGACTTGTGGCTGACTTCTCTACTGAGCAAAAGTTGATTTTTTGGAGGAAGAAGAGGAAATTTAAACTTGAATTAGGTGGAAGAATAAAAGGAAAAAGGGGGATCGTGGAGGAGATCCCCATCGGTTGCCCTGAACAACGTCCCTGCTCCTGAAGGACCAGACTCCACACAGTGGCGACCGCACTGGTGCTGCCATCTGTATCTCCTTGTGTTTCCTTGTGTTTCCTGGGATTTTAGCAAAAAGGAGGAAAATGCTTGCACACACATGACCATTTAACTGTTTCCTGAACAGATTTGGCCCCTGGAGCCACCAGCTTCCTGGGCAGGACTGGTGTTGAAATGAGTCGTAGTAAAATAATGAATAGAATAATCTTTATCAGAAATAATATTAGAGCTATTAGGTATTAGAAATAATAATTATTTCTAATAATTATTAGAATTATTAGATCTGAGGCAAAATGGTCCCCACGGCATCTGGACAGTCCATCCCTTCCTGGGATGACTCAGCAGCAGGTTGTCCTCTCCGTGGTCCCCAGAGGGAGGGGACTGGGGCAGGTTTACCCAGCTGAATCACCCTGCAAGCTTGCTCATGCCTGGTAAGAGGCTATAAATCAGGAGGAAAAGCAGTTTGTGTATTGAAGTGACATCGGGGAGGAGCACGGCATTGGACGGGAGTCCCTGTATAGGGTTTTATGGACAGCACAAGGATGTTTGCTTTGCCCCTGCCTCTGGGTGAATGTTGGTGTGCTCATTGCTTTGCTCACACATGCAGGTGAGGGCCAGGTGAGATGTTCATGAGTTTCAGGTGATAGCCCTGGCTGAATCAGGTTGTTTTGTCATGATCCAAACTGGATAGCTGCCGGTGGGCAGGACAGCTATGCACCATCTGAAGGGAAATGACTTGGGTTGTTCCCATGGGGAGCAGGCTGACGGGCTTTCTTGGCACCTCCCTGAGCAAACAGGACCTCTTGATGCTCTCTTGCTTGTCTTCAAGCCAACGCCTATCTTGGGGATAGCTGCACATCTCACATACATGAGTCATCCCATGCTCTTTGTGCTCACCTCAGCTGTGTCATGGGCTCAAGGGGTTGTCATGCTGCAAAGCACCCATCACTGCAGCACCCACTACCATGCACATCTGCCTTTTTGAGTAGGTGGGTATTCTGGGAATGGGGAACAAAACAAAATCATTTGCAATGCATAACAAATTAGGAAAATGATTTATTTCTTCTGCATCGCTAGGCAGGCACAGAAGCCAAAGAGCAATGAGTTGCATCCCCTGATGAAGCAATCCCCTGGCTGTCTTTGAGCTTGGAAAGTAGTGGGAGAGGTAGGAAAAGCACACCCCTGTGTGCCCACTTAGCAGGTTCATATAGACTAGAGGGCTTGGATCCTGCTGACCGAAGGAGGATTTTCAGTTCTTCCCACAGTCATGTCCCACAGCCATGTCCCACAGCCATATCCCACACAGCAACTCACAGGAACAGAGCAGCTCTGCCCAACCTTCTTCCTAGCAATGGCCACCATCCTTGGTCCTTACAAACCAGTTTCCCCACCTGCTGTTTCTCCAGCTGGCTTCAGATCCCATTCACCCCCCCAAAAAAACCCAGACCAGAAATGATTCGCAAGATTTCTCCCAAGAGTTGGCTTGATCCATCCAGGGGGGAAACAAAAGCACAGCATGGCTGCAGGGTGTCGGATCAGAGCCAGGACATGTCCCAGCCAAGTTGGTGTCCTCCCCTCTTCACCTTACCACAAGTTCAGATGAGAGATTACCGCAGGAGACTGTCACACCACAAAGACCCAGACTCATCACCCCAGGCAAGAGCAGGCAGGAAATATTGAAAGCAAAACTACTGATGTGAGTGATGTGATTTGGCCCCAGGACTCATTCCCCGTGGGTGAGAGGGGAATGAGTCCTGGAGACGCACCAGCATCTTTCAACACTCTTCCTCACTCTTTATGGCTCTTGGAAAATTGCTGCCTGCCAGGGTCTTCTGGCTTTCAGCCAACTGCTCCTGGCGCTGGAAGTAGACCTTGACCTTGCTTAGGTTTCGGACTTTCTTTTCGGAGTTGTGCCGGTGAGCGTTGATGAGACGGCACACTTTCTGGAACCCATTCTCAGGGTTGTCCTGGTAGTAGGACCAGAGCTCAGAGAGGCCGATGTTGTGGGTAGCCAGTGTTTGGGCTGATGGCTTGGTGAGGAGCTTCTCAGCCAGCAAGGGCTGGAGGGAGATGAAGGACTCCAGGCTGGCTTGACTGAGGATCAGCCTGGGTTTCTTCACCAGGTCGACATCCAGGACCCCACACAGGTATTTCACGATGTTGGCATTCTCCATGGTGCTGCAGTCACTGAAGTGCTGCCGGAGATAAGTGCTGGCCAAGTTCTTCAGCTTGTAGTTATCCCTTTTGGGGATCTTCTCCTTAATCAAGGGCAAAAGGTCCAGGAAACCATACACAACAGAGTTGAACTCTTCTTTCTTGTTCATGACCGTCAATGCTTGCAAGAGGGTGGGAAAGGGGAGTGACCAGAGACCAAAGGCACCCAGGATGGGCTTGTGGACAGTCTTGAGGTAGCGCAGCAGGTTGTTCAGACCGATCTCATACACACTATTTTTGGCCATCAAGCTGGACAAATATTTCAGTGGCTGAATCAGGACTCGGAATACTTTCTCTCTATCTACCACTGTCATCTGAATGCTTTCATTTTCTAGAGAAGAGGAGAGGGAAGGGAAAGAGGATTGGAGAGGGAGGAAAGGCAGAATTAGTCTCTTCAGTAGGAAAATAAAATATTGATTGAGTTGCTCAGCCTCTAACAGCCTTCACCATTGATAGCAGCTGGGGGGCTGATCCATCATTTCACCTATCTCCACCATTCAGTCACACCCTCAGCTTCCAGCATCTCTAATGTCCTTCAGGAGTGTCTTGCCTATCAACACTAACACCTCCTGCAGTGGGATCATTCCCCCCACCAGGAACACAAGGGCTTTTACACCTCTTTGAGGGTGGACTAAGGAGAGGGGCTTGAAAAGTAAAATCAGCCTTACCCAAGAGAGACTGGCCCATGGGAAGGAGAAGCAGGGGAGCCCATGTTGACACAACAGTGCAAGGGCTGGTTAACTGGCTGAGCAAACTCAGAGAAATCTCCCCATGGCCCTACGGGCTCCACGTTCCTCCACGTGTCCTGAAACTCAAAGGCAAGGCCTCTTGGGAGCTCAGGATATTGTCTTCTCCCTTACACAGCCAAGGCCATGGTGGACATGCCTGAACTTTTCCCCCCAAAAAGAGAGACACTGACAGATGTGGGGATCTGAGCTGGCTGCCACATGGGACCTCCCCACTTAGGATCTTACTCAAAATAGTCACGTCAAAGAAGACCAGGGATCCTTGTCTCGTGTCCGATGTGTTCTGGCTGCTGATGGGAAGGCCCAGGTAGTCCTCGTTGGTGGTCTCATCAAGGATGTTGCCAGGATCATCTAGCAGACCAGAGTCCTGGAAGAGCACACAGTTTGCTTTTAATAAATGTCACAGGAAGAACTAGAGCAGCAGCTCTGGGCACTCGTGTGTCCTGGAAGTTACCAAAGCTCAGGGATCTACTCAAAGTGCCTGCTAGAGGGCTTAGGGTGTGACATGCATACTCCCTGCACGTCCACATGAGACAGCTTGCTTGGATCCTTTCCCAACTGGCTTTCTGCTCAAAAGTGACAGAAAACTTGGGACTACCCAACATCTCTCCTCTGGCTGTGAGCCAAGGGCCTAACCCAGCAAAGAGCAGGCAGGGAAGGGAAGCTGCCCATTTCTAAAACCTCTTCTGAAGAGCTGGTCACCAGCTTTTGGTCCCGCAGACTGTCATGGGAACTGCTCAGTGCTGCAAAGTAACAACAAAACCCCATCCATCCATAACATCAAAGAGGAGGTGAGGTCTTGGACTGCCTCTTCTTGCTGGCCTTCATTTTGGCTGCTCACCACCTTGGCATCACCAAGATGGTATCTACCAAGGTCTCCAAGCTGCTGGGCACCCTGTTCCCCCAGAAGCGGAGGAGAGCTGGAGGGGATTTATTTTGGCACTCAGGAAGGATTTCACAAGTTCCTTGCCAGGTTCTAAGGGGGATTATGGGATGGTCCTGAAGGTCTGGGAGCACAAAGCAGTCCAGTCTTCATGGCTTAAACACTGAGCAATGCAGGGCCAAGCACTTAAAGCCCTTAGCTGCACTCACCATTGACTCATCAGTGCTGTCGTCCTCAAAGCTGTCCAAGCAGAGAATATCACTATCTGCCAAGGTAGGAAAGATGTGTCACCTTTTGGATGTGGGGCTGTCCACCCCTACGGTGAGTGCCAGGGCTGATGGTTCCCTGATCAGCATCATCAATTGTGCCAAGGGGTGGCCCTGGACAGCCAGCAAGGTGGGCAGGGAGCAAGCAGGGAGCAACCCTGCCCTCAGGGTCCACCTGAAAAAGGACTGGTTCCCCCTCAAGCCACAGATACAGAGTACACACTGGGCAAGATCCTACAGGGGAGAGAAGACCAAAATGCAGCATCACATAGCCTAAGAGTATGCAAGCAGCTGAAGGAACAAAGTCTGGTTCTCCATCAATCTCCACCAAACGTCTTGTCTTTGAACAAGACAATGCATTGGGACATAACTATCCTCCTGGGATATCTATGGAGATGCTGCAAACTGCCCTGCCTCAATGCCTACACCCCATAAAGCCTACCCACGGCTCCACTGCTCTGGACACTGCTTACCTGAGTCCTGCAGCCCACCACTGCCATCTGGCATGTCTTTCAGCAGGCTTTCCTCCTTGACAAGAGCTGTGGGGAACATTGAACAGCTGGTCCCAGGCTGGTCCGAGCAGCTTGGCTGCTGCAGCACCATCTGGTTCCATCCATCGTCGTTGTCTTCAACCTTCATCACCTTCACTGGCGATGTCAGGACATTTGCATTTTGGACTTCCTTCCTCTTTGCAGGGGTGGAGGTGGGGACCTAAGTGTGCAAAGAGGACCCCAGTGAGAGCAGCCCTGAGTGGTCAGGGAAGGAGATGTCCTTTGCCACCAGAACATAGCCGAACAAGCCTGACCACATGCGTTTGTCCCTGCCCAAAGCAAGTGCTCTGCTTGCCCAGATGGTCTCTGCTGCTCTGGGGTCACCCAGCACCACATCCTCATTTCTGGCATGAAGCCCCTGGCTCTCCTGGGCTGTGGCCACTCCAGCTGCCTTGGTCAAGGTCCCCTCTCTGCCTGACAAGGGTCAGGAAAACTTTCTGCCTTGCTTAACAGCTGCAAAGGAGAAGATGGGAACCTCCCCTTCCTGAGCTGGGGGAATAAATTATCTTTATGTTCTTGCTTCAGCCCTGAAGCTCCCAGACTCTGCAGAGCTTGCAGGCAGGGCTAAGCCCTTCTGATCCCAGGCTGTGGTGGCTGGGGACGTGCTCTGCAGAATGGCTGCCTGGGGGTCCCCGGACCTGGTCCTGTGATGGCTGTTTTGTCCCAGGCAAAGGCAGACAGGTCCGATGCTAGACAAATCCTTCATGCACTATGGGACTGGAAACCAGAAGAGAGCTTGCCTTCAACATCATTGAAGGCCACATCTGCTTGAGTGGGGCTCTACCTTTCTTGTGGGAATGTGTTTGGGGGCCCCAAATCCATCACAACCAGTTGCAGCATCTCTCCCCCGCCAGCCCTGGATGTGGGCAGGGCAGGACAGGGTGCAGGCAGGATATGACTTGCAAGCAGGAAATTACCTCCAAGCCAATGTGTCTACGAAAGCTCTTTACAGTGCATGCAGCAGCATGTCCCACGCTGAGATGTTTGCACCTTAGCCAGAAAGGGACAAAATCTGCCCTGGCTCTGCAGCCCTATTCCCAGCTAGCCTGGCTGATCTCCTCTTTCAGAAGAGAACTTGGAAAGCAGTAACTAAATGCCAGAGCTCAAGTAACCTTGCAAGGGCTGGGGGTAGCCCCAGATTCCTGCCAGGTAACCTCATGAGGCAAAAATCCCAGAGCAACGCAAGCAAAACCAAGTCTCACCTGGTGGGAGTTTTCCGTGGATGGAGCTGGGGTGGCTTCTGAAACAAGAAAAACACAGGGAGCTGAGAGGAGGTCGAGCAACGCTGTGGATGTCTGAGAGCAGCAAGAAAAGACTCTGCAGAAGGTGCAGGTGGCTCTGGGGCCACCTCCTTGGAGGGTCACCTCTTGGAGATGCTACTGAGGCTGAAACCCGTCAGTGAGCTTGCAGGCTGGGCTGGAGAGGTGCCCATTCTGCCTGGCCACCCGCCAACTCATTCACCCATCCTTGCACTAAAGCCTTTTCTCCAGCTTTCCTATATGGGTTTGCTGCCCTCCCACCCATCCCAGACCCATAAGCCGGGAGGTCACACATGCTGGGAAGGAAAGAAAAAAAAAATAGTAGGATCATGCTGTTCCCAAGCAAGTTACTGCCATGCAGCAGCGTGGGCTCGTTCATGGGGGAGGTGCTGCCTTCCCAAACCTAGCAAAAGACCAATGCACCGTTCATCCCAGGAGGAATTTATTGGCACAGCAAGGTGAGATGGAGAGCCTGGTCTGCATAGGGACCTTTAAAGTGTTTTCCAAGCAGCCGCAGTCCATGGCAAATGTTCTGGTTTGCAGCCCCTCACTTCTTCCTCCGCTTCCGAAGTCTGGTGCTGGGCTTCGCACCATGCTTGCCCCTGGTGGTGTTCCTTGATTTGGGGCATTCCTCCTTGGAGGCTGGGCTGGGGGACTCCAAGCCCACTGGGATGGCAGAGGTGGTGGCAGGAGGGGGTCTGCTGGAAGAAGGGGCCATGGCAGCCACTGAGACCAGCAGTTCTTGCGTCTGCGGGGTGCTGGAAGAGAATAACTCCAGCAAGTTGGAAGGCAGCGATGTCCAGTCCATGTCTGCAGTGGGGGGGTTCTGTGGGCTGGCCACAGGCTGCAGCAAGGGTCCCACAGCAGAGGCGATGGTGGCCAGGGAGCAGGACATGGCCTGGATCTCATGGGTCACAGACGCCAGGTGCCTGTTTGCCCTGTGCTGAGCTTGCAGGAGGCGATCGCTGATCTTCAGGACCTTGTCCACCTGCTGCACGTTGGACCTGGCCCAGCCACTGAAATCTTCCTGCAGAGAGGCCAAAGAGTCCTGGATGCTCCTGGAAGGAGGCACAGTGTCCCCATGGGCTGACTCTGAGTCTTCCTCTGCTTCTTCATCCCTCTGCATCAGAAGGGCTGGAGGTGTGGGTTGGGTGGTGGACATAGCGCCTCCCTGGTCTGGACACACATGTCCTCTGCCGCTGGAGGGGTCTGACATAGGGGCACAGGGCTGGTGGTAGGCAGGCAGCCCTGCGGGGACACCTCCATGTGGTTGGCAATGCTCCCCGGGAGGCTCGAGGTCGAGGATCAGGGTGGTCTTGTCTTCAGACAGGGCGTCGTGCTGGGGAGTGGAGGTACCTGTCGTGGGGAGGAAGGCTGAAGGGAGCAGGAGGGGAGAATCAGGGCTGAAAGGGTCCTCCCAGCCTGCCTTGGTGGGGTGGAGAGGGGAGACGGAGGGATGATGCCTACCATGTGATGGAGACGCAAGGAGTTGGGTGGGAGGCAGCTTGTTCCCAGGAAACCCCAAGCTCCATCCAGGACATCACCCCTGGGCTCTTCTATGGATCATCCACAGCCCATAAGCTCACCCTGGGGAGCTCAGTGGTGGATGCCCACAGAGGGACAAGGAGGACACTGGTTATAAACCCAGGTCTGAAGACAGCAGCAGGGGGATGGAGCAGAAGACCCCGCAGTCTTCCTCCCATTGCTTCCCCCCGCCCCCTTTTCTGGAAGGATGCTACCACCTTCTGACCAAATCTGGATTCCCCAGTACACCACCCTTGCACACACCACAGATGCCAAGGCCGTCACCATTTCCAAACCAGCAGCATCTCTGCCACAGCACTGCTGCTGAAGAGATGGGGGAAGACCTGGGAAAACCCAGCAGCGGTTGTGGACCTCTTGCCATCCCTGTCAGGCAGTGCTCCCGGGGAACATTTTGCCTTTCTTGTTGGATACACCATCCCAAGGCAGTAATCAACAACCCAAAAAGGGAATTGCCTCAGATGGTTGTGGATGAAGGTTGAGCAAAGGCAAACTGGCTGGAGATCTGAGGAGCACAAGTGGTCAGTGGGCAGCAGGACACTAAGGCCCAGAGGATGGTTATGACCCCTGAGGGACCTGTGCATGTCATCAGCACAAACATTTCTCAGAGAGGATGCAGAGTTGATCCAACGCTTCTACCTGCTTCCTCCTTGCCAACACCAGCTTCTGCAAGCTCCTGCTCCATGCATCCCATCTCCAGGTGCCACTCACCTCCCTATCCTTCAGCCCATGGCATGGCTCCATCCCAAGCGATTTGCCATGTTCCCTCAGTTCTAACTGCGTTTGGGGGACCACTGTACTCCGCAAGGGCAAGAGACAAGCATTGCTTTGGAAGTGATGGATGCAACAACTGCATCCCATCCCATCCTTGGCAGAGGTTGGAGTGTGCCCACCATGTGGAAGGAGATTTGAAACCCATGGATAATATGGTCTAACCAGGGATTATAACCCTCAACTCTGCTTCGGTCCCGCCCTCCCCAGCCCGCCTGGCCAAGTCCTCACCTGGGTGCCCCATGACACGCTCCACCAGTGTCTGCAGCCTGGCTCTGCACTCAGCCAAGTCCCCAGGCTGTGCTCGGTCCCCAGCTGCTGGCAGCTTCAGCCGCTTCAGTTCCTTCAGAGAGTCCTTGATGAAGGGCTGCATATCCATCACCTCCTGGTCCGTGGCGTAGAGGCTCATCTTCTCCACCAGCCGCTCGCCCGCCTCCATCCGCCGCAGCACCCTCTCCACGCGCCGCAGCTCTCTCGCCAGCTCCTGCCGGCCCTGCTCCTGCCGCACCTCCACCAGTCCCAGCAGCTCCTCTTCCTCCTGCCGGATCAGCCGCACCAGCTGCTCCACGCGCTGCTGGATCTGCTCCCGCATCTCCTGCTGTGCCTGCTCCAGCTGAGCGGCCTCATCCTGCAGTGCCATGTAGGTGGCCTCGAAGCCACTTCTCTTCTGCTTCAGCTCCTGGCTCAATGTGCCCAGCTCCTCCTGCCTGCGCTGGGTCTCGCTGCGGATGTCGCAGAAGGGGGCATGCTGGCTGTCCAGCAGCGCACAGATGCAGCACACAGGCTTCTCGCACTTCTTGCAGTAGATGCTGTGAGGCCAAGCACAAGCAGAGCAGCAATTTAGACCATGCACTCTGCAATTCATTCATTTATCAAATTGCAAACTCATTCATTCATTGAATTTAAGTTACCACCAAGTTTGGGCCAGGCACTGGTTTTATACTCTCCCAACTGCAAAAAAAAAAATGTTGGTTCACTATCTGCTGGGCTGGCTAAAGTCACTGTGGTGACTGTGCAAGCGTTACAGTAAACGTTCATCCACGCACTGCAAGGGCAATGAAGAAATGAACTCTCTACCCTTCCATGAGTATTTACTGGGGTTATGTATAAGAATGTAATACCAAAGAATATCTTATCTCCGTAAGATGCCTAAGGCAAGAATATAAGAAGTGGGGAGTGGAGATCATCATTAATCCCTCATATAAGTCCTGGTAGCCTTGGCAAGTGGTGGGCTAGGGACATACTGAGACATCTGGGCCACTGTGGCTAGCATCAGTGCTGGCCTCCATGGATGCTCCAGCCCCTTCCCCTCTCGCTTGGACTTTCCCTTGGGGGCACTTAAACCTTGTCCTGCATTGCACCCATGCTATTCCCCAAATCCTCTCCAAGCTGGTCTATCACCATCAGCAAAACACACCCTTCTCTGCTGTCCATCACGGCAGCTGAAGCAACCGGCCTTCATCTTGCTGAGCTCCATCAACCTCACCCTCTTTACTCTAGCAAGGAGCACCCCACACACTCTCCTCCCTCAGTCTACCCTGTCCACACTCTCCCATCGTCAGCTCGAACCTGGCTTCATCCAAACCCTCCCTCCATGCCCTAGAGTCCACCGGTCACTACTTCCCACCCATCTTCTCCATCACAGGGTGGCAATCAGGGCAGCAGAGAGACAGGGACACCCTGCTTAGTCCCATCATGGACTATCCCAAAGAGATTTGTGACAAGAAACCAGCCAGATGGGGGCAGACCTTCTTAGACCTACCTTACAGCCTGGCTCTTGTGGTTCGGGTTGGAGCAGAACAAGTTACCAGTCCTCCTGGTGCCCTCGAGGAAGTCCTTAGCAGACCCTGCCCTGATGTCCATCACCTTCTTGGCTTCATGGCTCTCCCTCTTCAGGTAGCGCTGGTGGGCCTCGAAGCAGCTGGTGCAGAGGAACTCCTTGCATTCAGAGCACCAGAAGTCGCCGGCTTTCTTGCAGTTGTCACAGAACAAGTCACCTCCATCAACAATCTTCTTGTAGATGCTGAGCCTGGCCTGCAGGTTGGCGAAGAGCAGGTTGTCTGTGTCAGGGATGATGTTGGAGTGTGGGATGGCCGTCCAGCACAAGGGGCACTGCCCAATGGCCTTGTTTTTGTTCAGGCAACTGAGGCACAAGGTGTGGAGGCAGGTGAGGAGCTTGAGGTTGGGCGATTCCTGCTGGCAGCCCTCGCAAAGGACGAACTGGAAGTCATCTTCTAGGAGCTTGAGGAGGGAAGGAGAGAGGAAGAGGCATGAGCACCGGTGTGTGTTTTTCAGAGCTGCTGAAACTACATCTTGGGCGGGGCAGGATGACCTGCAAACCCTACTTGGAGTAACCAGTGAGCAACCACTTGCCGCCAGCAGTGCCCAGGCCCTGTAAGCAGGCCAGAGATCGCCTGTGCACCGTGGTAAGGTTGGATGGACAGGGCCCTGCAAAGAGGAAACAGGGCAGCCTCCCTTGGCTATTGGTCTGGGGAGGGCTGCAGAGGGGCAGCACAGAGGATGGGGCACGGAGGAAGCATCTAAAGACCCCGGCAGGGTAGGGTCCATCCTCCCAGCCATCCCCCCACCCACCTCCCTCGCTCAGCCCATCCCTCTGGCCTCCTGCCTCCCTCCCTCCCTCCTGCATCTGTGCTTTCGCAGGGCTGGAGGCGGGGCGGGGGGGGGGGGGGGGGGGCCTGCATTGGCGACCAGTCCCCCCTCCCTGCCACCCACCAAACCAGAGAGCGGGGGTACCACCCTAAAATTCTTATCCCCACCGCCCTCCCCAGGCCACGCCCTGGGGCTGGGGACTCCGTGGTGGCCTGGACCGTTCCCCCCCCCGCCCCGAGGCCCCCGCACCGCCGGAGCCCCCCGCCCGCATCCCCCCGGCATCCACCCCTGGACCAGCCGGCGCTCACCCGGGTGCCGGAGCCGGGGACGGAGCTGGCCATGGCGGGGCGGGCAGGTCCGGGAGTCTTCTGCCTGCCTGCGCTGCCTGCACTTTCGATTTCTTCTGCGCTGCAAATAACTCCTCCTTCGCGTCGGGGGATGGGGAGCTGCGCAGAGCGCGCTCCCCGCCCCGGCACCCCCCCGAAAAGCGCTTCCCAGCCGAGGGGACCCTAAGAGCCCCCCGCCCCGCAAAAGGCGTTTCCCCAAGGAGCAGCAGCCTCCCCCCGCGGTGAGGGGACTCAGGGACTGTCGTCGCCCCCCTCCCCCTCCTTGGAGAGCATTTCCACATCCCTGTTTTTCCTGGGGGACTGGCTGTGCCCTGGCTGTCCTTTGCCCCTTCCTGCAGGGCATCGGTATCCCCCAGCCGTGTGCACCATGGGGGCCACCATGAAAAGGGGACCACCACAAAAGGGGGACCACCACAAAAATAGGAACCACCGTGAACAGGGGACCACCAGGAGCACTTGGGGTTCACCCAGCCTGGCAGCCCCAAAAGGAGAGGGCATGGTGGGACACCATTGTCACTTCCCCTCCAGGCTTTTGATGCCTGTAGGATCTCCAAAGCTTGGCCCAGGCTCGTGCCACCCAGCCTGAGGCCTTGAAGAAGACATTTAGCAGGTCGTTTGGCCTGAATGCACCCATGAAACATTTAAATTAAAAACATTTCAATTCTGGACACATTCCAATTCTCCTTGCCCCTCCCTGGGAACCAGCCCCTTGCATGGACAGGACAGGCCAGCAAGACCAGTCAAGCTTGTCCCCACCGGTCCAGCAAAACATCCTGGGGGCTGGTAAAGCTGCATGGAGCTCCAAGACATTTTAACCCCTGGGGTGCTGGCTGCTGTAGGGGACCTGAGCATCCCCAGAGGCATCCTGACAACTCTTCCTCGCCGTGGCAGGACTTCATGTGTTCATCACAACCACATGGTGAGATGGAGTCACACCACACAGCCTTCTTGACTGGCAGCAGTACCCATGCCCTGGCTAGCATGTGGCCTCTTTATGTAGCACCCTGGGGTCCCTTGGGGAAACTGAGGCACCGAGGGGTGCAGCCCCGTCTGCCTGCAGAAGTCATCAGCCCATCACTGCCCAAGTGCAAGGCTGCAGACCAGGTTTATTGTCCATGGAGAGTTGATAGAAAGGAAGCTTACAAAATAAATAAATATCTATATATGCCTATATACAGTCCACACACCCCCACGGACAGACCTCACAGCATACATGCAAAAGCACTTTGAAGCACAAATTAGCACAATGACTTATTACATACAAACTGCTGTGTCGGGAAGGCTCAGGTACCTCCAGGAAGGTCATTCCCCAAATTGCCACCTCTGCTCCTTCTTCATAAATGCCAGCATCCCATCAGCAGTGCCACGCTGGACCTCAACCCCAGCCCGCTGGTAGCATCCCAGCCTGGCCCAGCCAGCCCTCGTGCCCCGCTTCAGCTGCCCACCCCACCGCATGACTACTGTCCTTGGCCATGGTGTCCCCAAGCTCTTCCCAGTCCAATCTGCTCAGCTCATGCCCCTTCCAGTCTGAGATGCCTGGCCATGCAGCCCATTGTGGGGGCAGCAGAACATCAGTCTGTGCCCTCATGGCATGTTGGCATATTGGCCAAGGGACCTGGAAGCAAACTGGCACATGCTAGGATGCCAGCTGGTTCCCATCCCATAACGTTATAGACAAAGGACGGGCAGGAGAGGTAAAGCCAAGGACAAGAACAGGCAATGGAGCTCAGCCTCAGTTTCCCTGCTCAGGTCTTCACCCAACTCCTGCAGCCCCCATGGGGAGGGCAGCAGGAGCTCCAGCAGGGCAAGGCCCCCACCGCACAGCACACCTATATGTCCCCTGCTTTTGCACACCTACAAAGACACATGCACACAAACACGCACCCACATGCATGCTCTATCTACGTTGCTTCATTGCCTTGACAACCTCTTCCAGCTTCAGGGCAAGGTGCAGGTCACCTTTCACCTGCAGCCTCCCACTCATGTAGGCACTCAAGGGGCGCAGGTCACCCAAGAAGAGGTCCTGCAGGTCTTTCTCTGCCACCTCCAGAATGACATCGGGGCTGCCTTCGGGCACACCGCGTCCAGCTCGCCCGCTGCCTGTAGGACATGAGGTGTAGGAGGGGGAGAAAGCAGGCTTCAGGATCCAGCCTTGCCTGCTGGTGTTTCCCCTACTGTTTCACATGTGTTGAGTTGGGCCAGATGACAGACAAGGGCCTGGCAGGGGTATTTTGGAGACAGGAGTCCTTATTCCTAATGGAGGTAAATTTCTCTTGTGTTGCTCCACCAGTGTCCTGTTACAGTGGTCCATTTCCAAGCCCTGTCCTACTTTTGCCATGCTGTGCTGGTTTTGGCTGGGATAGAGTTAATTTTCTTCACAGTAGAAGTATAGGGCCATCACTCCGAAGGTCCCTCCCTTCCTTCTCTGTCCCTCTCTTCCTCCCCCAGCTTTTTATTGCTGAGCATGATGTCATATGGTGTGGAACCTCCTACCACCAAGCTTGGTGGGGTTCGCAGCATGCAAAGGGGGCACAGGCACAAACCACCCTCCCACCTCTGACACAACAACCCCAAAGAGTAGTGACCTGAGGAGAGGTCTATGAAGTAGGTGCTCCAGGTACCGCTGGGAAGGGCGATGTTGACCTGGTAAGATGCTCCCACCTGACCGACCAGGGCCTCAGAGAGGACAGGCTCCACCGCCGAGAGCAGCTCATCCATGCTGGGTTTCCTCCAGGCACTGCCAGCAGCGGCAAGGAGGGGAGCGGTGGGAGGCTCCACCTCATTCACTGTCTCCATGCTGTCTCCTGGGGACAATGGGACAGAAGTAGGTTGAGGGGATACCTTTGGGTGATGAAGCTTTGCTGGTCTGCATGAACCCTCCAGAAAAGCTCTCCAGCACAAAGAAACCCACTTATCCAGCAAGTTTCCAGCTAAGCAAGAAGAGGGCAACATGGTTTTGCCAGTTCCTACTGCCTGCTCCTCTGCCTGCCATGGGTTACTCTTCCTCTGCTACCAGGGGGTGGAAAATCATCCCTGAAAGAAACAGCGAGGCACAAACTGGTGCAGGATTTCTGGAAAAAAATCCATGTTGCCCTCAGATGTGACTCTCTTGGCACGCTCAGGCTTGGGTTTGCCTGATGGAAATGTTGAGGTGTGAGTTGGTCTTGAGCCCAGGCTCCTGCCAGATCTGCTCCTGCCCTCCCCAGTCCCATCTCCAATGTCTTGTTAGAAAGGTTATGTTGTGCCACGTGCCGTATGGAGCTGTGCCCGAAGCAGTCCTCTCTCCTCCTCCCTACCAGCCTATTTGTTCTGTGCTTGTAGGAGAGTGATATCTCCCGGACTTTGACTCCTCTGTCAAACAGCCAACGGATACAAAGGTCATCGGGCAGGAGGGATACCCACCAGAAGAGAAGCGGTGGCCCTGGGTTGGTTACCTGCCTCTGGAGTGCCAGTCCCGCTGCCCGCCAGAGCTAGGGTGTTGCTGAAGAAATGGGCAGCCAGCTGCTGAACGGTGCCATCCAGCCCCTCCAGCCTGGGCACGGGTGGCGTGGTGGCCAGAGGGCCCACCAGGTTCTCCCGGGGTGGCTGCAGCACAGCCTCCATGCTCAGCTCCACCCGGTCCACCTCCAGGCCCCAGGACTTGGTCATGTCGTTAATCTCCAGCTGCAGAGCCCAGAAGAAAGGGAGAGGTGTTGGCAGCCCAGGCAGAGCTGGGTATGGCCTTGCAGACCACTCACCACAGCACCCCCAACCATGGGCATTCCCATAGCTTATACTTCTCTACCCACCAGCTTTAAATGCAGGGTGCTGAACCAGGCTCCATCTCCCCTAAGCTGTCCACTCTCATGTTCAACCCTGCTCACCCAGTTGCTCTCCCGGCTTGGAGGAGGTCAGGACAGGGAGGACAGCTCTGCCTTGTTCCCCTTTCTGTGGCTCCCTCCCAGGCTGGCCCCTTTCCTCACTCTCTCCTGGGCACTGTGGCCTGGCATGGTGCTCCACCAGGCAGCATCTCTGACCTCCAAACTACCCCAGACACCCAAAATACCCCAGACGCCACCAGATACCAGTATATCCCCCTAGCCTCCTTTTATATCCTTCTGTGTAGACATTCAACCCACAAGATCTTGGCCTGGCCCAGGTCAGCTGCAGGCACTAGTCATTGTCCCTCTGCCACCACCCTGTCCTACTTCTCTCCCAAAAGGCCTTTTCCAGTTTGCAGCCCCCTCCAGACATTTTCCTGGTGGATATATGGAGGTCAACTTTAAGCCTGCCGACAACACATGGGCTTTTCTGTGTGGCCAAAGCCCTTTGAGATAAGCCAAGAGAGCTCCAGAGACCCACAGGCTGAAGGTATCTGCTCCCCACTAATCACCACATCTTCCCAGCTCTCCTCCTTGGCCAGGTCCATGGCCAGGTGGCCTTCCACAGCTACAGCTTTCCCTTACTGTTACTTCCACACCAAGAGCCCAAGGGTTTGGGGGACCTGGGGGGCTCTGCACAGGGCTAGGGCAGTTCTCACCAGCAGCTGCTCCCCAATCCTCAGCTTCTCCACCTGGATCTCGCGGAGGCTCTTCCTCACCAAGGTCTTGGTCATGGCATTCTGTGCCGTCATCCGGGTGGCCGCGATGAGGTCCTTCACCATCATGATGGACAACACAGGATCCCACACCCGGAACTGGACATCGGCACCCATGGAGATGACCGCCCCATCCTTGGAGGTCAGCTGGGGAAGAGAAGAGTCAGGATCTCTCCCCCCTCTGCCCCACAGCCCAACCCTTGTGCATAGAGCCTGGAAGCAAAGGCATTCACTTCTTTCCCAGCTGGCAACGGGCTCTAGATCTCTTTATTAAGAGGGTTATTAGAAACAAAACCAACCCAAATGATGAAGTTTGGTCTAGTCTGAATGGTGAGGCCAGCTTCCAGCACAGGGCTGTTATTGAAAGACATCTGGAAAGGATAAGGACTGATGTTTTTGAGATGTCTCCAGCCAGGAACGTGCATTCAACAAGGTGTGCAAAGTCAAGAGGAGCTTTTCAACCACAGGCAGGTGAGGACTCTGGGTTCACAGCACCAGCTACAACCCCCCTCACCTTGCTGTGAGGATGGAGGAACTGAAAGCTGGGGCCATGCACAGCACCAAGGATCAGACCATGCCAAAATCCACCTGCTCTGGGTATTTTAGAGATGTCTCTCCATCCTGCCCTGAGGCCCAAGGCAGCTCACCTTGCAGGGGGGCACACTGAAGGCCCTCGTCCTCAAATCCACTCGCTGCCACTGATCAATGAAAGGCAGGAGCAGGACCACACCAGGTCCCTGTGGTGCCCGGATACGGCCCAGGCGGAAGATGATCATTCGCTCGTAGGTGGGCACGATCTGGAACAGGAAAATTCAGACCAGGGCAGAAGCAAAACCGCGGCTCCTGTGGTGCCGGAAGCAATGGGACCAGGGGCAGCCAGGAATGGTCCCCCCCATGGAGGATGGGTTGTCATCCCACTCCTTGCCTGCTTTCCTCCCTTACCTTCAAGGCAAACCATCCTGAGATGGGGAAGGTGACAACCATCAGCAAGAAGACCAAGAAGGTGATAATCCCATGGCAGATCCAGGACAGCCAGCCCTGGGAGGAATCTGCAGGGGGGTGAAAGGGGGATGTACCTGCTCCAAAACCCCCTTCCCTGCCCGTGAACCCCCACTGGAGCCTCTTCCCCCATGCACCCTGCAGCCCAGGGAAGCCAGCAGTGTGGGGGGCACCCAGCCAGTGTGACACCCTACAGCAAGCATGGCAATAGGGAGGAAGGCAGCAATTCTCCTCTAAGGTTGGGACTCACCTGTGGTATTCCCGGCTGGCCCCAGATGGTCTTGCTTGGATCCAAAGGAGAAGAAGCCTTTCTGGGCACCATAGAGCCCGATGCTGGACTGCTGGAAGCGGTCAAAGTCTCCCAAGGGAAGGGCCTGGTATCCTGACCGGCTGAACATGCTGCTGGTACCTTCCACAGGACCCTGCTCCCGGTGCTTGGAGTCCTCTAAGCCCAGCTCCCCGCTGCCATCACAGCCACCTCTGTAGCCAGCAGAGCTAGCCTGCCCCCAACTCAATCCAACGTCCCTGCTCGGCTGCCTGCAAACCTCCTCGCCCTGATGTGCAACCGGACAGACACCGGAGAAGAGCTGGCAAGCCCTGCTGTTATCACGGAGAATTCTTGCTACAAGAAATCAAATCTTTCAGGGGGTTTCCTTGCCAGGGTCTCACCCAGGCTGGGGGCTGGGAGCTTCACATCCTCCTGGTGACCCTCCGGGCAGGAGCCAAGCCAGGAGACAAAAGCCACAGCCCCACAGACGCCCTCTGCTTTGCACCCCCTTGGAGCTGGGAGATAACCCTGGGGTGTCCGCGGCCGCCAGCCCCTAGCTGTGGGGACCAGAAGCCGTGGTGAGGATGCTGCAGCGGGGAAGGAGGGAGCTGCTGGAGCTTCCTGATCCGCCTGTCATGTGGCTGCTGACGGCACAGGGACGAAACGGCTCATGGCTCACGGCTTGGTGAGTTTTTTCCGGAGAGGCCCTGCCCAGGAACTGCTCCACCGGCCGTGGGGAGGACAGGGTCCTCTATTGCACAGACACCTTGGGGGGCTCCAGAGGGTACCAACCCCAGCCCCATGCGGAACAGGGAATAGTATTTTTCCCAATGATCCCTGCTCTGGCGTGGCCTTCTCACCATGCCAAAGCCACCTCCCCCCGCCCCCCTTCCGCCATCTCACCCGCCTGCAAAGGGTAGTGGACACCAAAGAGCAGCCTGGAGCAGCGCTGCAGAGGACAAGGGGTGGCAATAGGGCAGGTTTAAAGCCCCCTCCGGATGAAGCGGGGGCCTGAGACGCTGCCCCAGACACAGCAGCGGTCCTTGCAGCCAAGCCGGCACCCAGACGTGCACCCCAGCACAGCCTGGGGGGGTCCTATCTAGCAGCTGAAGCAGAACTTTGCCATCCGACCTCCCGGATGCCTGCATCCGCCTCCGGCGCCAGCATCCCCACCCCGGTCCCAGCATCCCTCCGGTGCCTGCACCGCCCCCTCCCCGAAGTTTCCTCCGCCACCGGCAGCCCGGAGCAGAGGGAAGGCAGGAGCAGGCAGGGCGGAGGGCGCTGCCCGGGTGGGAGTGGGGAACCCCGGCTCCGGCTGGCCCCCTTCCCACCCACCAGCCCCCCGGCACCGCGCACCTCTCCCCCCGGGAAACCCCGCCGCCTTCCCCGCCTTCTTCCCGCCAGCTCCTCCTCCTCTTTCTGCCCCAGGCAGCCTGAGGAAACGAAAGTTCGCGGTGATCGCTGCTAGGCCCCGTCGCTCGCATGTCCGGCAGCCCCGCCGCCCCCCGGCCGCCCGGCCCCGGTCCCCCAGCAGGTAAGGGGGGGCTCCCCGCTTTTCTGGAGGGGGAGGCGGGACGGGGCGGGGGGCAAAGCCTGGCCCAGGGCCCACCCAAAGGGAGCCGCGGGGATTGCCCGCTTGGGTGGGGGGCGTTATTTTTTAGGGTGCAAAACCATTGTGGGGGGCGGGGGAGGTTGTAAGGGGTGGTCTCTGCTTTATTCGGGGGGCTCCTGCCTGCGCTGCCGGGCTGGGGAGGCCCGGGGGGGCGAGGGGTGGGGACGGGGACACCTTTGGGGACAGGGCTGGTGCCAGCATCCCAGTGCTGCCCGGGAGGTTTTGCAGGAGCCGGGGGGACCGTCGCCAGGGCCCCCCCTTCCCTCCCCTTCTCTGCCCGCTCGCAGGGCCGGAAGAGGCTCGCAGGGCGGGAAGAGGCGGTGGCAGCGAAACGAAAGAAAAGTGGGTTTGCAGACTTCGTCCCTGCCCTCCCCCCCGCAACTTTGAAATCCAAAATTCCCCGAAGGGAGTGAGGTTGGGGAGAGGGGAGGAGAACCTCCGAGGGTCCCACATAGGGGGCAGGAGGGAGCGCAACCCTTTGCAGCCACCCACTCGCCCTCAGCCGGAGGGATGGAGAGGAGCCGCTCACCTGCCGTGTGGCTCCCTTATCCCTTCCCTGCAGCAGGGTGGGTAAAGTGGGCTGCCCACAGGTGGCCCGCATGGCCCCCACGGGTGGGACTGAGCCTCTCGTGCCCCTCCATCTCACATGCTCCAATGGGGTCTTTCCCCCACATCCCACCTAGACGGAGACGGTGCTGCTGCCCCCATGGAGACAGGACCCCAGCCAGATACACCCCTGTGCTCTCCTCCATCCCAACCACCCGCAGTGAAGGATGACTTCCAGTTCATCCTCTGCGAGGGCTGCCAGCAGGAATCGCCCAACCTCAAGCTCCTCACCTGCCTCCACACCTTGTGTCTCAATTGCCTGAGCGAGAACAAGCCCGTCGGGCAGTGCCCCGTGTGCCGGACAGCCATCCCGCAGGCCAGCGGCATCCCTGACATGGACAACCTGCTCTTCACCAACCTGCAGACCAGGCTCAGCATCTACAAGAAGATCAGCAACAGCAGTGGCCTGAGCTGCAGCCGGTGCCAGGGGTCAGCGGCGGCAGTGTGGTGCTCCGAGTGCGAGGAGTTCCTCTGCACCAAGTGCTTTGAGGATCACCAGTGGTTCTTCAAGAAGAGGAGCCACGAGGCCAAGAGGGTGGAGGAGCTTCGTGCTGATTCAGCCCATCAGTTCCTGGAATACACCAGAAAGTCCTGCAACCTCTTTTGCTCCAGTCCTGGTCATGCTGACCAGGGCCACATCTCTAGGTGAGAGTGGTGCCTTGTTCCTAGGTCCCATCCTGCACCAAGGGCTTTGGGGCTACTGCTCCAGGACCAACTCTGCCAGGAGGGCAGAGCTAAGGGGGTTTCATCACCTGCCTTTGGAGAGGGACTGCTGCAACCCCAGCGAGACCCTGGGCAGGAGCAGCGTGTGATACGGGGCTGGCAGATCCCCGGGAGGAGGGAGGGGAGCAGAGGTGCATTGAACAACACCCAGCTTCATGCCCAGATCTGCAGCTGGTGATGTGAGGCAAAACCCTTTCCTGCCCTGTGCCTCAGTTTCCCCTCTTGTTAAACTCCTCAGCTGTCCCTTGGGGAGGGGAAATCATGCCCAGCACAGTGGAAATGCTTTTCTCCCTCCACTCACATACCAGCTTTGAAGGATGCTCCTGTTTTCTTCCAGCATCTACTGCAAGAAGTGCGAGAGACCACTGTGCTGCTCGTGTGCGCTGCTGGACAGCCAGCATGCCCCCTTCTGCGACATCCGCAGCGAGACCCAGCGCAGGCAGGAGGAGCTGGGCACATTGAGCCAGGAGCTGAAGCAGAAGAGAAGTGGCTTCGAGGCCACCTACATGGCACTGCAGGATGAGGCCGCTCAGCTGGAGCAGGCACAGCAGGAGATGCGGGAGCAGATCCAGCAGCGCGTGGAGCAGCTGGTGCGGCTGATCCGGCAGGAGGAAGAGGAGCTGCTGGGACTGGTGGAGGTGCGGCAGGAGCAGGGCCGGCAGGAGCTGGCGAGAGAGCTGCAGTGCATGGAGACAGCGCTGCGGCGGATGGAGGCGGGCGAGCGGCTGGTGGAGAAGATGAGCCTCTATGCCACGGAGCAGGAGGTGATGGATATGCAGCCCTTCATCAAAGACTCTCTGAAGGAACTGAAGCGGCTGCAGCTGCCAGCAGCTGGGGACCGAGCACAGCCCGGGGACTTGGCTGAGTGCAGAGCCAGGCTGCAGACACTGGTGGAGCGTGTCATGGGGCACCCAGGTGAGGACTTGCCACAGGGATGGATCCAGCCACCCCACAGGCAGCGGAGACTTGGGCCAGCTCAGAAAGCTGTCACCCAGTTCTGGGCCCTGCACGGTTCACCTCCCTGCAGCAAAACGAGCCCAAATTCACTCTTGTAGAGTGCTTATTTCCACTGGGTCCAAGATTTGCTCCTTTGCTTATATGGCCAGACCCCCTTTTTGGTCTCCCACCAATCTGACAGGCTCTGGTGATGCTGATTTCTGGGTCCCCAGAGGCTCCTAAATCCCTTGGGCCATCCCAAACCAAAGGGCTGGGAAATGGGAAGGAGACCAGAGCTGCCCCTTCCTTGCTGCAGTTGCTGGGCAGGTTTTTCCTGGCTCAGTTGTTGCTGGGGCCAGGTGGAAGCTCTGGAGGCTCTGAATTGGGATTGCAGCCCTGCTCTCTCCATTGCAGCTACCTATTCCCCAGCTGTCCCCATGGTTGAAGTGGCCCTGGAGAACGACTTGGTGAGATGTTCGTGTTTCATCCTGGTGTGCTGCCATGCGGGGAGGGCTCTTGCATCAGCTGACATGTGGATCCCCACTTCCTCTCACCTTTGCAAGCCTTTCCCAAGGGACTGCCTTCCCCTTCACAGACCATCGCTTCCATTCCATTTCTTTGTTAACAACAAACCCCCAGAGATGTTTCTGCCTGGGCAGAGAAGAACCTGCTTTGTAGTCCTTGTTTCCTGCTACCCAGGTGTGCTCCTACCCCATTCTGCTTCTCTGAGCCTGCTGCTTCATCCCTTATTTTCGGCAGGGAAAACTGTAGCCTCCCCTGGCTGTAGCACTGCCAAACACCCGCAGCTCAGGCGCAAGCCTTGAGCCAAGCCAGAGGGCCAGGCTGTGCCTCGGTTTCCCCCCCTGCTGAGGATGTTTCTGCCCCTCCTGGCTCTGCCCGCTGCTTGGGGACACCACAGCCCTGCAGAGGGGTCAGTGGTCTTGAGGTTCACCCTAACATTGCTCTGCATTCTGTCCGCAGCAAGAAGAGCCGGTCCAGCCTGAGAGCCAGAGCATCTTGCCCACCTTCACCATCAGCCTCCGGGAGATGCAGACGAGCCCGGTAAGAACTGCCCTGGCCAGGCAGGAGCCTTTGGCGACAGGAGATACCACCCCCGTGCCTTACATCCCCTGCACTCTCCTCTCTCCAGACTCCCCCCATCACCACATGGCCCAGGCGGAAGTTGCACTGTGTGGAAAGGGGCAGCCAGATCTCACCCAAGCTAGTGAAGCTGGAGTGTGACAACATGCTGGTCCCCAGCGATCCCAGTTCAGACCAGTGTGAAGGCAGAAAGGGGCCCAGCACCTCGATGCCGAGCCAGAACTGCAGCAACATCCCTGCCGCCAGCAGCCACTTTGTTGATGCAGGTGGGAACTGGGGATGCGGCCCTCCTTGTTACCCCATCTCTTTCGCCCCCTTATGGGGGTCCCCCATCTTTCCTAGCCTCTGTGCACCCCTGTGCACTCAGAGCCTTGGCCAAACTCCCCTGGGTCAGAGCTAAGCAGAGGGTGGGGGCTAGTTCCCAGGGGGTAAATATGAGAGCAATGCTCAGGGGTGGATGCAGATGCTCCATCCAGCTCCATGTCCTGCCTCCGAGGTAGCCAAAACCAAGCCTAGGGAAGAGGATAGCAGCAGGGCAGGTGTGCAGAGAGACTCCCTGGCCTCCTGTTCCAGGAGCTCTGGATTTTCCTGGGGCAAAAACGACTACAATTTTTAGCAAAACATTGTCTTTCCCGAGCTCACAGAGCCCCACTCCAGCCTGCTGCAGCATCCCACAGTGAGGGGTCTCAGGCTCAGCTCTGCAAACAGGAGGGAGGATGAAATGCATCTGCTGGAGAGGCTGGTACAGGGTTCATAGGAGTGAAGCAGCAGTGAAGAGGTTGCTCCGACTTGGGGTGAATCTGAGAGCACCCAAGGGCTGGGTGGTTCATAGTCCTGGTAGAAGCATTTGCCCTCTGCTGCAAAAATCGGGAGATAAGGTCAGTCCTCCCATGGGAAAACCGGTGTGATCCAAAATCACAGTCTTGAAGCTTCAGCACCCTCCTGTTCCTTCCGCAGAAGACACCAGCATCATCATCTGCAGCTCAGATGACAGCTCGGAAGGCACGGCGGTGAGTGTAATGGCAGACTTCCCTCCTTGCTGAGCCACGCCGCAGACAGAAGAGGGAGCTGCACCCCATCATCTCTGGGGTGCCTTTCCCTTTCCTCCAGTCATGCTCAGACCTGAGCCTTCTCTCTTCCTAGCATCAGCCAGAGACTTGCTTGCTGTCTTCCCCTTCGGTTACTCCCAAGTGGCAGGGATTCTGGGCCATCCCAAATCTAGTCCTCCTGGGCTAAGACATTTGCTGGTATTTCCTGGCATTCTGGAGCAGCCAGGGTCCTCTCTCTCAGGCAGCAAACCCCACCTTGGTTTGCTCTGAGGTGGAATCCCACATCAGCTGATCCCCCGAGATGACCCTTTCGAGTTGGTCCTTATGGTCTCTTCCTTTCCACCTTGCTGGGAAGGTTGTTCTCATCTTAAAAAAAATCAATTTTCATATAAAAATCAGGTTTGCAAGTCGAATGTAGCATCCGTGCTTGGGGATTTCATCAGTCCTGTGCCTACACAGGCTGAGAAGCTCCCAGGAGCCACCAGAGCTGGTAGGGACCATCTGAGCATCCCCAAAGTGACATTTCCGAGCTCCCTGCAGTGACATTTCACAGCACTGGTACTGCAGACTGGTGTGTTGCAACCAAATGGCCCTGGCCGAGGTGGTTAGATGAACCAAGGGCATGCGAACCCTGCTGAGATACCCTATCACCAGTGTGAGCAGGGGATCCCTTTGGAAATGGAGATGAGCGTGGCTGATTTGGGATCGGGGTGGGGGGGTTGGTTTTCCAGCACGAGCTTAATGAGGGGTTAACAGCCCCATATTTTTTGTATAAACTAATGCAGAAGCTCTTCTTACTCTTCAATAAAACTTTCCAGATTAAATCCCAGCCTGCTGCTGGCTTCCTTATTCATTTTTTCCTTTGCTGTTTTTCTTTGCTTTCCTGGTTCATCCCTAACAGAGGGGGAAAAAAGAGTTGTGGGGCTAAAACCCTGTCCCCACTCCCTGCCAGTGCCAAAAAATCCCAAGGCTGGGGCTTTTGGGGATGTTAGCAGCTTGCTGTGAGAAATCCCTGCATGAACCAGGTGTCCTTTGGTACGATGTGAATTTAAGGGTGTAGCAAACGTGCAGGCTGAAAAAAGATATGTCCCAGGGGTATAAACATCTCGCTGATGGTCTGATGCTGGGCACTAGAAAAGTGCAACCTTGAGAGCTGGGAAAAAATGGTTTAAAGCCTGGAAAAGGGAGAAAAATTAGCAGCTGAGTGAGAAAAAAGGCTGAGCAATGGGATGAGGCAGCAGGATGGAGCCCAGGGAAGCTGCAGCCTTCAGGGTGTGGAGGGCAAGGGCTGAGGACCTGCCTAGAGGCTCAGACATCTAAAGAGATATTTTGGGGCTGGGGAGGAGCCTTTGTGGGGTCACCTGGGGACTATCATGCTCTGCACCCCGAGCTGAAGCTGCAAGAGCATTGCCAGCACCTGGCTCTGCCAGGATCCATTGCCCACAGCCACCATGGTGCTACAAGCATGTGTGTCTCTGCATGGGTGATTTTCCTTCCCACAAGTCCCACACGTTTCCCTCTCTGCTTAACCCTCCAATAAAACCTTTTTGCATAGAAATTCAATTTGCTTCTTGCTGGTTTGGGTAACAAGAGCATCTGCGATCCCATTTTGTTGCTGAGTTTGGTTCATCTAACTCTCTTCAGGCCACCTGGGTCACTCTGGGCAGCCAGGCGAGGGGGACACAGGGCACTGCCACCACCATCATCCTTCTCCTGTCCTTTCCCAGACAGAGCAACCCCATATGCCCTTCAAACACCTAATTTTAACCTGGCATTTAAGCAATCCCGCATCCCCTGAGCTGGGGAACGCTTGGCTTTGCCCATGTGCACCACCCATGGTGGGTGGAAACCCATGTTTCCACCGCTCCTGGTCTGCAGGTGAAGGTGCAGGGAGCTGGTGCAGAGGGAGATGGATGCCCCATTGCTGCAGGGTGCCCAGGCCAGGGGTGCAGGATTGTCCCTGGGGGAAAGAGGGGGGATAACCAAGGTTGGAATTTCTTGAATGCATTGCTGTCCTACTCCTCCCATAGAGAGATATTCCCTGCGGATGTCCATCCCCACCAAGGCTGGGCAGGGGTGGCTGGGGTGGCTGCTTTTACTCACCCTTGGGAAGCACCACTGTAGGCACTGGATCTGCTGAGCCTGGAGCGGCACCAAACCTCCTCCTGGCCCAATTCAGTCCCCCTTTCCTCTAGACACCAACCAGACCTTTAAGTCTAGCGGTATCACACGTGGTGAGGTTGCTCAGCCATGTTTATGTCCCTGCATGAGCTGCATCCAGATGAGATGTGTAGAAAGGGACACCAAGTCCCCGGACCTGCATGTTGTATCCCTCTGGCCACTGCCTGGATCCCACCCCCTGCTTAGGACACGTTGCATTCAGGGCTCTGCTCTTGCTCACTTGGCCCAGACCCTGGTTTTGGGCTTTAAGTTGGGCTCTCCATGGCCAGCCCACTCCTGAGACACAACACACACTCAACCCATCCCTGGCAGTGCCAGGACATCAGACCCTGTGGGTCTCATGGCATTGCACACAACCAGGTCCTTGCCCATGGCCAATGATGCACCCAAGGGTGCTCCTCATGCCTTCCCAGCCAGGTCCAAACAGGCAGATAGGACTTGGCCCACTTCTCCAATCTCTTGCAGGCTTCCAGCAAGCCCAAGGACAGCAAGAAGCCCTCCAGCCCCACGTGGTCTGGGAGCAGCACCTCACCCCACCGCAACACTGGCCATACCAGCTCCTGGGACGATGGGTCGGAGCTGAGCAGCTTGGTGTTCCTCACCTTGAAGGTTGACCAGAAAAGTGAGCATTGCCTTTCCTGGGCACAGGGGGCTGGGTGGCAGAGAGGGGCACCCCCAAATACTTACTCCAGCCCCATCCTTTCCCCTCTGCAGCCCAGCGCATCATGGAGGTGGCGGCGGCCAATGGGGAGCACACCTTCAAGACACTGATTCAGACACCTGAGTCAGTGCTAGCACTGCTCTCCCAGGGCGTCCCCATGGAGGTGGGGATGCAGCACCTCCTCTGGTACCTCTCCCCACTCCGCAGGCCCATCCTCGTCATCTTTAACTTCTGGGCACCGGAGCTGCCCGCTCTCTTTAAAGCCCTGGATGCCACGGACAGAAAAGCGGACTTCTGCCATGTTGTGGGTGGTTACGTGGATATGTTGTCCTTGATCAAAGAAAAGCTGCCCAAGGCCCCTTCCTACAAGCTGAAGAGCCTGCTGAGAAGGCACCTGCAGCAGCAGCTCAATGAGGGCAGCACGCTGGCCACAGCCAAGGCCTTGCAGGAGCTTTGGGGAGCCCTGGAGCTCCGTGCCCATGCCAGTGCAAGGATGGTGCTCACCCACTGCAACCTGCAGAGCTACACCATGCTGCGGCCCCTGGTGCAGGAGAAGCTGCTCTCCAGGAGGGCGGCCAAGATCCTGGCCCAGCGCAATCTCATCCTCTGGGAGCTGGAAGAGTCATGAGCTGAGCTGGCTAGGTCTCAGGCTAACCGTGCCAGGGATGCAGGGATGCTTGCAGGGGCATCAAACAGGACACACAGACCCTCTCTGCTCCCAGCATGGGGCTTAAAAGGTTCAGGACCCTTGCTCAGCTCTAGGGGGAAGAAACCACCCGATCAAATTAGTGTCTTTATAAAATAAATTACACGGTGCAGCGTAATTTATTGGGGCATCTCCACCCCTCCTGTTCCCAGCCCGGGTGGGAGGGGGGATACTCGGAGCGCTGTTCACCCTGCCCGGGCAGCAGCAGGTACCCTGCCCGCCCCAAAACCCCGCAGCCTGGATGCGGCCCCCGGCGACAGGCAGAGGTCGGCAGCGCTGTCCCCAGCCGGGGCTGCGCGCGGCAGGGCAGTGCGGGGCGCGCGCCGGCAGGGGTCCCCTCCGCACAGCCGCACGCGGCCGGGCGTGCGCGGGCTGCCGGGGCCCTGCGCGTGCGCGCACGCTCGCGCAACCCGCACCCGTCTGACGCGCACGCGCGTCCCCGGAGCCCGCCGGTGGTTCCTCTCGTACCTGGGAGGCGCTGCGACCATCACCGGGGGGTCTGGTCTGCTGTATTGGGCACGGGGGGGTGGCGAACAGGTCCTCTGGGTGGCTCGAGGCGGGTGAGGACGGGCAGGAAAGGGATGTGGTGAAGGTCGGCTCTCCGAGAGGGTGCGGTGGGAGCTGCCAGGCTTGGAAAATTGGGGGGGGACCGGGAGGAAACGTGACCCCCATCTTCTGGGAGCCCCCCCCCGGGAGCAAGCAGTGGCCCAGACACAGCTGTGAACTATTGGAGCGGGGTCTCGGCCAGCGAGGCAGGGGCGGGCAAGGGGCTGCCTTCCCCCCTGCCTGTCCTGCCTGCTGCCTTCCCTGGGTCAGGGAAGAATCGGGACAGATCCAGCACCGTACAGCAGTTTATAGGGAGCAATCCCGAAGGAGCCCCCACGACTGCACGGTGGTGCGCAGGGCTCGCCACCAAATTCAGACGATGCCATCTCACCCTGGGAATTCTCTGGGGTCTGATACAGGGTTGTGCGCAGGGAGCAGCCTCTACAAGGCGCACAGCAGGAGGAGAGCAGACCCCATCTGTCTGCTGTCACCGGCCTCATCAAAGTCTTGTAAAACAATAGCGAAGTCAATGGGCTGCGGGAGCCAGATTAGCTGTTTCTTTGCCCTGAGCTGCCGTAAAGCTCATTCATCCGGCTGGAAAAGGGTTTGTCACTGTGGCGTGAGCAGAGCAGCACGCAACAAGCCCCAATGCTGGAGGAAAGGGCTGCAGCTGGGGTACCCCTGCGGGGTGAGAGTTCCCCAAAGGTTCCACCAGCTTTCACCTCCAACAGACAGCTTCTACACACTCGCAGGCTGGTACAGCCCCCCTTGGACCCCCTTCCACCCACAGCCACCCCATGAAAATCCTCCTCCAAGCCAGAGATATAAGGAAGAATCAGAGTCTCTCTGGGTTTTTTTAGAGCAATAAATAACTTTACTGAATTAAGCAAATCTCCTGAAATGATATATAATATGCTGCTTGCTTGATTGGCTGTTATTAATAATGCATTGTTCAATCTAAACCATTCATAAAATGACTCCCTGCTAGCCCCGAGCAAAGTGCTTTGGGACTCAGGAGGGGGAAAAAAAAAAAACCACCAAACCAAAAAGGAGCAGCATAAATCCTTTCTGTATATGTATATGAAAATGGATTTCTTCCCCCAACAAGCATACAAAACTAATTAGAGCCAAAGGGCCAGTTCATCTGCATTTGATTATGCCCTGCAAGATTGCTCAGGTTGGCTGGCCAGGGTGAGTGGAAGTCCAAGGCAGAGGAGGACTCACCTCAACAAGCCTGAGAAAAGTTACCTGGATTACATTTCCAATAAAAACATCAGCCTGCTAACATCCAAACAGGTTTGCATCCCAGGGACCATCAAGAGCAAGGACAGAGTGGTCAGGACTCTTAAATATTTGGAGAACTGGTGAGGCAAAGCTGAGGGAAGCCTTGTCTCAATGGAAGAAGACAACACATCG
The DNA here is from genome assembly GCF_030463565.1 of Pelecanus crispus. NCBI lineage: Eukaryota > Metazoa > Chordata > Aves > Pelecaniformes > Pelecanidae > Pelecanus > Pelecanus crispus. The sequence continues at coordinate 22,982,811 of NC_134649.1, read as the reverse complement.
CCTCTGGCCAACCAGGTCTTGCAGCCAGAATGCTCCCAGGGTGGTAGCTTGATGCACTCACCTGAGGTTAGAGGAGCTGGCTTGGGGCTGGAAGCTAGAGAAGCCAGAGGAACCCAAACTGGGGGCTTGGCCTTCTCCTCCTTAAATAGGCAATGCCCCTGACCAGCATGGTGAGGAGGGCTCCTCCCTTAGACACCAGTTGGAGATTAATGGTGTAAATCAGCAAACCCTCATTGACTGCAGTAGTGATCCAGTGAATCCTCCAGCTGGGAGGCTGCCCTCATTTATACCAGTGGGAGACGTGTCCCCAGAGCTGTGATGGTCAATACCAGCTGTGAACCTGTCCTCCAGCCCAGCTTCTACTTGTCAAATGTTTAGAAGCATGCTGAAACTTAGGGTGCCTGGGGCTGAGGCAGATGAGCTGTGAAAAGGAGGTTGACAGCCCCAGACCCTGCTCTTCCATCCATCCACCAACCCATCCACCCACCCATCTACCCATCCATTCATCCATTCATCCACACCTCCATCCTCCACCGTCCTCTCTTGGAGGTCTCATCTGAGGGGACTGAAAAACCACCACAGAGCACTGTTGTTATTCCCTGCACTCAGCCCATGGGAAACTGAGGCACAAGCGGTGACACAAACCCCACATATCTGTCACACCTGTGAATGGGGAGGTGGATGGATGGTGTAACCCACACCATACAGCTTCATGCTACAATGACGTCCAGAGTGTGTAGGTTAGGGTCTGGCCCTCAGGAGCAGGAGGAGGGATGTGTTACCCAACCTGTCACATGTGCCTCATCCTCTGACCCATTTGTAGCACAACATGCTGCCTCCAATGCTCCTGAAATGCTGCCACTGTATCTAGGACACTTGGGTTTCTTCCTCTTGCATGATGAACAAAGACATCTTGGGAAGAGCTCAGCATAGTGCGGTGGATAGCAGCCAAGCCAGAAAGCAAGCATCTTCTCCATGTTGGCCACTTTCCTGTGGCATTTTAACCTACTTTCATGCTCCTTGAAGCAACTTTGCAGTCTTGCAGCCCTGTGTCTTCCACCTGAGCTCTGCAGCCCAAGTCCCAGCCATGGGTCAATACCATCAAGGGCTGACCCATGGTCCCACAGCCCCATGGTAGCATGGAGAGCTTGGGACATGCAATAACCTGACGTGCAGCAGCGAGGGGTAAGGAGCAGTGTGGGTACACATCTGGGCTGCTTGGAGATGCTGAGCCCCCAAATGCTGCCCTGCTGACCACGGGACTCCCTGCTGTGGGGCTTGGAAGAGGCTGACAGCCCGTGGGCATTCAGAGAGTGAGCAGAACAGTGAAAAAAAAATGCCTATAAACCACAACTCCAAATGTCTGATGCTGTGATTCCCTGAGCTGCAAATTACTAGTGCTTGGGAGAGTGTCATGGTAAGGGTGAGGGCATGCTTGGGCGACCAGCCAGCTGCAGGGATGGGAAGGGGGTGAGTCATGGCTCAGCCCTGAAGATGCTGAGAGCACCACAGCTGTTCAAACTCTGCTCCAGTGGGAAGGGATACATGGAAGCGCAGATGTCTGCACTGGATTTGAAGCGATGCCTCCCTCCTGCTTGACCCCTCTGCAGATCCCTGTTGCCCCTCAAAGCGAGGTGGCCTTGTCCATCTGCTTGGGACGGTCCCCTGGACCATGCCCAGGGCTTTTCTGGGGGATGTTAGTTGGGCTGGGCCAAAACTGTTCCAGGGAGCATGGTGACAGTCACAGTGTAGGTGGCCATGGTGCGACACTCAGTGTTGGTTCACTTGCATGGAAACAAAGTGGTTTTGGTGGCCACACATCACCCAAGCTCCTTGCCCACCCCGTGGGTGTCAGCCCCCTACCAGCCCTCAGACCGCAGGGCTGAAGGCAAACTGAGGCATGTCTGAGGCTGACCACTTTGGCCGATGTGGTCCCCGGGCACCAGGTGTCAGGCTGGGGGGCTTTGGACATGGCTCCTGGGAGAGTGGAGGTGCCTGGAGCTGGCATCGAGGATCAGACCTGGCATTTTGCTGTCAAGCAGCTTCCCCTCTCTGCCCCTCCAGCCATCACCCCCACTCCGCTCCCCTCCTCCCGCTCCTCGTCCTTGGGAGAATACACCCATCCCCGTGGCCTCGGGGAGGGGATGCGGAGCTGGGCTCCCCCCGAGGGAGAGGTGACCGGGCTTTTACTCTGCCTGCGAGCAAGCAGGGAGGTGGCGAGAGCCCCCCAAGACCCCCAGGGCTCCCCACCCCTGGAGCCCCCCGGGAAGTGCCCAGCCCCCCTAGGCGGGGCCGCTGGCTGCCGCGACAGAGCCGGGTCGGGGACACGGGGAGGACAGGGCTGACCCATCCGAGCCCGTGCTGAGCCCGCCCCGGCCCCCCCGGCAGAGCTCCCGGGCGCAGCCACCGGTGGGGCGGAGGCGGAGGGATGCGGGGGGAATGGTGGAAGGCAGGAATCGATCCCGCTCACAAAGTCAATGATTTCTCGGGTTTCTTATGGCGGGGGGAGAGGCGAGGGGCAGGGCCAGGGGTGTGGGGGGGAGAACAGACCCCCACGTCGAGGCGAAACTGCGGAGGGGAGAGGGGGCTCCCCGTTACCGCGCCTTTTCACGGGGTTGAAACCTTTAGGAGGAAGATGAGGGAGAGCGGCCCCGTCCCGGGAATCCGCGGCAGCCTCCCGTGCCTCCCCCCCCGCATCTCCTTCCCCCTCCGCTCAAACGCTTAAAAGGTCTTTGCATGCAGTTAGCGCCCTGCAGAAGGGAACTACCCGCGACGGGACGGGCTGGGGCGGCGGCACACGCCGCACACCGCCCCGCAGAAATACCGCATCGCCCGGGCAGGGGGGGCGGCAGCACCGGGGCGGGGGCGCGACAGGGAGTGCTGGGCTGGGTCCCGAGCCCCGGTTCCCCGTCCACAAGCGCTTCCCAAGGGCTGCGAGCCCGCGATGTCCTGGGAGGACGGGGCTAGCCGTGTCCCGCATCTGCCCCGACGGCATTCCGGTCCCTCCGGGGGGAGCCCGGCGAGAAAGCGGGGAGCAGGGGGGGCTGGATTATGGCTGCTGCCAAGTGCGTGTGAGTTGTACTCGTTGCTCTGCGTGGAGGGCGTTTATTATGGGTTCTGGTTTGGGTTTTTTTCTGGGGGGGAGCCGTGCCCACCCCGGGGAGCAGCCGGCTCCGTCCCCGGCGGAGGCTGGCGAGCGGCGGCGGTGGGTGGGTGGTGGGATGGGAAAGGGGTGGCGAGGAGGGAGGGGGCAGCCGTGCGGAGGGGGAGGCTGGCAGAAATGCTAATTCCTCCCTTCGCTCTCGCCTCAGCAGCCCAGTGCCCGTACGGCCCCGCTCCGCCTCGCAGCTCAGCCCGGAGAGGTGTGGGGGTACGGGTGGGGTCCCCCCCCTCCTCGCCGCGCCCGTCACCGTCGCGTCCGGGCTGGCGGAGGCTCCTCCGTGCCACAGGGACAGCGATCGGGAGGAGGATGCAGAGGACCGGTAACGGCGAGAAGGGCTGCGTGTTGCTTAACGCCACTTAGGAGCGGGTAAGGTGCGGGGTCAGCCCCGGTGCGGCGAGGCACGGGGGGGGGGGGGGGGGGGGGGGGGAGGGGGACACGACAGGGGCGAAGGGGGTGTCAGGGGAGAGAGGAAAATAGGGAAGGAGAGAACTAGGGACAGACGGAGAAGGGAGGGAGGAAAGTGGGGAGAGGAAGAGAGAAAAGGCTGGAAGAAGAAAAAGAAAAAAAGAAAAGCTAAAGAAATAATAGGAAAAGGAGAAATTAGAGAAGAAAGAAAACGAGATTTAATTTGGGGGGCGGGGGGAAGCGCAATCAAGACAAGAAAAAGAGTGAAAAAGGTGGGAAGAGCAGGAGGGGAAAGGAAGGAAAGCGGGGGAGAGGAGGAGAAGGGGGAAGAGGGGATGAGAAGGAGCGAGGGCCGAGGGGGCGGCTGCTGGGGGGAGCCGGACACAGACAATGGGGCGCGGCCCCGCCACCGCCTCTTGCCGGGCGGAGGCCGGGACCGGGAGCGGGGCGGGGAGAGGAGGCGGGAGCCCTGAGAGCCCCCTGTGTCCCTTGGCAGGGGGAGATGGCCCCGCTGCTGTCCCTGTGGCTGGTGGCCCTGCTCGGCTTGGCCCGGGCGTGCCCCGAGCCCTGCGCCTGCGTGGACAAGTACGCCCACCAGTTTGCCGACTGCGCCTACAAGGACCTTCAAGTGGTGCCTACAGGGTTGCCCTCCAATGTGACCACCCTCAGCCTCTCAGCCAACAAGATCACCTCGCTGCAAAGGCGTTCCTTTGTGGAGGTGACCCAGGTCACCTCTCTCTGGTTGGCACACAACGAGATCCGCTCCATCGAGCCCGGTACCTTCGCCATCCTAGTGCAGCTGAAAAACCTCGACATCAGCCACAACCAGATTGTGGACTTCCCCTGGCAGGACCTCTACAACCTCAGCGCTCTCCAGCTGCTCAAGATGAACAATAACCACATGGCTCTGGTGCCTCAGGGGGCTTTCCACACCCTGAAGGACCTCCGGTCCCTACGCATCAACAACAACAAGTTCACCACCCTTGCAGAAGGTATCTTCGACTCACTTAGTTCCCTCTCTCACCTGCAGATCTACAACAACCCCTTTGAGTGCTCCTGCAAGCTCCAGTGGTTGAAGAAATGGATGGACAGCACGCTCATCTCCATCCCTGAGAAGGACTCCATCACTTGTGCCCTCCCTGAGCAGCTCCGAGGAGTGCCAGTGGGGAAGATCCCAGATGTGCAGTGCACCTCGCCTACCATGCAGCTCACCTATTACCCCAACCTGGACACCACAGAGCTCTTTGATGGCTTCACCCTGACGCTGCACTGTACTGTGACGGGCACCCCGACACCCGAAGTGAGCTGGAAGATCCGCACCTCCAGCCAAACCCTGGAGCTCAATGGGAACCCAAAGGAGAGCGCTGGGAAAGACGTCCCTAAACAGGATCCCGAGCGCTTCTTGGTCTTCAAGAATGGCACGTTGGTGATTCCCCACCTGAGCAAGCGGGAAGAAGGCACATACACCTGCCTGGCCACCAACGAAATGGGGAGCAACCAGACCTCAGTCAACGTGGCTGTGGCAGGCACCCAGAAATACCCGCTGCAGCCTGGGAGGGACCCGCTGCTGGGTAAAGCACAGCCAGGTGACAAGAAGCCTGGGGCCAAGGGAGCAAAGAACAGTGTACTCATGCCAGATGAGAGGAGCAAACCCCTCGGTCCCACCCGTCAGAGCCAACCATCCCCAGTGGCTGGGACAGAGTCCACAGGAGACGGGCAAGTCCCCTTCCAGCTTCCATCCTTTGAGAAGAAGTGTGGCTCCACGCAAACCAGCAAGTACATTTCCAACCATGCCTTCAACCAGAGTGGCGACTTCAAGCAGCACACGTTTGACCTGGGGGTGATCGCCTTAGATGTGTCAGAGCGCGATGCCCGGGTGCAGCTCACGCCTACCTACATGCAGCCTGAGAAGGTCCACCTCAGGATGCTCTACCTGTGCCAGGAGAGCAGCCAGGGCCACGCCTTGGTCCAGTGGTCCAAGATCGAGGAAGGGGTGAACTCGTACTGGTTTCAGGGCTTGAACCCCGGCACCAACTACTCTGTGTGTCTCACCTACCTGGGGGAAGACTGCCAGGTCCAAGTGGTCTTCACCACCAAAAAAGAGATCCCCTCACTCATCATCATTGTGGTTGTGAGCATCTTCTTGCTGGTGCTGGCCACCTTACCCCTGATGGGGGCCACGTGGTGCCACCTCCTTTCCAAGTACCAAGGGAAGACCTACAAGCTCATCATGAAGGCCCAGAACCCGGATCAAATGGAAAAGCACATGGCCGCTGACTTTGACCCCCGCGCCTCCTACCTGGAGTCCGAGAAGAACTACAATCCCAGTGAGGTGGGGGAAGTGGACGTGGAGGAAGAAGATGATGAGGAGGAGGACGATGACGAAGGAGGCAGGAGGCGGAGGAGGACAGAAGCCGAAGGGGCTCCCGAGCTGGAGCGAGAGGAGAGCATGGCAGCCAGCTCCATGGCGGAGTCGCAATCCAAAGCCAATGGCGAGGAGTTCGAGGTCCACTCCGAGTACAGCGACAAGCTGCCGCTGGGTGCCGAGGCTGTCACCATCTCCCAGGAGATCAACGGCAACTACCGGCAGCGCCCCCGCTGAGCATCCCCGCACCCCCTCAGCCCTCTCCCCGTCCCCACCTTTCCCCAGCCACCCCCACCCCCGGGACACCACCGCTGCTTTTTCCTCTGAGGAAAGACTGAAGCATCCTCCGCGACGCCCGCCTGACCCTCCTCCTCCTCCTCTTCCTCCTCCCTCAGGCGGCAGGTCCCAGGGGAAGGTACTTCGCCCGGGGGATGCTCGATGCGGGTAGGACATTTCTCCCAAGATTTCGTTTCCGTTTTGGGTACTGGCGGTCCTTGCTCCCGGCTCGGCAGCAACACCGCAACGATTCCAGCTTCCCCATCCACCTCTGTCCTCTGCTCTCCCCGTGTTTTCTTTCCACTGAAAGGAAAAAAACGAAAAAAAGAGAAAAAATGGCTAAAAGAAAAAAGCCTGACATCCCAAACCCTTTTTTTCTGGAAACGATTCAGTCCCCGGTGGGTCCCTGCCGCTCCTCGGTCTGGTCCCGCCGCTCCCTCGGTCCCCGGTGAGTCCCCTCCGCTCCCCGGTCCGGTCCTGCCGCTCCCCGGTCCGGTCCTGCCGCTCCCCAGTCCGGCGCTGCCGAGCCCCGGGTGCGAACCGCGCCACAGCCCGGTGCAGTCCCCACAGTTCCTCGGCGTTATCCTCCCCGTTCCCCGCTCCGTGCCACTTCCTGGTGGGTCCCCGTCGCGCCTCGGTCCAGTCCCTGGTGGGTGCCCATCGCGCTCCGGTGCATCCCTGTTTTCCCCGATGGGTGGCCCATCGCGCTCCGGTGCATCCCTATTTTCGCCAGTGGGTGCCCATTGCGCTCCGGTGCATCCGTATTTTCCCCGGTGGGTGCCGGGACTCCCCGGTGCCTGCTGCTCCCGGCGGTGCTCTCCGTCCCCTGGTGGGTGCCAGGACTCCCCAGTGGGTGCCGGAGCTCGCCGGTGCGATCCCCTCCCCGCTGCCCGGTGGGTGCCGGGGCTCCCCGGTGTGCTCCCCGCCGCTCGCCGCGGCGCCGTTCGGCACCCGGAGGGGCTGGACAGCTCCGCGCCCCCCGCCCGCTCCCCGGTGTGGCGGGGGCGGCCCGACCCCCCTCTCCCCCCGGTCCCATCCTGACCCCCCGGCCCGGCGGGGCCCCTCGATGTGTTTTGGGTAGAGTAGCCTTGTAGCCAAGTGTCTGTGCCGTAGACGCGCCCGTGCTGCTGGCGGGCGGGCGGGCGGGCCGGCGAGGGGGGGCCCGGCCCCCGGAGGCGAGGGGTCGCCGCCGCCACCCCTCCGCACTCCGGTCCCCGGGAGCCCCGGGGCCGGCGAGAACCGCGGGCGCCTTTCTGCGAGCTTCTGTCTGTGAAAGAGTCAATAAAACGGATTGAAAGTGGAGCCGGGTCCGTGCTTGATGGGAGCGAGGGGAAGGTTGTGCCCCATGTCCCCCCCCACTTCTCTGCCCCCGGGCTCTGCCCGGTGCAGGCCGGTACAGCCCCCGGTACAGTCCGGCACGGCCGAGGGGAGCCCGAGGATGTGGGAGGCGGCACGGAGACACATCGCCTCAGCTACAGGCAAAGCACGCACACGCCACTATAAATATATATATACACACACACATCTATTTCTACCCATACACCATGCATGCACACAGTATATACGTTATATTTATGTATTTATGTATATGCATATTAAATACAATTCACACACATACTATATATAGATACACACACTATATATATAGACATCTATGCTATTTACACTCATTTTTTATATATATGTACACAGTATGTATATGCATAAATAATTGTATGCACACACTATGCACACACATTTTGTATGTACTCAGTCTATGCACACAATATAAATATACGTAAATACAGAATGTGTATGAAAATATAATGAACCAAATATATGCTCTGTAGACACACTCTCTATAAACTCGCTATATAGAAAAATACAAACAATATTTTCCCCCAGCACATACACGCACACTCTCTACACACGTACCAATACTCATACACTATATACATACCTATGGAGTAAGAATGCATACAATATATACATACAATTTATATAAGATCTGTGTATCTACGCACACGCAATATGCATGCTCAATATATGTACAAATATACGCTAAATACCCACACTACCCATGTGCACACATGCCCTTGCTCCGTGCACACATACATCCAACGCTTCTCTCCTACGCACACCCTGTATGTATGTACATACACGACTACACTGCCGGCGCCGTGCCGCCCCGCAGAGCCGCGCCGGGGGCAGGACGGGGCTGCCTGGGCAGGCGGTAGTGTCACCCCGGCCCCCAAGCGCTCCCAGCCCTAAGACCGGGGGTGCTAAGAAGGTGCCCGGTGGATTTACCCCAGCCCCCCGCCCCTGGCCCAGCCAGGAGCACTCCCCTCTCGTCCAGCTGATGATTTAAGCCCACGATTACACTGCGAAGATTTAAGGCTGCCTCCGATTGCTTTTCTTATCTGGAGCTACGAAGCCACATGCCCTCCTAGTGTTCCTGCTTGAGGGGCGGCGTCCCGCCGTCTTGTGGGGATGGTTCCCCACTCACCAGCGCCCAAGGGTGGCCCCTTGGCGGGGGGGGAGACTGATGCCTCTCGCTCTCCCCAAACGCAGCCTCCGCATCCCAGCAGATCCCTCCCCAAGCAAACACCCGTTTCTCCATCCTCCAGAGGACAGCTTTCTATTTTAAGACTGGGCTCTGCATCTTTCTCCTGCAGCAGGGAGCGTGGGGGAGACAGACAAAGCAGGTCGGCACGCAAAGAGGTGGCAGGCAGGGGGGGTGTCCACCTAAATCCCCCAAATCCTGGGAATTTGAGGCTCTGCCGCAGCAGCCCAGGTGTTTGCTCCAGCTTTTAAAACCCCGTGCCAAGCAGAGACTCCCTCTTGTAGGCAAATCCCCTTCTGCGGATACACTTATAATTGAGTTCCACGCTTAGAAACATATAAGGAATAGAAAAAGAACAATCATTTCTGCCTCCATTTAATTAGGGAGTAATAGATTTCCCTGCCTAACATATCTACAGGGAATCTCACTGTGATGAGCTACCTACCAATGCTGGATTACTCTGAGATTTGCTCCTTTTCAGGAGGGCACTAATTAGCACCCAGTGCCCAAAGGCACAAGAAGGGGGCAGGGATGGATCTTTGCATCCTCCCAGCCCCTCCATGTCCGGGGCAGCTGGAAAGGGTTTCTCCTGGAAGGGTTTAAAGCATCCCAGCAGGGTGGCTCAGCCCCTCCTAAGGCATTAACCCTTCTGCAGAGCCTGTCACCAGCCCAGGGGATTGAGTGGGATGTGCCCACGCCTGATGATGACAAACTCGCACCCACGCAGCCCGGGCTCTGTCACACACAGTGTCACCTAAACTGTGGGAAGGCGTCTGGCACCCTTTGCCCAGGCAGGACAGCCCCGGAATAAAGCAGCTTTTAGCCCTCCCATCCCCAAATTATCTCTTATCCCAGATCAAAAAAACAAGGGAAAAGAGCATCGCTGTGTCCCCCACATTACGGTCACTGGCAGCACTACAGCCCTCACCTGCTGAAGGGGTTGTGCCTCAGTGGGGTCACAGATGGAGTCTGGGGTCCCCATAGAAGTAATCAGAGCAGCATCTTTTATCTGCTCTGTGAGTGTGAGTGAGCAGAATTAGGCTTGGTCCTCTACAGTCACCCCTGCTCTGTGTCCTCCACTGGTTCAGAGCTCCTGAACCCTTCTGGATGGGCTCTGAAGCTGTTCAAGCTTCTCAGCACAGGGGGTGATGGACCATCCACCTCCAGCATGCCCTGCTCCAAGGTGATGGGCACCAGTGATATCAGCTCATGGGGGGGTCAGGAATCAACCCCCATGCTTGCCCTGCCAGCGAGAACCTCACACCCAAGAGGGGCAGTGACAGCCCCCACAAATGCCTTGTAAAGCAGGTCCTGGCCCCTTGGAGAAAATCCCTAGCTCACCAGGCATGCCTGCATGTCCTGCAGCAGCCACGCTGCAAGCCTGCCTGATAAAATGCTCCAGCTTTGAAATAATCCCCTTCTCCTTTGCACGGCACTATTTTTAATCCTAATCCTGTTCACAGCCTGGTCTCAGCAACAGCAGCGTCAGCCCAAGTGTGAAGATAGCAAGCTGTGGCTGGGATACATGGAGTTGAAACTCTCCTGGGGGGCTCCAGCTCATGCCTGCTCCACCTTCATGATGCTCAGGGTCTTTTCCAAAGAGGGTCTGGCTTGCTCCGGTGTGGAGATCCTCACACCTCTGCAGATGCCACAGTGCTTCCACACTCCGGGCAATTCACACCACATTGCTCCAGTGCCAGCCTTGCATAAGGTGGGTTTCCTACCAGACATGCCCCAGTTAGGCCAGTGGATGAGTATGCGAGGACAGGGAGCAAGGACCACTCAGCATCCCGGTCCTGGATGCCCACCTCTGGCCGCAACGGTCCTGCCACTCTGGAGGACAGTGGCTGCAGGATGAATGCCCAATGATCTACTTTTAAAAGCTTTTATCAGCAGTTTATTGCAGAGAAATGGTTCTGGGTGGCCTCCGTGTAGCTCGATGGCTTGTCCTCCTTCCTCTTGCCACCCTGATGCAGCCTCTGGGCACCCACCCACCCTCCTTCCCAGCCTGCCCTGGCCCCACACAGCCCTGCAGCAGGGGCATCCTGCCGCCCCCGAGACCCCGAAGCCTGTCAACCCCTCTCAGAGGCAACTCACCGGCCAGCAGCCTCCCCAGATCCTCCTGAAGCCGCTCAACCTCCGCCCTGTCCCCAGACGTCCCCTACAAGGTGGGGGACATGATAGCCCCCCAGATGCGGGGTTGGGGTCCCCCGGAGGGCAGAGGTTTGGATGTTCCCCCAGCTCCGGGCGCAGAGAGGGGGGCCGGGCGCGGCTGGGCTCCGGCAGCAGCTCCGGGGGGAGGCGGGCGGGCGGAGGAAGGGCCCCCGCAGCCGTTTTCCAACAGCGGGAGTGGGTCGGTGCCATGGAAAACAAAAGGGCCCCGGGGACGGGGAGGGGAGGAGAAGCCCGACTAGGGCCGAGGGAACCGGCGGTCCCCTTTTCCCCCACCTCCAGAGGAGCGAGGGCGACCGGGCTCCGTCCCCCTGAAGCTGCCGGTGAAGGGGCAGGAGGGGCCGGGGAGGGGAGCGGGGGGCCGGGGACCGGCCGGGAGCGCCGGGACCGGGGGGGAGCTGGCTGGCCGGGCTGGGGAGGGAGGCAGGGAGGGCTGGATGGTTATTCACGGCTCTGGTATGCGGCGTGCCGGCCCTGCTCACATCGCCCCCGGGCTGCCTCAGCCCGCCCCGGCCGCGGGGCAGCGAGCGCGGCGGCGGGGAGAGGTAACTGCGCCCCCGGAGGGGCACGCTGGCGGTGGAGGGGCGGTTTGGGATGGGAGGGAACGGAGGTGGAGGGGTGCTCCGGGAGCTCGAGCGGCTCGGCAACCCCCCGCCATCCCGGCGGGACCCGGCCCCCCCCTCCCCCCGTGCTGCCCTGGGGGCGCGCCCCCAGCCCAGCTCCCCGTGCATCCCGCAAGCACGTTCGGGGTGATGGGGATCTGCCTCTGCAAGCCGGGACCAACACCTTGCTGGGCAGGTTGGGCTGGGACAGATACGGGGCACCCCAACATCACACCAGCCAGGGGCTTTAAATGCATCAGCCAAGGGGAACCCCCCACCACTGCCGGGCTCTCACCCCTCTATCACTGGCAGAACCCTTGGGGCTCCTTCCCCATCCCTTGAACCCCAGCCCTGGGGTGGTCTATCCCTGCGGGACAGGACACTTTGTAACCCCTTTTGCCCCCCCCCCCCCCCCCCCTCCAGTTGTTGTGCAGGTCTTATTCAGCCTCTCCGTTGCCAATAAAATGTCTTCCCCCTCCTGCTCTAAATGACAGGGTTGGGGACTGGAAGGCCTACAAGGCAGAGACAAAGGGGTCTCAGTGCCAGCTCCTTACAGAGCCTCAGTTAACCTCTTCCCTGGTGGGACGCAGCTTCCAGATGCTGGGAACCAAGCGTGCACAGTCCCTTTTGCAAGGCAAGAAGAAGGGGAGTAAGGAGTTAGCTCAGAACTATTTTGCTCTAAAGAATTCCAGCAGCCAGGGACCCCACACTCTCTTGCTGAGTAAAAGCACTTGAGAAGTTGTTTTTTTCCATGACATGGAAAAATATGGAGATGGGGGGTTGGTTTGAGGTCTGAAAGCATGCTGACAATCCCAGCAACTTGATGATTTAGGGGAAGGCTTGTTGTGAAAGAGCTGTGGTTGCTCCGTTTCCCCTAATTCCAGCCTCAGCAGGGTGAACTCTGAACCCCCAGCTCCCACTTCTCATCCCAAAACCTGGGAAAACAGCATCCCAGCAGGGTGGTATTTCATCAATAATCAAAAAGAGGCATTTTCCAGTGGGGGAAGGAAAGGGTTTAGGGGGAAGTTCCCTGCTCACGTAGGTAGTTGAAGGCTCTGCTCTTGGCGAGAAAATGCCTTCTTCAGATTAAGGAATATTTCAAACAGCCTTTTCCAGCTGAAGTGCTAGGGGTAATCACATAGATGCTTTGCTCTTCTGCTGCTTCCTCTTAGTACATGGCAAGAAAAAACAGACCCCCATCTCAGCCAGACCCATCCCATTCATTACCCTCCGTCTCTGTTCCCAGGAGGAAGGATGAGGCCCCTGCTCTGCTGCTTGGGGCTGGCCGTGCTCCTGAGGCCCTGCCTGGCCTGTCCCAGTGCCTGCTCCTGCTCCACCAAGAAGAACGGGCGGCTGTTGGCTGAGTGTGCCTACAAGGATCTCCAGGAGGTACCGAAGGGGTTGTCCTCCAACGTGACCATCCTCACCTTGTCGGCCAACAGGATCGGCTGGTTGGGGCAGGGCTCCTTCACTGAGGTTCCTGAAGTGCAGTCACTGTGGCTGGGCTACAACCAGATTGGGGTGGTGGAACCGGGGGCTTTCGCCTTGTTGGTGCACCTGAAGAACCTGGACCTGAGCCACAACAAGATTGCGGATTTCCCCTGGCAGGACCTCCATAACCTCAGCAGTCTGCAGATCCTGAAGATGAACAACAACCGCCTGGCCGGGCTGCCCAGGGATGCTTTCTACTCCTTGAAGGACCTGCGCTCCCTCTGGCTTAATGACAATGAGTTGACCACCCTGGCTGAGGGCACCTTTGACAACCTGCCCTCGCTGTCCCAGCTGCAGATCTTCAACAACCCCTTCAACTGCTCCTGCAAGGTCTTCTGGCTGAAGAAGTGGACTGAGAACACCTCCGTCTCCATCACCAAGGGGGGGTCTATCCTGTGTGTGGCTCCTAGCAGGCTGAAGGGCAGGGCAGTGACAGACATCCCCAACCACCACTGTGTTGCTCCCTCCGTGCAGCTCACCTACCTCTCCAACCTGGACAACACTGTCATGTATGATGGCCTCACCCTGACCCTGCACTGCAGTGTGGCGGGCAGCCCCCCACCAGAGATCAGGTGGAAGATCCAGACCTCCAGCCGCCATGTCGAGATCAACGGGCCCAACGTGGCACGGGATGGAAATGTCAAGCAGAGCCAGGAGCGCTTCTTGGTCTTCAAGAATGGCACTATGGCCATCCCCAACTTCAGCAAGGAGGATGAAGGCATCTACACCTGCCTTGCTGTCAATGATGTGGGCAAGCGGGATGTCTCAGTCAACGTGGCCTTGGCTGGGTCAGAGAATCCAGCTGAAGACTTGCTCCGAGATGACCCCCAAGCCAGCCACCTTGGTGGTCAGAGCTGCTACAAGGGGGATGAAATGGATCCCTCTGGTGCTGGAGAAAAGTTGGTGATCGTTTACCACATGCCGAGGGAGTCGAAGAACAGGGCTGGAGGAGTGCTGCCCCAGGTTCACCTGGGGACCCTCCTACTGGCTTTGGGCATCATGCTCTGCTGTTAAAGGGGGAAGAAGGAAACGGTGCCTTGGGGGTTCCCCCTCTTTCTGTAGCATTTATCTTCACGTAGTGCCATGCCTTTGCTGAGCTTCTGGGAACTGTGGGTGGTCAGGAGTCAAAGGGACTGAGACTCAGGCCCAGGGCTGGTAGTTCAACCCTCCCTAGATGGGGGTCAGGGCTGGGCTCCATTAGTTGAGAGCTTTAAACAAGCTCAGGTGATGTAGAGCAGATCCACACTGTGTTGCCACTTCCCAGGCATCCAAATCTGCCACCTCCTGATTTATCTCCCTCCTGAGACCAAGGCGCGCCTGCAGGATTAAAGTCCACCCTCAACAGGGCAACCATCACCCATCCCCAGAGCCCACCACGAGCCCTCTACCACCCGCAGCAGCCAGCCATGACCAGGGAGGGGATCTCGTGCTAAGAGAATCCTATCAGTCCAGCGACACCAAAGATGACACCCCTGCCATGACCAGTGTTCAGGCCCTTGGCTGGCCAGGTGCATCCTTCCTACCACCAACCTCACATGAAGCACCAGGAGCAGAAGGACCAGTCTGAGAATGGATGAATAGCCTGGGCACAGGGTACTGGGGTCCCAGGACATGTGGCTCTGGGGAACAGAGATATGATGGTGCTTTGTAAGCAGGATGGGTACAGTAGGACAGATTGGATGGGGCCATGGGCTTGGATCAGGCCATTTTGTGGAGCAGGAGAAGCTTTCCCACAGGCTTCATCCCTGTAGGAGTACAAAGGACTCCCGCTGGCTGGGTGCTGGGGGCATCCAGGGTGTCTGCACCCTCCCTGCATGTCACAGGATCCGGCCCTACCACCCTTAGTACCTCTCCCAGATGTGATGCAGCTAATTTTCTGCCCCCCCTTCCATTTCACCACTGAAGCCTGCAGTCCAAAATGCTCGGCTAGGCTGGACCCACCGAGCTGCACTGCTCTGGCTCTGACCCTGGCAGGGAGGGATTGAGCCTAAAGAGACCAAAATAATTTCCCAGCGCTCCTCTCTGACGGGAAACCAAGTGGGGGCTGTATGATGGAGCATGAGGAAGAAAGATTGGGAAAGTCCAGACGAGAGAGAAAGAGGCTGAGCTGACCTATAAGCCATAAACACAATTTTCTTTAAATGCTTTAGCATTCCTACGCGGGACATATATACAATACCTGGCTGCCCCAGGGTGTTGGGGACCCCTTGTCTTATGGTGGGGGGGCTGAGCATCTTCATCTCCCCCACCTTGAGGCACAAGCAGTCCAGCTCTCCTGCCTTCTGCCAGCGCTCGTCTGCAGGAGCTGGACGGACCTCTGCAGCCACCCTTGCCTTATAACCAAAGCTGTATGGACAAAGTCCCAAGCGCAATAAATACCTTTTTTTTTTTTTTTTTTTTAAAAACAAGCTGGTGCGTGCTGCCTCTGTGCACCCCCAAATCTCCCAGACCCAGCATCATCTGGGGTACCACAAACCAACCCCCTTTCCCCCCAGCTCCCCCAGAGCCCTCCCCATGCTGTAGCATCCCCCCATGATGACCCTGGAGTAAGGATGCATTTATAGGATACCGAAAACCCCCCATTGCTGCCTGCAGCAGGCAGGGGAAGGCAGTAATATCAAAACCAGCTGAAAAGCAGCTGTCCTGGAGCCTCAAGCCTCCACACAAGCTCTCCAGCCCCACAACTCGGTGTCCAGCCAGCTCGTAGGTTAAGGAAAGGGGCAGCCGAGGAGCTGCCACATGCCAAACACCGTCTGAGTATGGCACCAAGGTCTCCACAGGGATCGTGAGGTCGAAACAGCCCAGAAACAGCCAGCAGCTCCTCACACGAATGGCCTTTGATGCTAACAAGCAGGAGCATATTTTTTCCATTACAGGCAGAAAGGATAAAAAACGTTGCAGCCCCAAAGAGAGTTTCGGTTTCATTTCGTAGGATACAACTTTTAACATCAATTTTATCCCAGCCAGGGTCCTCCCCTCACTGCCTGCCTGGGAATAGGGGGGTACAGGAGCTTGTTCCTGCAACCTCATCTGGGAACAGGATTTGGAGCCTGGGATAAGGATAAAAAATAAGATTTAGGCTCCCAGCAGCCCTAAGCCATGCCTGAAAGTCTCTGCTTGCCTTGCAGAGCTGCTGCTCCCCCCAGCTTTGCTGGTGCGTGGCTGTTTTATTGCCAGAAAGGTGAATTCCTCCACATTTGCCAAGTTTACTCATAGCTTTTATGGCAAGTTATTAGTGATATTAAGCATCTCTCATTCATAACAAACAGGGCACCCTGCCACGCAGCTCCTGGGTTGGATGCTGCAGGTGATACCACACTTGGTGTCACCATCCTGACCCACCACAACCACCAGCTGGTGCAAGTCTGGGATGCCACAACCTGCCATCAGGTCCTCTCTGTCTCTCAAGTTTGCAAAGCCACAGCATGGCCCAGACCTGAATTTCCATTCCTCACATGGTCATTTTTTTAAGGGCCATTTTCAGCCAGATCAGCTCACTGAACTTCATCCCCATGAGTTCAAGGTTGGGTGGAGAGGACTGTGGATGCGCAGGAGCAGAGCTATCCCATGGCTGTACTAATGTTGGGGGTTTAGAGAGGAGGTGGGAAGCCACCATCACAAAGAGGAGCTCAGTTCACCCCCAGGGCACCCTGCTTATGTCAAAGAAGGGAAAAAACCCAAGCAAACCAATGAAGCCACCTCCCATCTTCCTCCCAAGGCTGTCATCTCTCACCTCGGCCCCAACCCGCCGCCTGCCAAGACATCTCCAGGAAGCCTCAGGCAGGGCTGTGTAAACAGATGCCGAAATCCAGCTCCACCCATGGCCCAGAGCTGCAAAAGATTTCAGGGATTACCAAGGCTGCCTTCAGAGCCCCAGCGCCTGGGAGGCTGGAGATGCATTGGGATGGGCTGCAAGGGAAAGGCACAGCCCTTGCCTTAGGGCATCCCTTCACCCAATACACGCAGGACACCCAGCACCTACCAGCACCACATCTCTCCTGTGCTCAGACATGCAAACCCAAGAATGCAAAGCCCAGAGCTGGGAAAGCAGTGGGAATTGCACCTTGGACTCCTGCTGTATTGAAAATGACCCAGATCTGCCTCCAGTGCCACTGCTGTCACCCAAGTTTGGTGACATTGTACTATGTGCCAGACAGTAATCAAATATGATTAAAACAGTGTTGGTCAGGGCAGCAGATACAACAGGGCTTTGAGCATCCAAGTGCACTGGGTGGGTGTTTGGGCAGTGCCTGCAGGCAGCAGATGAAGGCAGGGACCTCCGTCTCTTTGCTAGGATGGAAAGGGAACAGGTTGGGCTCCTGGGGAGGGGGCTGGCTCTCACCCAGGGAACTTCAATGTTGTGGGGAGACATCAGGACACTCCAGGCAAATCCCAAAGAACAGGGGTTAGCCTTGCTCACCCCCAAACCACATCGATGGTGCTGCAAGCACCCCAATAAGAGGGCATGGGGTCCTTGAAAGCCTGCGAAGAGCAGCTCTGTTCACCTCCAAGGAGGTCCGTGGGGCAAGAGGCTCAAACTGCATCGACCCCATCGAGCAGAGGGGGTGGGCACAGCAGCCCTGCTCTGTGCAGGGTGGGCTGCAAAGTCTCAAAGGCATCTGCTTTAGCAAGGCTGAGGTGTTTGAGATGGTGTTGAGATGGAAGAGGAAAGAGCCACCAGCACAACTTTCCAAGAGCCCTGCAATGGCAAGCTGATGCTGGGCATCCTTCCAGTCACCAAAGGCAGGATTTTCAAGAGGGACACATTGTGCGAAGAGGTGATGCAGCAACACCTTGGACACCTACCTTTGGTGCTTTAGCTACAAAATGTCCTGATTTAGTTCCCATCCTTCATGGGAGCTGTGGTTTAGGGGCCAAACGTTTTGATGGGAAAGCAAACTGATCAGCTTTGCATTAAAATTTCCCTAAGGTGGGGAGGAGGATCAAAGATCTGGTCCCATCACCCCCAGGTCAAGCAGATCTACCACAAAACCTCTGCTGAGCAAGGTCAGTCCCAGCCATCACCCGGAGACACAGCTACAACAGTCCTCAAGTCCCTTTTGCCAGGTCTGGCTTATTTGGGAACAGCCAAGAGACCAAGCATACCCTGAGCATAGGAATGAGGTATGTGATTTATTAACCTTCCCTGACTCGGCACATCCAAGCGAGGTGTAAAACTGCTTTCTATGGATTCAAGCTCAGCTCACTCAGAAGGTCTCTGGCCCTGGGAAACTGCTGGCTTTAAACGAAACAGCATGGCAGCAAGAGGCACCAAAGGGACAAGGGTTACGGGGAGCAGAAAAAAAAAGGCTCTGTAATCTCATGATCCAGAGCAGAGCAGATGGGGATTTCAGCCTTCACAATACTGGGGGGGGGGGGAAAGAAAAAGAGTCCCAGGGTTAGGTACAGTGCCTGAGGACAGCCAGGATCAGACCTGAAAGGGAGAAGCTGGGGATGAGGTTGGCTGCAGGGACCTTCTCTACAGGGAGACCATGCCGAGATGCAGGTAGCTCCTCGTTCTCAGTCTGGCTGAGGATCCCTCCACACACATAAACACACACTTTCTCCCTCTTTCCTTACTGCCTTGGTGCTGGGGACTTGTGCCTGCCTTGCCACATGTTGGGAAGTGGTGGGCTCATTGCATGAGTGACTCTTAAGAAGATGTTTCTGAGATGCCTGAAGAGTTTAGCTTGGCTCATCAACCCCTCTCCATCTAGGTCAGGCTTGGAGATGACCCATTTGCCTTGACTGTGTCTTCACCTCTGGACCTTGGTAGTGGCTCAGCATGGACCTAGAACTAAAAACCGGCCCCCATCACCTCCAGCACCCATCACCAGCATGGAGAGGGACCGGAGGCTGGAGAGGGGCAAGAGGTGCCCAAAACTCCTGCCAGCACAGGAGAGTCAATGGGAGACAGGGATAGGACAGGAGCGTGCGTGGGAGGCAGAGAGAGGTGGGGGACTACTTTGGAGGTCAGGGCTTGTGGGGGCTGAGCTGGGTGCCATTGGCTGTGGGGTCAGAGAGGGCAGTTTTCCGGCAAGCTGTCAGCGAGGGGTTGTTGAGGAGCGTGTAGGCCAGCCACCACCGGGCTCGGCTCTGCTTGAATCTGGCTCTGCTTGGTGGTGCCTTCTTGGGCTGCATCAGCTGGATGCCTGAAATGAGACGGGAGGGGGGAAATGATTTCAGCCCCAGCTCCCCCTCACTGGGGATGCCCAGATGTCGTCTACACCCTGGAGTGAAAGCAGACAAGCCCCATCCTGCCCTTGCACAGGCAGAGGAATGGGGGCAGCTCCTGGGATGGAGATGATCACACACCAAACAGAGGAGGTGACGTAAAAACAGAGGGAGCAGCAGAACCACAACCCTCAATGGTCCCTTTACTGCAAGGCACCAACAGCATCTCTAGAGGAGCAGCAAACCCGCAGAGGAGACCTCAATGCCACCCCATGGTGATGGCCATGCATCCCCCCACTTGGTGGTAGGAAGGTCTCACCTTCTTCCACGTTGCTGGCCCGGAGCCCCAGCGGCCCCTCTGGCCTGGCTAGCTGGAGTAGCAGCAAGCAAAAGGCTTTCATCACTGGGTGAGACTGGCTGACCTCGATTTTCAGATAGTGGCAGTAAGTGTGGTAGCCTAGGGGAACACAGCCCACAGTAAACACCTGTGGTGCAGCCAGACTTCATGGTTCCCCCCTCCCCCATGCCCTGGAGCAAAGAGGAGGGTTGTTTGCCAGGCTCCATCTCTGCCCTGCCAGAGCTGCTCTGACTTCAGCACTGGGGATGAACTCCACTCCCAAAATCCCAGCAGGAAAAGCAGAGGAAGGCCTGAGGTCCCCTCCCTGCTGCTTTTAGCGCAGGAGACATGAGGGTCCACAGCCCGTGGGAACAGGGTCTTGCCACTGGTGAAGCCCAGAGTTCCCCAGCAGGGACCTGCATCACCTGCCCTTGGGGATGGATGGAAAAGCGGGAGGACTAAGTGGGCATCAGGAGGAGCCACTTGCTCCCATTGTCCCACCTGCCCATTTCTGAACACAGAGCATGAGGACCTGAAGCCACCTTCAGTCCCAGCAGCTCCAGGTGATGCAGAAGCCCCTGGCCATGTCCCTGCAGCACTTGATGGTGGGAGAAAGGCCCCCATGCTCACAGAGGTGCTGCAGAGGGACTCCCCCAGTGCCCTACCAGGGTCGAAGGTCTCCACACCGCGGTTCAGCAGGCTGATGTCCAGTTGGCAGAAGTGGATGGCATTATAAAGGCCAGAAATTACCATCCTCCACACCCCAGCCAGGACACCCACCAGGACATTGATGGGGAAGAGCAGGTAGGTGACTATGTAGAGAGCTCGCCTGCGGGTGGAGAAGGAGGTGTAAGAAACACAAACACCACAGGATGGAAGCACAGCCCTTCCCTGCCAGAGAAACCTCCTGCCAAAATAAGCCTCCCACCCTGCTCTCCCTCCCCAGTAGACATGGTCCCTGTTTGAGGTGTCTCCATCCCATGGAAAGAAGCAAACACCCTTCAGGGCTCTTGGAGAGGAGGCAGCCTGTTGCACTGTCAGGAGTTCAAAACTTGGCCTCCAGCATGCATAGGGTCTCCATTTCTCCTTGAAGACTTAGAAACCAGACAAATTATGAGTATGGTCATTTGGGATGGAGGACACCAGCTTCTGTGGAGGCTAGAAGAGCCTATAGCAGCCTCCCCGCAATGCTGGGCAAGTGACG